>NC_042990.1:10211345-10541345 GCF_901001165.1 Salmo trutta | reverse complement strand
AAAAAAACCGCACACCTATTTAGGCGAGGTGCTGGCTAGCGGAGTGGAACACTGTAAAAAAATAAAGGAGAGCTGCACAATCTAGGAGCTCAGATGCAAAAATGTAATATCCAACGTTTCGACAGACAAGCTGTCTTCACCCTGATGAAGACAGCTCAGCTGTCTCTCTGTACATTGAAATGGTACTCCCTGTATATAGACTCATTCTTGTGTATTTCATTCCTCTTGTGTTATTACTTCAAATGTTCTTATCTAACTTGTATTATTTTAGTCTAACTCTGTATCGTTGGGAAAGGGCTCTTAAGTACGCGTTTCACGGTAAAGTCTACAAAGGTTGTATTCGGCGCATGTGACAAATTTGATTTGATAGACAAAGGGACGCTTGCTTCTATAAGAGACAGCAGAGTAACTTTATTTCTGGTATTATACTGCCACCTTGAGGATGTTACAGCAAAATAATATGCCAAACTTGTTTTCTTTGCAGGCCAAATTGATGTACTTTCATAATATCCTTCATCTTCACCTTCATCACAAAAATATTAGAACTGAAACTGAATATACTGTAACTTAAAAAAACGTTTTAAAAAAAGTAATGACTGCACCCCTCATATGCTTACAACTTAGTGTAAAACGTGATTTCATTCGGGTGAAAACTTTCTCGAGTACCAACCCACAATTATCTGATCAGTTAGGTGTGGGAACAGTCATATCGAGGTATTACTAGGCTGAAAAGGGAGAGTCATGTAACTTAATGGACAGCAAATCTTCAGGTTTGTACATTCCGGTGCATTATAATAGGACTACAAAAACATATAGCTATGCACAACTAAATTCAACACTGTTCAACAAAGAAGCTCGAGTGGCGCAGTGGTCTAAGGCACTGCATCTCATTGCTTAGAGGTGTTACTACAGATCCTGATTCGATCTCGGGCTGTATCACAACCGGCCGTGATCGGGAGTCCCATAGGGCGGCGCACAATTGGGCTAGCGTCGTTAGGGGAGGGTTTCGCCGGGGTAGGACGTCATTGTAAATAAGAATTTTGTTCTTAACTGACTTGCCTAGTTTAAATAAAGGTAAAATAAAACAAATTTTTTTTGTTGCAGGCCCAACAGTGATTTTGAATATTCCAAAACTCCTATAGAAATGTAATAATTTATTTATTAATGACCATATTGCATAAATCATATTTTTTTTATCGGGATAAAGAACATACACCTAGGATGTAGTATGTCTCTGCATCCAGTACGAATGAAGTTAAGATGTAGTTTTGCGAGCCAATGCTAACTAGCGTTAGTTAGCGCAATGACTATCTGCTGCCGTAGACTTCCAGTCATTGCGCTAACGCTATTTAGCAACTTCCTTCAAACTGCATGCAGACATAAAAATGATATCTACGAGCTAATCTGGCTCTGAGGAAGTAGATAAAGGACTTCATTGCCAAAATACCGTAGAATTAATGTAAGCATAACGCTAGGCTTTAAATAAATTACCTACATAAACGTAAAAAAATATTTTGTAAAATCTAAAATAACTTTATACTGACCAGCAGATGCTGTATGAAGAAGGCTTATTCCCAGTACCAGCAAGATAAAACCCTTCATGTTGACGTTAATCAATTCCGAAGGATGAGTTGTCTCCAATATATTATATGAAGGTTCTCTCTCTAGGTTACCTACTTCAGCCGTAAGGAACGAATGTGGTGACGTATATTTCGCACCAATTTATAATGCGCTTGTATGTCGTTTTTTGAGCCAATGATAATTTAACCAGCTCCAGCATCATTAGAATCCGGTTGGAACTGAGCAGCAAAGGTTCATTTACGAAACTGAAAGTAAGTTGTGTGTTGTCAGTCAACCACTAGGACCAAAATAGTGTTCTCAGTGGGCCTGGGGCTGGGGGTCTAGACATTTTTACTACTAACTTTGATGGTTTATTGCAACTCATGATAATTTATGTCTCCAGAGAGTGCATTCAGGTACAAATATAGTGTGAAACTAAAGGTCTATGAATGAAAAACGTACACTTTTTTTTCTTTCTTTCTCATTGTCTTTTTATAAAAAATTATTTGTCATAGCAGATGTTTTTGATTACACAGTATACTTTCAATGTAATTTTACTGAAGTTATGCAATCATCGATATTCCAGTGCATATAGGACATCAAAGATTTCTGTAAACTTTTAACATGCCCCTTGAAATGCCACTTGAAATGGAATCTCTAGAGAGTGATACAGATCAGTTTTCAACTTCAGTTAGTAATTAAAAAAGTAAAAATGTAACCTTTATTTAACTAGGCAAGTCAGTTATGAACAAATTCTTATTTACATTGACAGCCTACCCCAGCAACACTGGGCCAATTATGTGCCACCCTATGGGACTCCCAATCACAGCCAGATGTGATGCAACCTGGATTCAAACCAGGTACTGCAGTGACACCTCTTGCACTGAGATGCAGTGCCTTAGACCACTGCACCACACAGGTGCCCCAGTCATCAGCTCTAGAGCTTGAGGCTCTTCTTCATCTCTGTTCTGTTAGTGCTCTATCTCTTACACTGAGACCATGTAACTAAACAGAACAGTGTCCCAAACAGCATCACTCCTAACACACCTAATCGACTCAGTAAGAAGTCCTAGCCCTTTGTTAGAATGACCCTGTATTATTTATGACTAGACTTATTAATGGGAAGACAACTTGATCTTAGACAGGTTCTTGTAGATGTAATTCCCCACCTCTGAAATTTGACCGGTCCTTCTTTGGCAAACAGTCTGTCAGATGTATTGGGATAAAGGAAAATCTCAGTATCAAATCAAATCAAGTGTATGTATGAAGCCCTTCTTACATCAACTGATGTCACAAAGTGCTGTATAGAAACCCAGCCTAAAAAACCAAACAGCAAGCAATGCAGGTGTAGAAGCACGGTGGCTAGGAAAAACTCCCTAGAAAGGCCAGAACCTAGGAAGAAACCTAGAGAGGAACCAGGGTATGAGGGGTGGCCAGTCCTCTTCTGGCTGTGACGGGTGGAGATTATAACAGAACATGGCCAAGATGTTCAAATGTTCATAGATGACCAACAGGGTCAAATAATAATAAGCACAGTGGTTGTAGAGGGTGCAACAGGTCAGCACCTCAGGAGTAAATGTTAGTTGGCTTTTCATAGCCGATCATTCAGAGTATCTCTACCGCTCCTGCTGTCTCTAGAGAGTTGAAAACAGCAGGTCTGGGACAGATAGCACGTCCGGTGAACAGGTCAGGGTTCCATAGTCGCAAGCAGAACAGTTGAAACTGGAGCAGCAGCACGACCAGGTGGACTGGGGACAGCAAGGAGTCATCAGACCAGGTAGTCCTGAGGCATGGTCCTAAGGCTCAGGTCCTCAGAGAGAGAGAAAGGACTGAAGTTTATTTAGGGCTTTATCCGGGTAGCCGGAAGGTAGAGCATTGCAGTAGTCTAACCTAGAAGTGACAAAAGCATGGATTACTTTTTCTGCATAATTTTTGGACAGAAAGTTTCTGATTTTTGCAATGTTATGTAAATGTAAAAAAGCTGTCCTTGAAACAGTCTTGATATGTTCGTCAAAAGAGAGATCAGGGTCCAAAGTAAGGCCGAGTTCCTTCACAGTTTCATTTGAGACGACTGTACAACCATCCAGATTAATTGTCAGATTCAACAGAAGATCTCTTTGTTTCTTGGGACCTAGAACAAGCATCTCTGTTTTGTCCGAGTTTAAAAGTAGAAGATTTGTCGCCATCCACTTCCTTATGTCTGAAACACAGGCTTCCAGGGAGGGCAATTTTGGTGCCTCACCATGTTTCATCGAAATGTACAGCTGTGTGTCGTCCACATAGCAGTGAAAGTTAACATTATGTTTTCCAAATGACATCACCAAGAGGTCAAATATATAGTGAAAACAATAGGGGTCCTAACTGACAATTGACAAAAAACGGACAATAAATCCTTTAAGACGAGCCAGTCTAGATACTGCAAGCATATTGAGGGAGGCCTAATACAGGGAGGTCTGGCAGCAACTTACTGCTGTAGGCCTAGTTCTTACAATGGTCTTGACTCAAATCAATAACATGCTTTGATGCTAAAGAGGAATAACCTATGCCTATAGCCTGCGTAAAGTATTCTCAATGGGCTGTGTGTGGTTTGGAAGGATGGCACTTTAGAGTTATCTCAGGGTAAGGTCTATGGAGGTTTATTTGGCGTACTTTATGTGACCCATTGATGGAGGTGCATTGTGTTGGATCTAGCTCCATCTGATATGAAATGGTTTTTATATTATCACATTGAAAAACACAGCAATAAAATAATACAGCATAGAAATGCAATGGAAAGTACCTTTTACATACAGTGGAAGATGGAGTTAAATAATGTTGAGGTAAGTCCCACACCCTTTCCCGTAAGCACGTCAGCATGCAGCCATCTTGTGTCTGTCTATCCTCAATCATAAGATGGCCGACACACTGAAGCATCATCTAGTTCTGGTAAACTAGGATGGTTTAACGTAATCAAACTGCTGAGTGGGATGCTTTACGTTGAAACATTCTTTGCTTGTTAGCTTACATTCTTTTCATTTAAAAAGTGTTTTTGTCTCACAAAGACTAGGCTACTGAACAAATGTTAAACAGTGCCAGTGGATACTAGCTGAAAACGCTTTGATCTTAACTACAGGTCCAACCGAGGCATCTTTGATCATATTTTCACATTTTCTCTCCCCAATGGAAATGTGTTGTGGAATTGTTTAACACTCCCACAGTGTGTTCTGGTATGTATGTGGAGGGGATAACCAAATAATGTTCAGTTAGTTAATCAGTCTGTGAATGGAAAGTCCCTGATAAGATTCATAAAAGGGATCAAACCATAGGCTACAGTGAAGGATAAACAATGCCACAGTGCCATCTATAGGTAGACTGTATCTCTCCTCACTTCTGTTTCAGAGAAATCACCTGACGAGTCACTTGACTTTTGGGTGTCTTTGTCGCTCCAGGGTAAAGATTCCTCTAGGAACAGATCTAGGATCTGCTTCCTCTCCCCCAATCCTTAACCATTAGTGGGGAAAATGCAAAACTGACCCAAGATCAGCGTCTTAGGGCAACTTCACCCTACTCCGTCTCGGTCATGCTCAATGTAGGAGTTTCCTCTCATCACAAATCTTGGATCAGATTACCCTACTTCCAATCCTAACATAAAAAATGGGTGGTGAAAGAAATATCTGACACTATCAGTGGTTGGGGTAAACTTCTACTGACTCCCTCTGACATAGTCAGTTGTTACTGTCAACAGAGAACTGGAATTTGGCACATGCACCAGGAAGTAAGCTCATCAGAGCAGAAGCCATAGCTTGTTAATCAGATGAAAGTATGAGGTCATGGAATCCTTCTTGTTACCTTGTTTCTCTGCATTCTGCAAACAGTCAGTATATTCTGTGACATTCCGACTCGGGAAGACTGAAAAATAAGATATTTTCTATTCAAAAGTTAGCTGATTATATCTGTTGAATGGATATATAAATCATATTAAGCGATATTTGAATGGCATTAGAAGTTGAATAGGATCTCTTCATTATAACAAAACACATGTTTTAGCAATAAAGTCGTTATGGTTCAAATGCTTGCTGTGGTGTTATGGATGTTATTTCACACATAAAAAAAGAAAACATCATGGAATAATGAGTGACTGCTGGGTATGATGCTGTAGGTGACATGAAAACACACCATGGTGGAATTATGATCCAATAGGAGATGAAAGAACTATAATGTCATCAGGCACCAGGCAGAACTGAGAAACATAAGTTGAAATAGAAAGTGCAAGTAAATGTCATTGATTATTGAGATGTTTTAATGGTGATAATGATGAATACATTTAATTATAGGGGGTTTCTGGGGAGAGGTTTGAGAACCACTCATATATAGGCCTCACTAATGCTTACATAGTCTACACCAGTTCACTAGTCTTTCTCCAGTAGAGAGCTGCTCATTCAAATCCTGTCTATGATATACAGATCTGGCTGGTCTGCCATGTTTGTTCCCATGGGTGAACTATGATGAGGGTTGTAGATATGGGTTTTCTTTTTCATACATGTATGATTAGTGATGACAGTAACTGTGCCTTAACAGCCTTGTTGGTGACTGCCCTGAGGGGTTAAAGGTCAAGTAACTAGATGAGAGGAGAGCAGAGAGGACTACAGTATAGCCTACAGTATGTACCAGAGAATGAAGGGGTATGTTGTCTAGTATGTAATATCTGTCCATTCCCGGTAGCAAACACTTGTGAATTAAGTCTCTTCAGCACTACATCATGTGACCAGGGTGCATGTTCTGTTTGGCTGCTGATTGAAGCTCCTCAAAGCTCATTGACAACAATAGAAGCACAAAGACACATTTAGTAAGTTAGCAACCATTTATTTCTGAAAAGAAACCGTATATACACATTTATGATTGCAATCCTCCACCCAAGAATTCTATATATAGAAATTGTAATCACACAAAATATATACAATAAATAACCTCCTCCAAAATAGCCTGAGTGGCAGTCGGTTTCAGCTCTCTTTCCAACTCCTTGGCATGATAGGAGAAAGTGGAAGGAAAAGGGAAAGGGAATATCTAGTCAGTTGCACAACTAAATGCCTTCAACTGAAATGTGTCTTCCGCATTTAACCCAACCCCTCTGAAATCAGAGAGTCAAACATACTGGCACTCAGGCTACCTCCAATGTGTCTGTTATAAAATTGTAAAGATCTGAGAAAATAATTTGTACAGCATTGTTAAGAATAAAATAGCTATACTTTGATGTAACAGAGCATTACTGGACACCATGGAGTATGCATCACAAAAACCCAGGGATATATTTTTGGGGATAAAAAGATGGCATCATTATAGTTGTATCACTAGTTTTACATTGATGTAATCACTTTCCAGGTTTCCATTTACTGATTGGTATTCCTGTGTAGCAGAAAGATAATCCTAAAGCTTGAAGTTATTAATGTTGTCTTTATTAAGACAGTAGTGATACTCCTTATTCCAGGGTGTTGACACTGTGCCACAGCATAGCTTTAGTACTTAGTTTGTAACAACTTCAGTGTTACAGGTTAGCAAAAGTGAAAACTATTTTTCCTGTATATTTTTCAAATAAAACCCATCTGTTTTTGTATTTCAAACTAGTTTATATACCTATAACCCCAATTTCAGACCCAGTTACTGTAAAAATAAGATTTTTGTCATTGTAGTTTTAGTTGTGCAGTTATTAGTTACAAGAAGTTATCACCAGATAGTGCTGTTTTAGAGAAATGTGTCTTTATGTGCCTGGGTGCACATTACTTTGACTCAAAATTGTAGAAGAGTTTGCTGTCTTTCTTCTCTTGTCTGTGATTCTCTGCTGTGAAGACAGTCAGACAGACAGACTGACAGACAGAGGTCAGTGAAGAAGATGACTGAAGCTAATACAATATATTCCACTGAAAAGCCTAATCCTAACTTAAGATATCTACCAATAACTCAAACTTGCATCATGACATGCAATCACATCAATAGGGGATTGGGGAGAAAGTTGACATTGGTGTTTCAAAGACACCCAGAGAGATATCGACCTGTTTGATTAGTGAGGGAGAAACCTTCTGTCTTTGGAGCAGTGTTGTGGGAGGAGTTGGAGCCAACATCAGAAGCTACAAGGAAAACAGACACAACCGCATTCTAAAATGGATTCATTCCAACACAATATATCCAAAGTCAGAAGATAAATGATGAACAACTACAAGATGAAGCATTTTCTTTCTGTTTCAGTGATGACGTCAGAAGCAGAATAAAGGCAGGCAGTCACTGTTAGCATGAAAGAAAGAAACAGAAAGAGACATTAAGAGTGTGTGTGTGTGTGTGTGATACTAGAACTAGATGATGCTTCAGTGTGTCGGCCATCTTCTGATTGAGGATAGATAGACGTATGAGAAAGAGAAAGACAGAGAGAGAGAGAGAATGCCTGTGTGTGTGTTTTTGTGAGTCTATTAGTGATGGGGGGGGAAAATGATACAGTTACATATCGGGATAATAGTATATTTCTTTACAATATATCGGATAATTTTGTTTTTGCGCAAGTTTGTTGTACCTGCACTATAAAACTCCAATATTTTTCCTTCATAGCTTTTCATTCATCTTCTTTTTAAATAGGGAGCCAATTTGTCTTCAGCACTTTTACTGATCAAAACTCGTATTATCATGTCTCTCTCTTGTCCCTCTGCAGCAGACATGATGAGTAGTATGTTTGGAACATCGAATCGCTAAAAAATCACAGTATCGAATCATAATACATAAACAATCTTGAGAATCCTAATGCATATCATATCGGCACCTAAGTATCATGATAATATCGTATTATGAGGTCTCTGGCAATTCCCAGCCTTGGGCCTATGACTGTGCATGTGTGTACATTTCAATGTGTCCTTGGGTGTCTCTATGTAGGAGTATTCCTGTATGATCCGCATGAGTTTGTTCGTGGTGTGATTGGCAGTGGGTGGTGGTATGTGAATCATATTGAGGGAAGTAGTACATAAAACATTGATTTTGGTATTTTGATGGATGATATTACATTATACATCCCAAAAGTTGTTCCTCATCGGTTAATGTAATAACCACCGGTTAGTGTAATAACTTATTACATTTAATAACTTATTACATTTAATAACTTATTACATTTAATAACTTATTACATTTAGCGGAAAACAATATTACCTTAACTGTTCAACATTTTATTATGTTAACCGGCAAGTTATTAAATTAACCAGTTTTATTACATAAAAAATGTAAAAGTTATTACAAATAGAAAAGTTATTACATTAACCAGTGTTATTACATTAACCGTTGTTACAAGGCCTATTCCCAGCACAAGATGGATAAAACCCTTCATTTTAACGTTGGCCCCTGAATTCCTGATGTGTTTTCTCTGCCAATCTTTTCCTCTTGAGGCATCAGGCACAAATTATCAGAAAAAAACAATATTAGATGTATATAATTTTTTAACCAATTCCAATTGAGCTAGCTCAAGCACCAGTAGCCAAAAATCTGGGTGGAACCAACCAGCAAAGCTTGATAAAAAAAATACAATGTTTTACGTAGCTGAAAGTAAGTTGTATGAATTTCAATCAACCATTAGGCCCAAAACAGTGTCTCCAGAGTGCATGCAGGTTCAAATATAGTGACAAACTAAAGGCCTATAAATGACCAACGTCAATAATGTTCATTATTATTTATGTCAATACCTCACATGCCCCATGGAAGTCTAGATTAGAGTATGCTGATTCATTGTCATGGTCATCTGCACTAGTGTTTGAGACTGTTGTTCATCTCTGTTCTATTCCTCCTTCTGTTACACTGAGATCATGTATCTAAACAGAGCAGTGTCCCAAACAGCATCCCCCCAGCACGGATATGAGTTCGTAGGTTTCAGTGTCAGTTTGTCATGAAAACAGAGCACATGTTGCAGAGGCAAATGAGGACAGACATACAGACAAGCAAACAAATGTAAAACTGTATTTGATCTGAAACAGAAGAGAATGTCTGATGACAGTCATAACGTAATTATGTCTATGATAGTTATATGGCTTTAATGCAGAAACATACAGTAAAAGGCCACCACCTCACTGAGAGGACCTAACACTCTTTAGAATGACCTGTATTATGGTCAGACTTGTGAATGAGAAGCCATATCTTGATATTTGCCAGGTTCATGTAGTTATACTGTAGGTCCCCAGCTCTAAAATGTACTACAAAGCGTTGACAGGTCATTCTTTGGCATATATCAGACGTATTGGGATAAAGGAAAAAATACAAATAGTCTGTGACAATTGACAATAAAGTAATATATTTCTCATCTAAGACAAGCCAGTCTAGATAACCTGCAAGCGTTTTGTGGTAGGCCTACATACAGGGAGGTCTTCCAGCAATCTGCTGCTGTAGGTTAAGTTCTTACAATGGCCTTGACTCAAATCAATAACATGGGAGGAGGATCACTTTGATGTGAAAGAGGAGAAACAATGTATTCTTCCTATAGTATTCTCAGAGGGCTTGTGGTTTGGGAGGATTGCACAATAGAGCTATCTTAGGTCGTGTCTACACTTGACACTTACATGCAACTTCTCCTATCAGAATACGAAGATCACATTGAAACAGTAGTTGCATGTGTTAGCTGGCCTCATAAATGCTAGCCAGCAAGCTAATATTTAGAAAAAAAACACTTTTGTTTGGCTAGAGTTATCCTAACCCATTTGCAATCCCTTTAGCATTGCTTGCTAGCTTGCTGGCTAGCTACTGAGGTTAGCTGGCTAGTTAGCTACAGTAGTTAGCTCCTGCCATCAGTTGTTGTTGTGTTATTATCATATTTAGCCTATTCCACCGTTTGTAGAATGCATACTGTCATTTGAATATAGTGCGGGAAAAGGGAATCCGAACACACTGTGGACACATTTAAATGTAGGTGTAGAAGCATGACGCGTTCAGAATTCCATGATCAGAACTCTATGATCAGAATACTAAATCTGCATGAACTGTCAAGTCTAGACACGGCCTCAGGCTAAGGTCTATGGAGGTTTATTTGGCATACTTTATGTGACCCATTGATGGAGGTGCATTGTGTTGGATCTAGCTCCATCTGATAGGAAATGGTTTTATATTATCACATTGAAAAACACATCAATAAAATTAAAGCGCATAGAACTGCAATGGAAAGTACCTTGTACATACAGAGGAGGGTGGAGTCAAACAGTGTTGAGTTAAGTCTCACACCCTTTCCAATAAGAGCGCCAGTATGCAGCCATCTTGTGTCTATCTATCCTCAATCATGAGATGGCCGACACACTGAAGCATCATCTAGTTCTAGTAGCCTATACATGGTTGTGCATATCCATACAGCTGAGTGGGAGGCTTTGCATTGATAAATATCATTTGTTTGTTATTGTCATGAACATACAATATTGCTATTCAACAAGGGTTTTTTGTCTCCCTCTATGTAAATACGTATATACTAAATGAAATACAGTGGCAGTAGATAATAGATGTAAACTCTTTGACCATGTTGTAAAGTAACTACAGCACTAACCAGGTCTCATCTTATTGTTCACCAATAATTACACATTCTCTACCAGATGGAACCATGTTCTGGAATTCTTGCCCACTCCCACAGTGTGTTCTGGTATGTGCGTGACGGGAGAAACCAAAGCAAGTTCAGTTTGTGAATGGAAAGTCCCTGAAATGAACAAAAAGGGTCAAAAACCAGCCGTCGCAGAGGCTACAGTGAAGGATAAACAATGCCACAGTGCCATCTATAGGTAGACTGTATCTCTCCTCACTTCTGTTTCAGAGAAATCACCTGACGAGTCATTTTACATTTGGGTGTCTGTCAGGTGAAGTTTCCCCTAGTTATAGATCTAGGATGAGCTTCCCCTATTAGATCTGATTTATTCTTTTAATTGGATGTGTAAAAATATTTCAGCGAGATTACATTTTGAATGACATTAGAAGCTTAATAGGATCACTTAATTATATATATTGTATAATTACTATTTTTTGCCAATACAGTCACCAAATGTTTGCTATGGTGTTATGTTTATTTCACACATAAAAAATAATAATGAGTGACTGCTGGGTATGATGCTGTAGATGACATGAAAACACACCATGGTGGAATTATGATCCAATAGGAGATGAAAGAATTACAATGTCATCAGGCACCAGGCAGAACTGAGAAACATAAGTTGAAAGAGAAAGTGCAAGTAAATGTCATTGATTATTGAGATGTTTTAATGGTGATAATGATGAATACATTTAATTATAGGGGGTTCCTGGGGAGAGGTTTGAGAACCACTCATATATAGGCCTCACTAATGCTTACATAGTCTACACCAGTTCACTAGTCTTTCTCCAGTAGAGAGCTGCTCATTCAAATCCTGTCTATGACATACAGATCTGGCTGGTCTGCCATGTTTGTTCCCATGGGTGAACTATAATGAGGGTTGTAGTTGTGTGTTTTCTTTTCCTACATGTCTGATTAGTGATGACAGTAACTGTGTCTTAACAGCCCTGTTGTTGACTGGCCTGAGGGGTCAAAGGTCAAGTAACTAGATGAGCTGTGAGGACTACAGTATAGTCTATGTACCAGAGAATGAAGGGGACGGTCTCTGATGAGGTGTGTTGTCATCAGATCGTAAATCAACCATATATACACATTTATGATTGTAATCCTCAACCTAAGAGTTACATAGAAAAATAAATCACAGAAAATATATTTTTTAAATAGCCTGGGTACTGTTTCTGCTCTCTTACCAACTCTTTGGCATGATAGCACAAACCTACTGGCACTCAGGCCCCCCCCAATGTGTCTGTTATAAAACTGTAACGATATGAGAAAATTATTTGTACAGCATTGTTAACAATAAAACGGCTATACAATGATGTAACAGAGCATTACTGGACACCATGGAGTATGTATCACAAAAACCCAGGGATATATTTTTTGCTTAAAAAGAAGGCATCATTATAGTTTTATCACTGGTTTTACATTGATGTTAACAATTTCCAGATTTTTTTTTTGATTGGTATACCTGTATAGCAGAAATAAAATCCTAAAGCTCCAAAAAGCTCAAAGTTATTAATATAGTCTTTATTAAGACAGTAGTGATATTCCTTATTCCAGGTTGTTGACAGAGTGTTACAGCATAGCTTTAGTACTTAGTTTGTAACATCTAGCAAAAGTGAAAACTTTTTTCCCAGAATTGTTTTCATAACTTGTCATCTCTTTTCAAAATGTGGGAGACATCATCACATCGCAACAGAAAAGATACATCCTGATATTTATTTACAGTATGTAAATCAGAATGAATCAAAAACAGAAATACATCAAGACAGTGTTAATAAACCAATAGAAACAGATTTAGGTTAATAAATTACACTTTATTTTCTCCTTTAAAACCCCATCTGTTTTTGAATTTCAAACTAGTTTAAATAACAATAACCCCAATATCAGACCCAGTTACTGTCAGGCTGTGTGCGCTACTGGTGTAGAAGTCAGGTGCAGGAGAGCAGAGAGTTGTGATCAGGCGCACACTTTATTCGGCAGAACTAAAACTACTGACGGACGTAAACAATCCCCCAGCCGAAAGCAAAAGCGCAAAGCGTGACAAAGTCACAAACTAATGCAAAAAATGTACAACAATAAACATACTCCGGGTAAAACATATACTCGGGGAAAACCAGTTAGGCGCGTCAATACAAAACACGTAACAAAACAATTACACAAAGACATGGAGGGGAACAGAGGAATAAATACATGCAGTGTGATTAGGGAATGTAAACCAGGTGTGCAGGGAACCAGACAAAACAAATGGAACAATGGAGCGGCGATGGCTAGAAAGCCGGTGACGTTGACCGCCGAACGCCGCCCGAACAAGGAGAGGGGCCGACTTCGGCGGAAGTCGTGACAGTTACTGTAAAAGCATGACTTTTGTCATTGTAGAGTTTAATTGTGCAGTTATATAAGACTTTATCATGAGATAGTTCGGTTTTAGAGAAATGTGTCTTTGTGGCTGGGTGCACATTACTTTGACTCAAATTCTAGAACAGTTTACTATCTTTCTTCTCTTGTCTGTACTTCTCCCCGTGAAGACAGACAGACAGAGTTCAGTGAAGATCGCTCAAACTACTGTTTTTTTCCCAATCATTTTGGAACCATTTTCACAAGTATGCGGTAATTTGTACATTATTATGAGGATTATATTTCATGGACATTTTGTATGGGTCGATACATTTTTCGTTAGGACAAACCAAGTCAGAAATTTTAACGTGGAAATTACGAACTTTAGAAACATTTTTTCAAATACACTACTTCGCAGCAGCAGCAAAAGAGTGATCAAATTAAGATCCTACATCTGTTGTACAAAACTCCAAACAGAAAATCAAAAAGGCACTTGTTTCAAAACTCTAAGCATATTTTCAATTGACTAATGTCACGCCCTGACCTGAGAGAGCCTTTTTATGTCTCTATTTAGGTTTGGTCAGGGTGTGATTTGGGTGGGCATTCTATGTCCGTGTTTCTATGTTTGGGATTTCTTTGTTTCGGCCGGGTATGGCTCTCAATCAGGAACAGCTGTATATTGTTGTTGCTGATTGGGAGTCATACTTAGGCAGCCTGTTTTTCCTTTGGGTTTTGTGGGTAGATGTTTTCTGTATAGCTACTTTGCCTTATGGAACTGTGTAGTCGTTGTTTTGTTTATTTTATAAGTGTTCACTTTTCTTAAATATTAAAAAGATGAGCATTCATATTCCCGCTGCGTTTTGGTCCTGTGTTCACGACGACCGTTACCACTAAGTACAACACACAAAATCATACTGTCACTTTTTCACCAAACTTAATCAATTTAATCTACAAATTCAAAAAAATCACATTGCAATACATGTTCATATATAATAATTGCCTTTCACAATTAAATGTTCACATTACTTTTGATATGATTGTCTTCTTTTGTTAAAATACATTTTAATATTACTTAATCCGACTGCTCTTTATTGATGATCACTTAAATGTTTGATAAACCTATAAATTTGACATTTAAACTGATTTGTCTACTACAGATTTTGAGAACTGCATAATGAAAATGTACAGTATGTCTGTAAAGTAGAAACATAAAAGTATGATATACTGTTGAAGTCGGAACTTTGTGCATGACACAAGTTATTTTTCCAACAATTGTTTACAGACAGATTATTTCACTGTATCACGATTCCAGGGGGTCAGAAGTTTACATTGACTGTGCCTTTAAACAGCTTGGAAATTTACATTAAATGATGTCATGGCTTTAGAAGCTTCTAATAGACTAATTGACATAATTTGAGTCAATTGGAGGTGTACCTGTGGATGTATTTCAAGGCCTACCTTCAAATACAGTGCCTCTTTGCTTGACATCATAGGAACATCAAAAGGAATCAGCCAAGACAGCAGACAGAAATTTGTAGACCTCCACAAGTCTGGTTCATCCTTGGGAGCAATTTCCAAACGCCTGAAGGTACCACGTTCATCTGTACAAACAACAGCACGCAAGTATAAACACCATGGGTCCACGCAGCCGTCATACCGCTCAGGAAGGAGACGCGTTCTGTCTCCTAGAGATGAACGCACTTTGGTGCGAAAACTGCAAATCAATCTCAGAACAACAGCAAAGGACCTTGTGAAGATGCTGGAGGAAACAGGTACAAAAGTATCTATATCCACAGTAAAACGAGTCCTATATCGACATAACCGGAAAGGCCGCTCAGCAAGGAAGAAGCCACTGCTCCAAAACCGCCATAAAAAATCCAGACTACGGTTTGCATCTGCACATGGGGACAAAGATCGTACTTTTTGGAGAAATGTCCTCTGGTCTGATGAAACAAAAATAGAACTGTTTGGCCATAATGACCACCGTTATGTTTGGAGGAAAAAGGGGGAGGCTTGCAAGCCAAAGAACACTATCCCAACCGTGAAGCATGGGGGTGGCAGCATCATGTTATGGGGGTGATTTGCTGCAAGAGGGACTGGTGCACTTCACAAAATAGATGGCATCATGAGGGAGGAAAATTATGTGGATATATTGAAGCAACATCTCAAGACATCAGTCAGGAAGTTGAAGCTTGGTCGCAAATGGGTCTTCCAAATGGACAATGACCCCAAACATACTTCCAAAGTTGTGTCAAAATGACTTAAGGACAACAAAGTCAAGGTATTGGAGTGGCCATCACAAAGCCCTGACCTCAAACCTATAGAACATTTGTGGGCAGAACTGAAAAAGCGTGTGCGAGCAAGGAGGCCTACAAACCTGACTCAGTTACACCAGCTCTGTCAGGAGGAATGGGCCAAAATTCACCCAACTTATTGAGGGCAGCTTGTGGAAGGCTACCCGAAACGTTTGACCCAAGTTAAACAATTTAAAGGCAATGCTACCAAATACGAATTGAGTGTATGTAAACTTCCGACCCACTAGGAATGTGAGGAAAGAAAAAAAGCTGAAATAAATAATTCTCGACTATTATTCTGACATTTCACATTCTTAAAATAAAGTGGTGATCCTAACTGACCTAAGACAGGGAATTTTTACTAGGATTAAATGTCAGGAATTTAAATGTATTTGGCTAAGGTGTATGTAAACTTCCGACATCAACTGTATACTCAAATGTACTACTATGATGATGACTATTATAATTTTACTTCTCAGTAAGTTTTTTTTAAATCTGATAATGACAAGATCAGAGATGTACTGTATGTAACAAATCATGTCGAAGTGTATTGGTTGTGTACACAGACTAATGGATGTTACCGCAGGTACAGTGAAATGCTTGTGTTTCTAGCTCCTACAGTGTAGTAATACAATATCAATACAATACCAATATGGTAATTATTCAGAACGTCCAAAACAAGAAAGAAGTGCATCCCCTATACAGTAAACATGTATCCAAAATGAAGTTGTAGGGGTCTTTTTGATGGGGGGTTCACACTGTGTGACGATCGTCGTAAGGAGTAGAGGTGCAGCATGGTAAGTGCTCATTATTATCTTTATTTAACTAAGAACACTAAAACAAAACAATAAACAACGGAAAACAAACGTCACCTTCTGCAGGCTAACTGAGCTGTACAAAAACAAGATCCCACAACTGAAAGTGGGAAAAAGGGCTGCCTAAGTATGATTCCCAATCAGAGACAACGATAGACAGCTGCCTCTGATTAGGAACCATACTGGCCAAACAACAAAGAAATAGAAAACATAGAATGGAACATAGAACTACAAAAACTAGAATGCCCACCCAAATCACACCCTGACCTAACCAAAATAGAGAAATAAAAGGGCTCTCTATGGTCAGGGCGTGACACACTGCTTTAACAAGATTCCAATGGCCGATACAGTACTGTAATACCATAATATATACCAGTACTATGACTACAGCTAACTACACTAAGCAAAACTATGAATTCAACATGCAACAATTTCAAAGATTTAACTGAGTTATAGTTCATATAAGGAAATCAGTCAATTAAAATACATTCATTAGGCCCTAATTTTGGGATTTCACATGACTGGGAATCCAGATATGCATCTGTTGGTCACAGATACCTTAAAAAAATGTAGGGGCGTGGATCAGAAAACCAGTCAGTATCTGGTGTGTCCATTTGCATCATGCAGCACGACATCTTCTTCTCATAGACTTGATCAGGCTGTTGATTGGGGCCAGTGGAATGTTGTCCCATTTTTCAATGGCTGTGTGAAGTTGCTGGTTATTGGCGAGAACTGGAACATGCTGTCGTACACGTCGATCCAGAGTATCCCAAACATGCTCAATAGGTGACGTGTCTGGTGAGTATGCAGGCTATGGAAGAACTGGGACATTTTCAGCTTCCAGTAATTGTGTACAGATCCTTGTGACATGGTGCCGTACATTATCATGCTGAAACATGAGGTGATGGCGGTAGATGAATGGCACAACAATGGGCCTCAGGATCTCGTCTTGGTATCTCTGTGTATTCAAATTGCCATCAATCAAATGCAATTACGTTCGTTATCTGTAGCTTATGCCTGCCCATACCATAACCCCACCACCATGTCAGATGTTCTTTACCATTCGGCCATCAGATTTACCACCAATGCTCCTTATAGGACACATCACTGCACTCTACACTCCTCTGCAAACTGGTAATCTCTGTATACCCGTCACAAGACTCACTGGTTGATGCTTATTTATAAAACCCTCTTAGGCCTCACTCACCCCTATCTGAGATACCTACTGCAGCCCTCATCCTCCACATATAACACCCGTTCTGCCAGTCACATTCTGTTATAAGTCCCCAAAGCACACACATCCCTGGGTCGCTCCTCTTTTCAGTTCGCTGCAGCTAGCGACTGGAACAAGCTGCAAAAAACACTCAAACTGGACAGTTTTATCTCCATCTATTCATTCAAAGGCTCAATCATGGACACTCTTACTGACAGTTGTGGCTGCCTTGGGTGCTGTATTGTTGTCTCTACCTTCTTGCCTTTTAGGTGTTGTTTGTGCCCAATAATGTTTTTACCATGTTTTGTGCTGCTACCATGTTGTGCTGCTGCCATGTTGTGTTGCTACTATGTTGTTGTTATGTGGTGTTGCTACCATGTTGTGTTGTCATGTGTTGCTGCCATGCTGTGTTGTTGTCTTAGGTCTCTCTTGATGTAGTGTTGTGTCTCTCTCTTGTCGTGATGTGTGTTTTCTTCCTATAGTTACATTTGTTATCCCAGCCCCCGTCCCCGCAGGAGACCTTTTGCCTTCTGGTAGGCCGTCATTGTAAATAAGAATTTGTTCTTAACTGACTTGCCTAGTTAAATAAAGGTTAAATAAATCAAATTAAACCTCCACCATGGGGCACTCTGTTCACAACGTTGACATCAGCAAACCGCTCACCTACACAACTTCACACATGCTGTCTGCCATCTGCCCAGTACAGTTAAAACTGGGATTCAGACCGGAAGCGCATGCTTCTCCAGCGTGCCAGTGGCCATCGAAGGTGAGCATTTGCCCACTGAAGTCGGTTACAACACTGAACTGCAGTCAGGTCAAGACCCTGGCGAGAACGATGAGCACACAGATAAGATGGTTTCTGACAGTTTTTGCAGAAATTCTTCAATTATGTAAAGCCAGAGTTTCATCAGCTGTCCAGGTGGCAGGTCACAAATGATCCGGCAGGTGAAGAAGCCGGATGTGGAGGTCATTGGCTGGCGTGGTTACACGTTGGGTCGGTTGGACATACTGCCAAAATCTCTAAAACGAAACGACGTTGGAGGCGGCTTATAGTAGAGAAAGGATCATAAAATTCTCTGGCAACTGTTCAGGTGGACATTTCTGCAGTCAGCTTACAAATTGCAGGGGTCAGAATACTTTCCAAATGTACTGTATATAGTGGCTTGCGAAAGTATTCACCCCTAGGCATTTTTCCTATTTTGTTGCCTTACAACCTGGAATTAAAATAGATTTTTGGGGGGTTTGTATCATGTGATTTACACAACATACCTACCACTTTGAAGGTGCAAAGATTTTTTGTTGTGAAACGAACAAGAAATAAGACAAAAACAGAAAACCCCCAAGTCAATACTTTGTAGAGCCACCTTTTGCAGCAATTACAGCTGCAAGTCTCTTGGGGTATGTCTCTATAAGCTTGGCACATCTAGCCACTGGGATTTTTGCCCATTCTTCAAGGCAAAACTGCTCCAGCTCCTTCAAATTGGACGGGTTCCTCTGGTGTACAGCAATCTTTATGTCATACCACAGATTCTCAATTGGAATGAGGTCTGGGCTTTGACTAGGCCATTCCAAGACATTAAAATGTTTCCCCTTAATCCACTTGAGTGTTGCTTTAGCAGTATGCTTAGGGTCATTGTCCTGCTGGAAGGTGAACCTCCGTCCCAGTCTGAAATCTCTGGAAGACTGAAACAGGTTTCCCTCAAGAATTTCCCTGTATTTAGCTCCATCCATCATTCCTTCAATTCTGACCAGTTTCCCAGTCCCTGCTGATGAAAAACATCCCCACAGCATGATGCCGCCACCACCATGCTTCACTGTGAGGATGGTAATGAAAGGTGTTGGGTTTGCGCCAGACATTGCGT
The DNA here is from genome assembly GCF_901001165.1 of Salmo trutta. Lineage (NCBI taxonomy): Eukaryota > Metazoa > Chordata > Actinopteri > Salmoniformes > Salmonidae > Salmo > Salmo trutta. Next base: position 10,521,708 of record NC_042990.1, on the reverse strand, counting down.
TTTCCTTGATGTCCAAAACGCTCAATTTTAGTCTCATCTGACCAGAGTACTTTCTCCCACATGCCTTTTGGCGAACACCAAATGTGTTTGCTTATTTTTTTCTTTAAGCAATGGCTTTTTTCTGGCCACTCCTATAAAGCCCAGCTCTGTGGAGTGTACGGCTTAAGGTGGTCAAATGGACAAATACTCCAATCTCCGCTGTGGAGCTTTGCAGCTCCTTCAGGGTTATCTTTGGTTTCTTTGTTGCCTCTCTGATTAATGCCCTCCTTGCCTGGTCCGTGAGTTTTGGTGGGCGGCCCTCTCTTGGCAGGTTTGTTGTGGTGCCATATTCTTTCCCTTTTTTATAATGGATTTAATGGTGCTCTGTGGGATGTTCAAAGTTTATGATATTTTTTTATAACCCAACCCTGATCTGTACTTCTCCACAACTTTGTCCCTGACCTGTTTGGAGAGCTCCTTGGTCTTCATGCTTGCTTGGTGGTGCCCCTTGCTTGGTGGTGTTGCAGACTCTGGGGCCTTTCAGAACAGATGTGTATATACTGAGATCATGTGACAGATCATGTGACACTTAGATTGCACACAGCTGGACTTTATTTAACTAATTATGTGACTTCTGAAGGTAATTGGTTGCACCAGATCTTATTTAAGGGCTTCATAATAAAGGGGGTGAATACATATGCACGCACCACTTTTCCATTCTTTTTTAATTTCACATTTTTTTAAACAAGTCATTTGTTGCATTTCACTTCACCAATTTGGACTATTTTGTGTATGTCCATTACATGAAATCCAAATAAAAATCAATTTAAAAATAGGAAAAACGCCAAGGGAATGAATACTTTTGCAAGGCACTGTACATGTCCTGTTACACGTCAATTGGAATGATATTGGTGAAGATATTGATAAAGGAGATCAACCGAGCTAGTGTTAGGAAGAAAACTACCAAATGATGCCATATTTGTAGTTCACAACTCTGTAACAATGTCAGTTGTTAGCCTATTTCTTGCATACATTATTTAAAACAATCCGACGTCGTAATACCAAAATGTAGTGGTGATCCAAATGAATGAACGATGGAGCAACTAGAATTGATTCATCAGAAAATGCCTATGTATGCTGTAGATGATTATGTGAAGCCTGGCTTGTATAATGAGTATATTCAACCCTAACCTACTGTATGTAATGATTCAAGCTTTCAGATAGTGAAAACTGATGCGTTTTGAGCTCTTGCCAAGAGCCTGTTGGCTTGGCATGTGGACATAACCCCTCTGATCAATCAAATATGGGCTTATTCTTATCATTAAAAGTCTCTAGTAGAACAATCAAGCTGTTTCCCAAGTTTACTGAGGAGTATATTCAACCCTAGATAAAAGCCTATAGGCGTATTTATAAAAAATTAAGTTCACCACTGTAAGAGTCCTCAATTGTAGTGAGAACATTATGTAGTATGTTTAAGGGGTGTGTCATGATTGTGATTCCTAAACAAAAAATGTCAAAATGTTTCACTGCTTAGGAAGTATAATGGTTCGAATAAACCAATGCTTTCTGTGAAGAACTACAACTCCCTGTTTCACATTACATCACGTCCAGCGACGGCGACCGGAAATGGCGGCAAAATTCTGTGGTTTGTTTAGACATAGTTTAAACTGTAAATGATACAACCAATTTAAGCCACGACTTTTGACACCCAACTGTAGACGGAAATGCCATGCTATTCATTTTGTACTATACCCTTGCATAAGATGTAGGATTAACTTGTTGAGCCACTCCTTTGTTGTCTTGGCTGTGTGTTTTGGGTCATTGTCATGCTGGAATACCCATCCACGACCCATTTTCAATGCCCTGGCTGAGGGAAGGAGGTTCTCACCCAAGATTTGACGGTACATGGCCCCGTCCATCGTTCCTTTGATGCGGTGAAGTTGTCCTGTACCCTTAGCAGAAAAACACCCCCAAAGCATAATGTTTCCACCTCCATGTTTGACGGTGGAGATGGTGTTCTTGGGGTCATAGGCAGCATTCCTCCTCCTCCAAACACGGCGAGTTGAGTTGATGTCAAAGAGCTCCATTTTGGTCTCATCTGACCACAACACTTTCACCAGTTGTGCTCTGAGTCATTTAGATGTTCATTGGCAAACTTCAGACGGGCATGTATATATATTCTTGAGCAGGGGGACCTTGCGGGCGCTGCAGGATTTCAGTCCTTCACGGCGTAGTGTGTTACCAATTGTTTTCTTGGTGGCTATGGTCCCAGCTGCCTTGAGATCATTGACAAGATCCTCCCGTGTAGTTCTGGGCTGATTCCTCACCGTTCTCATGATCATTGCAACTCCACGAGGTGAGATCTTGCAAAGAGCCCCAGGCCGAGGGATATTGACAGTTCTTTTGTGTTTCTTCCATTTGCGAATAATCGCACCAAATGTTGTCACCTTCTCACCAAGTTACTTGGCGATGGTCTTGTAGCCCATTCCAGCCTTGTGTAGGTCTACAATCTTGTCCCTGACATCCTTGGAGAGCTCTTTGGTCTTGGCCATGGTGGAGAGTTTGGAATCTGATTGATTGATTGCTTCTGTGGACAGGTGTCTTTTTCACAGGTAACAAGCTGCGGTTAGGAGCACTCCCTTTAAGAGTGTGCTCCTAATCTCAGCTCGTTACCTGTATAAAAAACACCTGGGAGCCAGAAATCTTTCTGATTGAGAGGGGGTCAAATACTTATTTCCCGCATTAAAATGCAAATCAATTAATAACATTTTTGACATGCGTTTTTCTGGATATTTTTGTTGTTATTCTGTCTCTCACTGTTCAAAAAAACCTACCATTAAAATTATAAACGGATCCTTTCTTTGTCAGTGGGCAAACGTACAAAATCAGCAGGGGATCAAATACTTTTTTCCCCCACTGTAATGCTGCCACCCCCGTGCTTCACGGTTGGGATGGTGTTCTTTGGCTTGCAGGGCTCCCCCTTTTTCCTCCAAACATAACAATGGTCATTATGGCCAAACAGTTCTGTTTTTGTTTCATCAGACCAGAGGACATTTCTCCAAAAAGTACGATCTTTGTCCCCATGTGCAGTTGCAAACCGTAGTCTGTCTTTTTTATGGCGGTTTTGGAGCAGTGGTTTCTTCCTTGCTGAGCGGTCTTTGAGGTTATGTCGATATAGGACTCATTTTACTGTGGATATAGATACTTTGTACGGGTTTCCTCCAGCATCTTCACAAGGTCCTTTGCTGTTGTTGTGGGATTGATTTGCACTTTTCGCACCAATGTACGTTCATCTCTAGGAGACAGAACACGTCTCCTTCATAAGTGGTATGACGGCTGTGTGTTCCCATGGTGTTTATACTATTGTTTGTACAGATGAACGTGGTACCTTCAGGCATTTGGAAATTGCTCCCAAGGATGAACCAGACTTGTGGAGGTCTACAATTTTTTTCTGAGGTCTTGGCTGATTTCTTTTGATTTTCCCATGATGTCACGCAAAGAGGCACTGAGTTTGAAAGTAGGCCTTGAAATACATCCACCGGTACACCTCCAATTGACTCAAATTATGTCAATTAGCCTATCAGAAGCTTCTAAAGCCATGACATCATTTTCTGGAATTTTCCAAGCTGTTTAATGGCACAGTCAACTTAGTGTATGTAAACTTTTGACCCACTGGAATTGTGATACAGAGAATTAGAAGTGAAATAATCCGTCTGTAAACAATTGTTGGAAAAATTACTTGTGTCATGCACAAAGTAGATGTCCTAACCGACTTGCCAAAACTATAGTTTGTTAACAAGAAATTTGTGGAGTGGTTGAAAAAAAAGTTTTAATGACTCCAACCTAAGTGTGTAAACTTCTGACTTCAACTGTATATAATGATTAAAGTAATTGACCCATTGTCAAATGCAGCGTTAAATTAGCAAACAATTTAGTGTATTTAAACTGTTTGTGAACCTGTTTTTGCCATTTGGCCTGGGCATCAGACTCTAGAGCCCTTTGTTGCAGAGTTGTGTCAATGCGGTGGTCAGTTTTCAATTGGCTTTTTTTCAAACACTTATCACAGACTGAAATATGGTGGGGCTGGGATGCTATCTGAAACTTGTGTAACATTTGTAACAAGCATGGTAACAAGCATTCATTGTTACACCCCTGTAATTACAGACTGCAATTACCACTAGTTACATGTTGTTATTACAGTGTAACTATGAATTATTACAATTAATTACAATACTTGCTACAGTGTAATTACACTGTAGTATGGACTGTTAAAATGATGTATTACCAAGTATTTTAATTGGTAAATGCACTTTTGACCCTCTAATAAGAAAGTAGCTTAGGCCAATGTGTGTTCAACCAAATATGATGTTGATAGTTTGCTTCAGCATTTGGAGTGTGAGGCTCTGAGCATTAGTCAGTGCATCACAGTGCCCTTCTCTTCATATCTGCTCTGTTACTGAGCCAACCCGTGCCTGGTGATGACACAAACATCTATGTTGTTGCCTGAGCCCAGGTCTCATGATGCTGTACCAAAGGCAAGCTACTCACTGCTAGTTGGAAATCCAGACATTCATTCATTGCATCAAACAAAATGACATATACACACAATGGACTGTAGTAAGTGTAAACAGTCACCTTTTATACATCCGATTCATCGTTATGTAGAACACTCTGCAGTCATGGAAACGTTATGGTATATGATGATGAGGTACACGTTATTACACTTTTCGGCTGTCCTCACTGTCCTTCAGTGAAAGCGCTCCTTTCTCTGCTTCTCTTCTGTGAAACAGACAGACAAATAAAGACAGATACAATTGGGTAGACGGACATACAAACAGACAGACAGGGGTAGCTAGACCTCATGCTGCATCTGGTGCTGCTGTGCCATGGAGGGATTGGAACCATCATCATCAGAGACTAATACAAAAGAGAGGGACCCAACAAGTTAGACTTGTTAAAACGCTGTATTAAGCTTCACACCAACCTGCACCAGGTTCAAACACTATGTTCCCAAGACAGGCTACTCCAGGCTACTGCAACTCCATGTATTCAATGCCATAATGGCACACTGAGACAGCATGAGAAATAATGCACCTAGTCCCATAAGTACAAAACTCCACATAATAAACCCAGCTATGCTGATGAGGGCTGGGAGGATAACAGCCAACACTACTCCAATGATGATGGGGCCAGATTCAGGAGGCTCGTCTGAGTTTATGAACACACACAGTGAATATTATTGTAAATAATGTCATTCTCTGTCATACTGTAAGATACGATTTATATCACAGATTGATCCAGTTTGATGTTTTCTTTGTGTTCAACCACACAGGTTGAGTTGTTTTATTAATCCTCAGATTCCATTGTGAGGCGAATTACTTTTCTGGAAGGTTCCATCTTCATCAAGGAGTCTCTCCTTACGCCACATCTTCATGCTGATCTTGTCCGTCTTTCTGCCAGAGCACCATGACATCACTGGGGTAGAAACCTGTCGCGCGGCAGGTCACTGGAGAGGAGGGGGTCTTCTGGAGCAGAGACACAGAGGGGGGGACTGGAGAGAAGGAGTGAGAGGAAAGAAAAGGGAAGAAGAGAATTCAACTATGAACTCAAAACAGTAGTGGGGGAATGATGTTGCTGTGCCTCACGCCAGAAACAACTGGTTATAGGTTTGGATTGAATAGGGACACCATGCGTATCAGTGGCTGTCTGTACCGATCCTCGTCAAGGTGCCGCTGGCGAGGTTCACATACTTCTTCAAAGTGTCAACACACTCCTTAGTGAAGTACCATTTGAGATACTGGAGACCATTGTTCCACTTCTGTTTGATGGTGTCTGCCGACCGTAGGGAGACTATCCAACTCATGTTGTTAATGTCCGATCAAATGAAATCCTCACCATCGTATCTATAGTGGTGGACATAATCTTTGAGTTCAGTCTCATCATTCCACTCACGGCCGTGCAAGTTCTGGATTGTGTGTACGGTAATTAGTGTGTGTGCGTGTATGCACACGTGTATGTGTGTGTGCGCATATATGTTTGTGTGCGTAACTGTGCTGGTGTGTGTGCGTGTTTATATGTACATTCTGTTTCTTTTTGATTGGGTTTGGTTGAACTGCTTCTTTGTGAACGTTATATGTTTTTTGAAGCCTTCATATTGGTTAATCAGTGGCACAGCGTAGAGCTCCCAGTAGTATTCTCCTGCATTCTCCTGCATCCACTCAGTGGTGGGGACCAGTGTCTTGTTGTTGCTGTCAAAGTACACAAACTGATGGTCGTCCAGAAAACCCACCACCGTGGACTCTGGGAAGTCAGTATCACCTGAAGCTGCAATCTATACAGATTCCATAGAGTGGGGAGATGTGAATAGAATATTCAATAATTGACCATGTAATATCTGTGTTGTGTGTCTTCTGTCATTAATGACATAATTGGAAAACAACTATCAGCAATTGATTGAAATCCGGGCTTACGTTCACACACGGATCCTCGCTCTACAGTGAGATAAATACTGTCACTTATTCTGGAGACTAAAAACTGAGCTAGTAGTTTTCTGATTTTCAAATAACTTAAGTTTTAGCAACATTTGATTTGTTCTGACTTGTGGAAGTTATATAAATGTAGAATCTTCATTTGAGCCAGTTTGCTACAGCAGGAAAATAATCCTGCAGCAATAGGAAATGTGCATTATTATGTGGATTATAATTCATGGACATTTTTGGAGAAGTTGATACATTTTTCGTTAGGGCAAATCAAGTCTGACATTTCGAAATGGAAATTACAAACTTTATTAAAAGCCTTTTTAAAACTCAAATACACTACAAGTTTGCAGGAAAATTCTCAGCAACAAAAGACTGATTAAATTAAGATCCTACATTTGTAGGACTCCAGAGGAACAAGAGAAAGAAGGACATAATTTCTTTATCAGTTTCGATGACATTCGATGTTAGCAACATAACTCTATTCTTTCTTTAATTATTCTTTCCATCATGTCAAGCAATCAGGGTCATAACCTGTTAAAGTTGAACCATTATGCATTCATCTTTAACGAGTGACAGAACGGTACATGAAACAACTTCTGTTGTTCAGCAAAGACAATAAGGACTAATTGAGATGGGTTTATGAATTCAATTATTTTCATGTTCATGTCGATAATGCCATATTGAGTTTCATACTGTCTGATATGCACTGTTTTATATGTTATGTCCCTGATGGGTTGCCATAGATGACTGCTGGGTATGACGCTGCAGGTGAAATTAAAACACACCAGTGTGGAATTATGATCCAATAGGAGATGAAAGAAGAACAATGTCATCAAGGAGAACTGAGAAACATAAGTTGAAATATAAATGATTCTTTATTGAGATGTTTTAATTATGATAATGATGAATAAATAACATTATATCATGTTCACAGTTATATACAGTATATAATAAATAACATTATCTTGTTTGAAATATATAGGTGTAACGGTTGTCATCGGATAAAGCGGACCAAGACGCAGGCGGGGAAATGTGCACTCATCTTCTTTTTTATTTAGTTGGCAAATAAACACGTACACAAAAAGAAACAACGACGAATAACAGTCCTGTAAGGCTTGAAGCTATACACAGAAACAATCTCCCACAAAACACAAACAAAACACATACCTATATATAGGACTCTCAATCAAAGGCAACTAAAAACACCTGCCTCCAATTGAGAGTCCAACACCCAATTACCTAGACATAGAAATACTAAACTAGAGAGAACATAGAACTACAAAAAACATAGAACATAAGCCAAAACCCGGAAATAATAAATCAAACACCCTTCTAAACAAACAACCACCCCGAACCACATAAAACAAATACCCCCTGCCACATCCTGACCAAACTACAATACAAATAACCCCTATTACAGGTCAGAATGTGACAATAGGCCTAACAGCCTACATCAGTTCACTAGTCTTTCTCCAGTAGGCAACTGGTCATTCAAATCCTGTCTATGACATACAGGTCTGGCTGGTCTGCCATGTTTGTTCCCATGGGTGAACTATAGTGAGAGATGTAGATATGTGTTTTCTTTTTCATACACGTATGATTAGTGATGACAGTAACTGTGCCGTAACAGCCCTGTTGGTGACTGGCCTGAGGGGTCAAAGGTCAAGTAACTAGATGAGCTGTGAGGACTACTGTATAGCCTGTGTGCCAGAGAATGAATGGGGAAGGTATCTAATGAAGTGTGATGTCTAGTATGAAACATCTATCCATTCACACTAACAAACACCAGTGAATTTTGTCTCTTTAGCAATACAGCATGTGACCAGGGTAAATGTTCTGTTTGGCTGCTGTAAGTTAGCAACAAATCTTTTTTATCGACCGTATATACACATATATGATTGTAATCCTCAACCTAAAAACTCTCTATATAGAAAAAGAAATAACAGAACATATAAAAAAAAATACCTACATACAGTGCATTTGGAAAGTATTCAGACCCCTTGACTTTTTCCACATTTTGTTACGTTACAGCCTAATTCTAAAATTGATTACAAAATAATAATAATCCTAATCAATCTACACCCAATACCCCATAGTGACAAAGCAAAAACAATGTTTTTAAAATTTTTCAAATGTATAAAATAAAAATTCAGACCCTTTACTCAATACTTTGTTGAAGCACCTTTGGCAGCATTTACAGCCTTGAGTCTTCTTGGGTATGATGCTACAAGCTTGGCACACCTGTATTTGTGGAGTTTCTCCCATTCTTCTCTGCAGATCCTTCTCAAGCTCTGTCACGTTGGATGGGGAGTGTTGCTGCACAGCTATTTTCAGGTCTCTCCAGAGATGTTCGATCGGGTTCAAGTCGGGGTCTGGCTGGGCCACTCAAGCACATTCCGAGACTTGTCCCGAAGCCACTCCTGCGTTGTCTTGGCTGTGTGCTTAGGGTCGTTTTCCTGTTGGAAGGTGTACTTTCACCCCAGTCTGAGGTCCTGAGCGCTCTGAAGCAGGTTTTCATCAAGGATCTCTCTGTACTTTGCTCCGTTCATCTTTCTCTCGATACTGACAAGTCTCCCAGTCCCTACCACTGAAAAACATCCCCACAGCATGATGCTGCCACCATCATGCTTCCCCGTAGGGATGGTGCCAGGTTTCCTCCAGATGTGACGCTTGGCATTCAGGCCAAAGAGATGAATCTTGGTTTCATGAAATGAAATCGTATTTTTCACATGCACCGAATACAAGCTTTACAGTGAAATGCTTACTTACAAGCCTTTAACCAGCAATGCAGTTTTAAGAAAATACCTACAACAGTAAAAGTAAGAGATAAGAATGACAAATTATTAAAGAGCAGCAGTAAATAACAATAGCGGGGCTATATACAGACCAGAGAATCTTGTTTCTCATGGTCTGAGAGTCTTTAGGTGCCTTTTGACAAACTCCAAGCGGGCTGTCATGTGCCTTTTTTACTGAGGAGTGGCTTCCATCTGGCCACTCTACCATAAAGGCCTGATTGGTGTGTGGCCAGCTCTAGGAAGAGTCTTGGTGGACTTACCCAGATCTGTGACACGACACAATTCCTTCGACCTCATGGCTTGGTTTTTGCTCTGACATGCACTGTCAACTGTGGGACCTTATAAAGACTGGTGTGTGCCTTTCCAAATCATGTCCAATCAATTGAATTTACCACAGGTGGACTCCAATCAAGGTGTATAAACATTTCAAGGATGACCAATGAAAACAGGATGCACCTGAGCACAATTTCAAGTCTCATAGCAAAGGGTCTGAATACTTATGTAAATTAAGTAGTTCTGTTTTTCATTTTTAATACATTTGCAAAAAATTCAAAAAATCAGTTTTCGTTTTGTCATTATGGGGTATTGTGTGTAAAATGCTAAGGATTATTATTTTCTTAATCCAATTTAGAATAAGGCTTTAACGTAGCAAAATGTGGGAAAAAGTAAAGTGGTCTGAATACTTTCCGAAGACACTGTAGCCTAAGATCCAGTCGGTTTCTGCTCTCTTTCCAACTCCTTGGCATGATAGCACAAACCTACTGACACTCAGTCCACCTCCAATGTGTCTGTTAAAAAACTGTAAAGATCTGAGAAAATTATTTGTGGAGTATGTATCACAAAAACCCAGGGATATATTTTGAGGGGATTAAAATGTGGCAGCATTTTAGTTTTTTCACTAGTATTACATTGATGTTAACAATTGCCAGATTTCCATTTTTTGATTGGTGTACCTGTATAGCAGAAATAAAATCCTAAAGCTCCAAAAAGCTCAAAGTTATTAATATTGTCTTTATTAAGACAGTAGTGATATTCCTTATTCCAGGGTGTTGACAGAGTGTTACAGCATAGCTTTAGTACTTAGTTTGTAACATCTAACAACTTCAATGTTAAATGTTAGCAAACGTGAAAACTCTTTGTCCAGTAGTTTTCATATAACTTGTCATTTCTGTTCAAAATGTGGGAGACATTATCACATCGCCATCGAGAAGACACGTCCTGCTATTTATAATGTTTACAGAATGTAAATAAAAATGAAGCAAAAACAGAAACACAGTAAAACTATGTCAATGAACCAATAGAAACAGATTTAGGTGAATAAAGTACACAAATTAGTTGAAATACCAATAACCCCAATATCAGACCCAGTTACTGTCATTGTAGATTTTAGTTGTGCAGTTTTTAGTCATAAGAAGTTATCACAAGATAGTGCCATTTTAGAGAAATTTGTTTTTGTGGCTGGATGCACATTACTTTGACTCACAATTCTAGAAGAGTTCAGTCTTTTTTCTCTTGCATGTGCTTCTCCCCAGTGAAGACAGACAGACAGAGGTCAGTGGAGGAGATCACTCAAACTAATACAGCATAGTCTACTGGAAAGACCAGGGCCAAATCCTCACTTGAGATATCCAATAGTAACTCAAACTTACGTACAGTACCTCATGCATTCATGTCAATGAAGGATTGGTGAGAGAGTTGACATTGGTGTTTCAAAAAGACAGACACCCAGAGAGATATTGACCTGTTTGATTAGTGAGGGAGAAACCTCATTCCTTTGGAGCAGTGTTGTGGGAGGAGTTGGAACCAACATCAGAAGCTACAAGGAAAATAGATAAAACCGCATTCTAAAATGGATTCATTCCCACACAATATATTTTAAAAAGTCAGATAATAAATAATGAACAACTACAAGATAAAGTATTTTCTTTCAGTTTCAGTGATCTCTTCAGAATTGCAAACAACAAGGTAGGCACTTACATTGGGCCTGAATAAAGCCTGAAGGGATGTTGTTATTGACTCTGATAGCTTGGTTTGGTGGAATATTACACGAGAACATCAGTTTGAGAGTATTCTGAATCCTGTATTTCTACTGCATATCCTACCTGCATACATCACATACAACACAAGTGACAACGTTACGCTGTATATGAATCACACTTCTACCATCACTAACTACACTGTACAATACCATTGCTTGTAAACCAGTACTATGACTACTGCTTCTAAACAACTAAGTACATCATAGCTGACTATTCCTTAAAGTACATCATAGACTATTCCTTAAAGTACATCATAGACTATTCCTTAAAGTACATCATAGACTATTCCTTAAAGTACATCATAGATATTCCTTGAAGTACATCATAGCTGATTATTCCTTATATGAAAAGTGTAGTCTACTTATGATTTGTATTAAATCCTATCTCACCTTTCTTGCTCTTCTTCCAAATGACAACCCCTACAACAGCAACGATGGCCAATAGGAGGAGAGCTACCACCCCTCCAATGATAGGGGCCGAGCCAATGGCAGTTGGGTCATTTGTACCTGTAATCATCAGAACAGAGTATTCAGACTGTTACTTGGCGTCGTACATGGTGGTCTATGTTACATTTCCATCTACATGAATCCCAGCTACATTCCTCTGTCAATGTCAATAACAGTTCAGGTCACTATAAGAACATGCTCTTCTCAGAAAGGAGGTATACTATGCAGTTGAGTATGCTTAGAAACTAGGAATATTGGGCGCATTGAGTAGGAGGGGTCCTTGGGTATAATGTATGTTGAATCAGTTGGTGTTTCCCCAGTTGGTCTGGATCTCAGACTCAGTCAGAACCTTGATGAAGTCCTTCTTGGTAGCCGTGACTTGAACCACACACTGATACTTGTTCTTCGTCCACTCTTCAGACACCACGGTGAGGTGGGTGCTTTTCTCTCCATTCTCCACATCTTCATTCGGATCTTGTTTGAGAGAGCGCGTAAGAGGGAGAGAGAGCGTGAGAGAGAGAGCGAGAGCGAGAGAGAGAGAGCGAGACAGCGTGAGAGCATGAGAGAGAGCGAGAGAAAGAAAGTGAGAGAGAGAGCGAGAGAGAGAGAGAGTGAGAGCGAGAGAGCAAGAGAGAGCGAGAGAGCGAGAGATTTCCTCAATGAAAACAATGTACTGAGCAAATGTCAAATTGGCTTTTTACCAAATTACCGTATGACAGACCACGTATTCACCCTGCACACCCTAATTGACAAACAAACAAACTAAAACAAAGGCACAGTCTTCTCATTATTTGTTGATTTCAAAAAAGCATTTGACTCAATTTGGCATGAGGGTCTGCTATACAAATTGATGGAAAGTGGTGTTGATGGAAAAACAAATGACATTATAAAATCCATGTACACAAACAACAAGTGTGCGGTTAAAATTGGCAAAAGAACACACACATTTCTTTCCACAGGGCTGTGGGGTGAGACAGGGATGCAGCTTAAGCCCCATTCTCTTCAACATATATATCAACGAATTGGCGAGGGCACTAGAACAGTCTGCAGCACCCAGCCTCACCCTACTAGAATCTGAAGTAAAATGTCTACTGTTTGCTGATGATCTGTCACTTCTGTCACCAACCAAGGAGGGCATACAGCAGCACCTAGATCTTCTACACAGATTCAGCCAGACAGTAAATCTCAGTAAGACAAAGAATAATGGTGTTCCAAAAAAGGTCCAGTAACCAGGACCACAAATACAAATTCCATCTAGACACCGTTGCCCTAGAGCCCACAAACAACTATACATACCCCGGGTCTAAACATCAGCGCCACAGGTAACTTCAACAAAGCTGTGAATGAGCTGAGAGACAAGGCAAGAAGGGCCTTCTATGCCATCAAAAGGAACATAAAATTCGACATACCAATTAGGATCTGGCTAAAAATACTTGAATCAGTTATAGAACCCATTGCCCTTTAAGGTTGTGAGGTCCGGGGTCCGCTCAACAACCAAGAATTCACAAAATGGGACAAACACCAAATTGAGACACTGCATGCAGAATTCTGCAAAAATATCCTCAGTGTACAACGTAAAACACCAAATAATGCATGCAGAGCAGAATTAGGCCGATACCCGCTAATTATCAAAATCCAGAAAAGAGTCGTTAAATTATACAACCACCTAAAAGGAAGCGATTCCCAAACCTTCCATAACAAAGCCATCACCTACAGAGAGATGAACCTGGAGAAGAGTTGCCTAAGCAAGCTGGTCCTGGGTCTCTGTTCACAAACACAAACAGACCCCACAGAGCCCCAGGATAGCAACACAATTAGACCCAACCAAATTATGAGAAAACAATAAGATAATTACTTGACACATTGGAAAGAATTAACAAAAAAACAGAGCAAACCAGAATGCTATTTGGCCCTAAACAGAGAGTACACCGCAGCAGAATACCTGACCACTGTGACTCACCCAAACTTAAGGAAAGCTTTGACTATGTACAGACTCAGTGAGCATAGCCTTGCTATTGAGAAAGGTCGCCATAGACAGACATGGCTCTCAGGAGAAGACAGGCTGTGTGCACACTGGCCACAAAATGAGGTAGAAACTGAGCTGCACTTCCTAACATGCCAAATGTATGACCATATTAGAGACACATATTTCCCTCAGATTATACAGATCCACAAAGAATTTGAAAACAAACCCAATTTTGAGAACTCCCATAACTACTGGGTGAAATACCAATGTGCCATCACAGCAGCAAGATTTGTGACCTTTTGCCACAACCACAAGAAAAGGGCAACCAGTGAAGAACAAACACCATTGTAAATACAACCCATACTTATGTTTATTTCTTTTCCCTTTTGTACTTTTTATTGTTTATTTCACTTTTGTTTATTATCTATTTCACTTGATTTGGCAATGTTAGCATATGTTCCCCATGCCAATAAAGCCCTTGAATTGAAATGAGAGAGGGGGAGGGGTGATGAAATAAAATATAAAATAATAAAATAAAATTGTCATAATAACATTCTTATAATAAAATAAATCACAATTCACTGGCACCCATACACACACATGCACTCACACTTGCATACTCATGTCCATACCCTCATACCTAGCCGAACCCAAAGGTCTTTTGATCATAACCACACACACACACACAGAGAAAGAGAGAGAGAGCGAAAGAGAGAGCGAGAGACAGAGACAGACAGAAAGAGAGCAAGAGAGAGAAAGAAACAGAGAGATAAAGAGTGTGTGTGTGTGTGTGTGTGTGTGTGTGTGTGTGTGTGTGTGTGTGTGTGTGTACATTTCAACGTGTGCTTGTGGGTGTCTCTATGTATGAGTATACAGGATGTGCATGAGTTTGTTGGTGTTGTAATTGGCAGTGGGTGGTGGTATGTGAATCATATTGAGGGAAGTAGTACATAAAACATAGATTTTTATATTTTGGTGGACGTTATTACATTATTCATCCCAAAAGTTGTTACTCACCGGTTAACGTAATAACCACCGGTTAATGTAATAGAAAAAGTGGTAAAAGTGATTATGTTAATCGTTCAACATTTTATTACATTAACCAGTGTTATTACATGAACTGTTGTTACAAGGTCTATTCCCAGCACCAGAAGGATAAAAACCCTTCATTTTGACGTTGGCCCGTAAATTCCCGATTTGTTCTCTCTGATAATCTTCCCCTCAGACACAAATTATCTGGAAAAACTATTCACACCAAGATATTAGCTTGTAGATCGTTTTTGAGCTGATGAGAATTTAGCTAGCTCAAGCATTAGTAGCATAAAATACAGGTGGAACCAACCAGCAGAGGTGAACTTTTTATTTATTTTTTTACAAAATTGAAGCTAAGTTATATAAATGTCAATCAACCATTAGGTCTAAAACAGTGCTCTCCTTGGAGCAGGGGATCTGGATATTTTCACTAACTTGGATGGCTTAGTTGCAACTCTTGCAAATATGGACAAACAGAAAGACAGCCATAAGATTGAGACAAGCAGACAAGCCAACTAATGTAAAACTGTATTTGGTCTGAAACAGAAGAGAATGTCTGATGACAGTCATAATGTAATTAAGTCTGTGATATTTATATGGCTTTAATGCAGAAACATACACTAAAAGGCCACCACCTCAATGAGAAGCCATATCTAGATCTTTACCAGGTTCATGTAGTTGCAGTTTTCCCATCACTGAAATTCACCACAAAGTGTTGGCAGTTCATTATTTGGCATACAGTGACTTCAGAAAGTATTCATACCCCTTGACTTATTCCACATTTTGTTGTTGCAGCCTGAATTCAAAATGGGTTAAATATGTTTTTGTTTTTTTTACAAATTCTACCCAATAATGACAAGGTGAAATGTTTTCAGACATCTTTGCAAATATATTGAAAATGAAATACAGAAATATCTCATTTACATAAGCATTCACACCCCTGAGTCAATACCTGTTAGAATCATCTTTGGCAGCGATTACAGCTGTGAGTCTTTCTGGGTGTGTCTCTATGAGTTTTGCACACCTGGATTGTACAATATATATTTTTTTTAATTCTTAAAGCTCTGTAAAATTGGTTGTTGATCATTGCTAGACAACCACACATTGTATTCAGGACATAAAGTTAATTTCTTTGACACATTTTTTGCAGTTTTACGTTAGTGCCTTATTACAAACAGGATGCATGTGTAACAGTGTAGGTTCCGTCCCTCTCTTCGCCCCAACCCGGGCTCGAACCAGGGACCCTTGCACACATCAACAACTGACACCCCACGAAGCATCGTTACCCATCGCGCCACAAAAGCCGCGGCCCTTGCAAAGCAAGGGGAATCCCTACTTCAAGTCTCAGACCGAGTGACGTCACCGATTGAAATGCTATTAGCGCACACCACCGCTAACTAACTAGCCATTTCACATCGGTTACACATGTTTTGGAATATTTTAGTCTGTACAGGCTTCCTACTTTTCACTCTGTTATTTAGGTTAGTATTGTGGAGTAACTACAATGTTGTTGAGCCATCCTCAGTTTTCTCCTATCACAACCATTAAACTCTGTAACTGTTTTAAAGTCACCATTGGCCTCATGGTGAAATCCCTGAGCGGTTTCCTTCCTCTCCGGCAAGTGAGTTAGGAAGGATGTCTGTATCTTTGTAGTGACTGGGTCTATTGATTCACCATCAAAAGTGTAATTAATAACTTCACCCTTCTCAAAGGGATACTCAATGTCTGCTATTTATTTTACCCATCTACCAATAGATGCACTTCTTTGCGAGGCATTGGAAAACCTGGCCTTTGTGGTTGAATCTATGTTTGAAATTCACTGCTCGACTGAGGGACCTTACAGATAATTGTATGTGTGGGGTACAGAGATGAGTTAGTCATTAAAAAATCATGTTAGACACTATAATTACACATGCAATTTATGTGACTTGTTAAAAACAGTTTTCTTCCTGAACTTATTTAGGCGTGCCATAACAAAGGGGTTGGGCCTACCGAGTGGCGCAGCGGTCTAAGGCACTGCATTGTAGTGCTAGAGGCGTCACTACAGATCCAGGTTTCGATCCCAGGCTGTGTCACAGCCGACCGGGAAACCCATGAGGCGGCACACAATTGGCCCAGCGTCGTCCGGGTTAGGGGAGGGTTTTGCCGGCTGGGATGTCCTTCTCCCATCGCACTCTAGCGAATCCTAGTGGCGGCCGGGTGCATGCATGCTGACTTCGGACGCCAGCTGTACGGTGTTTCCTCCAACACATTGGTGCGGCTGGCTTCTGGGTTAAGCGAGCAGTGTGTCAAGAAGCAGTGCGGCTTGGGGGGGTTGTGTTTTGAAGGATGCATGGCCCCCGACCTTCGCCTCTCCCGAGTCCGTACGGGAGTTGCAGCGATGGGAAAAGACTGTAACTACCAATTGGATACCACGAAATTGGGGAGAAAAAGGGGTAAAAACCCATTTTTTTTTAAACTAAGGGGTTGAATACTTATTAACCAAAGATATTCCAGCTTTTCATCTTTGATTCATTTGTAGAAATTTCCAAAACTTAATTCAACTTTGACATTATGGGGTATTGTGTGTAGGCCAGTGACACAAAATCTAAATTTAATCCATTTAAAATTCAGTCTGTAACACAACAAAATGTGGAAAAAGTCAAGGGGTGTGAATACTTCCTGAAGGCACTGTATATCAGATGTATTGGGATAAAGGAAAAAGACACATCAGTCTCTTTGTAACAATTGAAAATAAAGTCATTTACAGTGCATTCGGAAAGTATTCAGACCCGTTTACTTTTTCCACATTTTGTTACATTAATCCCTTATCATAAAATAGATTTTTTTTAAATTCCCCTCATCAATCTACCCATAATACCCCATAATGACATTTTCATAAGTATTTAGACCCTTTACAACAGTACTTTATTGAAGCACCATTGGCAGCGATTACAGACTCGACTCTTCTTGGGTATGACGCTACAAGCTTGGCACCCCTGTATTTGGGGAGTTTCTCCCATTCTTCTCTGCAAATCCTCACAAACTCTGTCAGGTTGGATGGGGAGCGTCGCTGCACAGCTATTTTCAGGTTTCTCCAGAAATCAATCGGGTTCAAGTCTGGGCTCTGGCTGTGCCACACAAAGACATTCAGAGACTTGTCCCGAAGCTACTCTTGCGTTGTCTTGGCTGTGTGCTAAGGGGTCTTTGTCCTGTTAGAAGGTGAACCTTCGCCCCAGTCTGAGGTCCTGAGTGCTCTGGAGCAGGTTTTCATCAAGGATCTGTCTATACTCTGTTCATCTTTCCCTCGATCCTGACTAATCTCCCAGTCCCTGCCACTGAAAAACATTCCCACGGCATGATGCTACCACTACCATGCTTCCCCCGTAGGGATGGTGACAGGTTTCCTCCAGACGTGACGCTTGGCATTCAGGCCAAAGAGTTCAATCTTGGTTTAATCAGACCAGAGATGTGTGTCATGTGCCTTTTACTGAGGAGTGGCCATAAAAGCTTGATTGGTGGAGTTCTGTAGAGGTGGTTGTCCTTCTGGAAGGTTCTCCCATCTCCACAGATGAACTCTGGAGCTCTGTCAGAGTGACCATCGGGTTCTTGGTCACCTCCCTGACCAAGATCCTTCTCCCCATTGTCACGTCCTGACCAGTAAAAGGGGTTGTTTGTTATTATAGTTTGGTCAGGGCGTGGCAGGGGGTGTTTGTTTAGAGTGTTTCGGGGTTTGTTGGGGTATGTTCTATGTTAGTCTATTTCTATGTTTGTTCTAGTCTATCTATTTCTATGTAGTTTATTGGGTGACCTTCAATTGGAGGGAGCTGTACCTCGTTGCCTCTAATTGAAGGTCCTATTTAAGAGGGGTGTGTTTTCATTGATTTGTGGGTAGTTGTTCCATGTGTAGCTGTTTGTCTCACAGGACTGTTTTTCTCGTCGTTGTTTTGATTTAGTGTTTGTTTTGGTTTTTCTTCATAATAAAGGAAGATGAGCATACACATTCCCGCTGCGCCTTGGTCCCATCTTTACGACGAGCGTGACACCCATATTGCTCAGTTTGGCAGGGCGCCCCGCTCTAGGAAGAGTCTTGTTGTTTCCAAACTTCTTCCATTTAAGAATGATGGAGGCCAAGGTGTTCTTGGGGACCTTCAATGCTGCAGAAATGTTGTGGTACCTTTCCCCAGACCTGTGCCTCGACACAATCCTGTCTCAGAGCTCTACAGACAATTCCTTTGACCTCATGGCTTGGTTTTGCCTCAGACATACACTGTCAACTGTGGACCTTATATAGACAAATCATGTCTAACCAATTGAATTTGGACACGAATCAAGTTGTAGAAACATCTCAAGGATGATCAATGGAAACAGGATGCACCTGAGCTCAATTTTGAGTCTCATAGCATATATATGTAAATAAGGTATTTCTGTTTTTTAGTTTTAATAGATTTGCTAAAATGTTTTAAAAAATCAGTTTACCCTTTGTCATTATGGGGTATTGTGTGTAGATTGATGAGGATTTTTTTTTTTTTCATCCATTTTAAAATAAGGCTGTAACGTAACAACATTTGGAAAAAGTCAAGGGGTCTGAATACTTTCCGAATGAACTGTTTCTCATCTAAGACAGTCTAGGTAACCTGCAAGCGTATTGTGGTAGGCCTACATACAGGGAGGTCTTCCAGCAATCTGCTGCTGTAGGTTAAGTTCTTACAATGGTCTTGACTCAAATCAATAACATGAGAGGAGGATCACTTTGATGTGAAAGAGGAGAAACAATGTATTCTTCCTATAGTATTCTCAGAGGGCTTGTGGTTTGGGAGGACGACACAATAAAGCTATCTCAGGCTAAGGTCTATGGAGCTTTATTTGGCATACTGGATGGGACCCATTGAAGGACGTACATTGTGTTGGATCTAGCTCCATTTGATAGGAAATTGTTTAATATCATCACATTGAAAAACACAGCAAGAAAATCATATAGTATAGAAATGCAATGGAAAGTGGAGTCAAACAGTGTTGAGGTAAGTCCCACGCCCTTTCCAGTAAGAGCGTCAGTATGCAGCCATCTTGTGTCTATATATCCTCAATCATAAGATGGCCGACACTGAAGCATCATCTAGTTCTAGTAGCCTATACATGGTTGTTCATATCCATACAGCTGAGTCGGATGTAGGACTATGCATTCTTTTCATTTAAAAAGTGTTTTGTCTCACAATGACTAGGCTACTGAAAGAACTAAAACAGAGCCAGTGGATACGAGCTGAAAACTCGTTGACCATAACTACAGTAACAAGCCTACACATCCAACCAAGTCATCTTTGATCATATTTTCACATTTTCTCTCCACAATGAAAATGTGTTCTGGAATTCTTGCCCACTCCCACAGTGTGTTCTGGTATGTGCGTGACGGGAGAAACCAAAGCAAGTTCAGTTTGTGAATGGAAAGTCCCTGAAATGAACAATAAAAGGGACAAACCATCAGTAACAGAGGCTACAGTGAAGGATAAACAATGCCACAGTGCCATCTATAGGTAGACTGTATCTCTCCTCACTTCTGTTTCAGAGAAATCACCTGACGAGTCACTTGACTTTTGGGTATCTGTCGCTCTGGGGTAAAGATTCCTCTAGGAACAGATATGGGATCAGCTTCCCCTCATCCATTCCAATCCTTAACCATTAGTAGGGAAAATGCAAATCTGACCCAAGATCAGCGTTTTAGGGCAACTTCACCCGCCAACGTCTCGACGTCAAAGTAGAGTTGCCTCACCACAAATCTTGGATCAGATTACCCTTTCCTTCTTGCCATCTTGTTTCTCTGCATTCTGCAAACAATCAGGCAACTCTGTGACGTTCCAATTCAGGAAGAATGAAAAACAAGCTATTTCATTTTCTATTTAAAAGGTAGCAGATTTCACCAGTTGACTGGAAATACAAGACAGGCAGGGGCTAACTCTTTCATAAAATAATGACCCATCATGTATTAATTCATGCCACTGTACCGAAATCCATGTGACATTCGTAATTTTCGAACAGAAGCAGCCAGCCAGGTATAAACTCCAATGGTGTGCATGTTCCCAGATTCCAGTTTCAAAGAAATCAAGTGATCTTGACCACTCTGGGGCACGTTTGAAAGTAACGTTAGTGTTGGTGCACCATCTTGTGTTGAGTGTGCATTCTGCAATGGGTTGACGTCGTCGTATTTCTTTGCGCGGCAAATCATGTTGTGCACGAAGCTCTCTGAGTTTGTAAAACAGTTTATTTTTTCACAACACTTTTATGCAATTTGTGCCTAATAAAATCAGTGTATTGACTTTTATTGGACGCCGCGGTGGTTTACCATTATCCATGCCTCGTCTAGCTATGCGCATGTCTTTGAAAAATGAAAGTGAAAGCAGTTTCTGCAGGTTACAGGGGAAGTCCGAAGACAACATCATATTTCTCCATGCTTTAACTACTTCAAACTACACCAGAACAGCCGATAACACTGTCGAAGACAACCATGGCCAATATTTCAACAATTTACAAGCTATCGTTTCTCGCCTTTACTTACTTCATACACGGTAAAAATGGTCGACTTTTCTTACTGTATTTCCTTTCAACTCTCCGGCATCTGTGGTGTAGATTTTTCAAAATATATTGATATTGAACATGACTTCATATATGATACAATTTGAAACAACTGCTGCTCTGTATCTACTTAATTTGTATTGATCTGTGATATTGTATTGATCAGTGTTACTTTGTAGCTTGTATATGCATTGCACTTGGTTGGTTAAATCATTGTGTGAAATGACAAGCACACATAAACAGCCTTACAGCAATTATGTATTCATACGAATGCAATTGTATTAAAAAAATGTATTACAGTTCAATAAGCGATTTACAGTAATAGAGATTTACACTATTTTTGTTTCCACTGTCTGAATACTAAGCATCTTTTGCTATTTTGATTGCCCTTTCATTACTATTCTTAATAAGAAGCTAATCTAAAGTAGTTTACATCTTCTCACCTATCCACATTGATGGTCTCACATATTCACACAACTTTCTCATCCTTCTCTCTTCCAGTCTATGGGACAAGCTGTCCAGTTCTGGAGTGCTGGTTTGTCCAGGAGAAACCAGGTCGAGGTGGGGGATTCCCTGCTGCAATGATTCAGGAGAAGTCACTACTGTATATCAATACAGACCCAGAGAGTGAAGAAACCAAGTCACAGCAGGGACCATCTGCAGACATCAACCATGATAGAGTCTACTACGTCACTGGTCAGTACTTATCATTATACACTATATAGGACGATCTCTTTCGAAATGATGACGGATTTGAATGACAAGCCAGTGGCTGTTAAAGGTGCACTCAGTCAATTTGGTGTTACAGCTCAACAATTCGCCATCCTCTAACACCAAGCCTCTAATTTAAATTATACAAGACTACAAGAGTGTTGTCGTTTTAGGCAGAGCGTTTCAGAAAAATAAAGGTTATTTCATTGAAAGGATAACTTCTATAGACAAATCTCCCTCTCTCTCTCATCAGACCCAGCAGCCATCCTCTGCAGTTCCTCTCTGCACCCACCAGAGGGCTCAGTCCATAAACCACAGTGCGAGATAAACCCCTTCATGCCCCAGCCCTCCACCGTTCAATGGGTAGTCCCGCTCACTGACTCTGCCCACAGTCCTATCTACCTGCAAGCTGACTGGTACTCTGCAGCCTTGCAGGGCCTTGACGGACAGCTGGGCCTGTCCAGTGTCATGCGTGCTCCCACGGCAACCAAGGAACCCACTGGTAAAGAGCCCTATGATTGATTTGGCTGGTGTAGGCCGTCATTGTAAATAAGAATTTGTTCTTAACTGACTTATAAAATATTAAAAAGAAAGTAATTGAAATTAATTTGTCATATGCCATGAAGAACTATAGAATCCGGTGATGTTTATTACTACGTAACGTCACAGATAAAGTAGTGTGAAAGTTTAATGTCTCTCTGCTACCCCTCTCTCTCTCTCCCAGTGGTGCTCAGTGTGTCCAGTAGAACCCCCTTGGTCCGTTCCAGACTCGGGGAACCGGTGGTTCTAGACTGTGGGTTTTGGATGGATGCCTCTTCTCCTCTCTCTGGCTCTGGCTTCGCCGTGGAGTGGCGCTACCAGTTCAGGGGTGATGGCCGTCTGGTCCTGGCCTACGACGGCAAGACAGACCGATTTGCCGAGACCCAGGAAGAGGGAGTGGGGCTAGACTTCACGGCTCTGCACGAGACAGGAAATGCATCACTGATCCTGCAGGAAGCTCAAGTGCGCCACACAGGAACCTACATCTGCACGGTGTACTTGCCCTATCTCCTGGCTCAGGTGGCAGTGGAGCTGGAGATTGTAGGTGAGGATAGATGAATACACTTGATTAGTCTGCCAATACTAAAGTGTTGCAATTTTTGTTTTAGAACTGTAGAATCTCAACCACTATGTATTTACATGTATAGTATATTCACTGAAATAACTACTGTAACTCCATATACAGTACATTCTCATAATGGTATGTCATGGTCTACTAAATAGCATTAGAAAACATGCCATTTATGTGTATCATCCTCTCTTACATAATTCTCTCACTCCTATTTCTCCCTCTATCTCTCCCAGAGCCTCCGTCCCTCTCCATCTTCCCCTCCCCGCTCCCTCTCTCCATGCCCGGCCAGGTGGTGAAGGTGCAATGCGAGGCGTCAGGATTCTTCCCCCTCTCCCTGGAGTTCCACTGGGAGTTAACAGGGCCTGACGGTAAGGTCAGGCCCCTGGGTCAGGGCAGCGTGACAGGCCACAGGCAGGGCCCAGACAACACCTACAGCCAGACCTCCCGTCTGGAGTTAGACTCAGCCAAGCTGGACCTTGGCCGTGGAGGGGAGGTCACCTGTGTGGCCGTCCATCCTGGAGGCACCCGGCGGGCCAGCGTCACCCTCAATGTCATCGGTGAGAGTTCATTTAATCGAGCTGCATTGAGTTGATGGATGTTGCCCCTGGGTCCACTGATTCATAGTAAAGGTAAAGGTTAGGATTGGGGTAAGGGAATCTGTGGTTAGGGGCAATTTCTTCCTCAAGCAATGTTCTTTACATTCCATACATGGGTCCATATAGCAGTGTCTCTAGGCCTACCAGTATAATAAAGCAACAAGGCCCTAGGGGGTGTGGTGTATGGCCAATATACCACGGCTAAGGGCTGTTCTTACGCACGACACAATGCAGAGTGCCTGGATACAGCCCTTAGCCGTAGTACATTGGCCATATACCACAAACCCCAGATGTGCCATATTGCTAATATAAACTGGTTACCAACGTAATTAGAGCAATAAAAATAAATGTTTTGTCATACCCGTGGTATACGGTACTGATATACCACGGCTGTCAGCCAATCAGCATTCAGGGCTTGAACAGCCCAGGTTATAATTTCTGATATGCAATTACTTTGATCTGAAAAGTCAAATACATTTCACTTAACATGACACAACTTATCCTGCGTATGTCTTAAATTTACTCTGTATCTCTTCATCCCAATCAGGTATTAATGGTCCCTCCATTGAAGACTCCATGGCGATGGTTGCCGTGGCCCTGGGGCTCTATGGTTTGATCAAGATCGTCTCCTGGACATTTACCTCTGGTAACTACAATCGGTTTGAACTAAGATACACAAAAAAAGATGTTGAAGCCGTAAAGCTACAGTGTGAATTTGGATCTTTCGAATTCATTTGGATCTTGTGTGTCAATCTAATGCTTGACCTTTTCTTGCCTTTATAGGGTCCGATGATACTAACTCACAAGAGAAGGTAATTGCACTTTCGTAAATGTCGTCAGACATATTTTGTAGTTAAGTGTAACTACTATGTATCTGTGTATATTTCCCAGCTAACACTGTCTTGCCCAAATGTGTTTTTATCTCAAGCTGTTATCCCTCTAGTTAAAACTCCAGCCCCTGGATTATCAATCAATCAAATGTATTTACTATGGATTACTATGTAATATGATGACATTATCTGTTATGTGTTAGTGAATTTTGAATTAGGCCCTTGGATTTCTCCCATTGTCTGTTTTGTTAGTTTACACACTTTGGGCTCATCCTTATCCTCTCTCAATTACAGAAAGTGAAGTAAATGTGGAAACACCTGGGATTCCCAGGTGAGTGTGTAATGGAACTAACAAAGCTGGAATTTCAGGAATAAAAGTGCACCGTTTGTGGAAGGTGGTACATGGAAAGAAGATATTGAGTTTCTGACAGTAGTTGAAAATGAATGATCTAACAAGTGGTCGGGGGATAAAAATATTTGAATAGGTGGCTGATTTAAATATTGACATATTTAAATACGGTCATACAACTGTGAATTCCTCTCTAGAAGAACTCAAGAGACTTGTACACATGAGCGTATGTAGATATGGATATAGATAATTGTGTGTTGTGTTATTAGTGGTTAATTGACCCTGGAATTAAAGATTGAACCCTGACATTATTTGCTTTTCTATTGATTCTGAAGGTGAATATAAGACAAAATCCTTTCAATTGGAATTAGTAATTCCCTGGAAGTGTGTTTATATATTGTTTTCATTTTGTTTGTTTTGGGTTATATTTAATTGTATCTTGCCTTGTATAGACGGTATATAGGCTACAGTGATTTTTTGTTTTTCAAAATTGTTAGATTAGTGAATTTGCCAGGAATGAGCAACAACTTTGAGCAAATGAGGACTATTTGTGATAAATGAGGACTATTTCTTCATCTTCAAAGCAGTTTCCCCTTTGTTGAATTTGTGTTATTGGTCATGTGATAAGTAGATAAGAAGTACTTATCATATGAAAATCCTAGGATCTTTTGATTAGGGGTGCTTCTGCTTCCACACAACTTGACTCAAGGATGTGAATACTTACTTGACGTTTTCCTTGGTCATAACCTAGCTGACTAAACTCAACTCCACAACTTAGAATGGAGTTGAGCGGCGACGAGTGTGTGCATCAAGTCTCAGTCAGTCGATTCTTGTAAAAATGTACATTCTTTAATGCCTACCCTGTACATGTTTGTCCTGTGTCATTGTGTTCTTTCTTGGGTGCTGTAATCCATCGTTTTTGATAAAAGTACCGTTTTATGTGATGTCTGTCAAACTGCACCGTATCCACTGTTTTTCAATGGAGTTGGAAGTTACTTTATGCACTACCACTTCATACTCTTATAAATATATATTATCGAACGCTTACTGTGTTTCTGTGCTTTTCATGATTGTAATAGATTGTAAAAATGCATTATAGCCCAGCCAAAACAAAATAATCAGGTTCAATGACTGGTTGCTCCTTCTCTGTTAAAACAATGGCATCCTTGGCATATGTCGCGTAAAACACCACTTTTTTTTCAGCACCAAAATAAAAACACGCAGATACACAGGAGGAACACAGTCACAAGGTAGGCATTAAATAATGGACATTTTTACAAGTATAGACTGACAAGTGTATTCAGCCCAAACTCGTCGCTGCTGGAGTTTAGTTATTGGCCTAGTTTTAACCATATGGTTGTATTGTCAGTTGCAAGGAGCGCAACTGTATTCAACTAATCACTCCAAATGAAAGACACATTATTTTTATTTTTGTTATGTTAATACTATCAATATTTCTCGTTCGAGTCTCAGAAAAACAAAATAACGAATTGGTTTAAGTAAACGTACTATGCAGATATCGCTCCGCCATTTCACGGTTGCAAAAATTCTGAAGTTTCAGTTTATGTGATAAAACAAGCAAGTATAATGTAGAAAATCATTTTACCATATATTCTTAAACCGTTGTGAAATATATTTACCATAACAAAAAATATTGTATTTTCAGCTGTTTGAAGCTGGTGTTCAAAACCGAAAGTAAAAGACTAAAAAAACGTAAGAACGAGAAGCATAGAAATAGCACACATAGAACAGATCTAGCACTTCTTAAACTTGCTTTCAATGAAGAATGACAGATCCATAACACATATTTATATGTGAATTTGGTCGGGTCGACCAAAAAGTGACATATACAGCTTTAAACAAGCTGACGGGCAAATGTAGGCAATTTGGACAAAACACCTGACATGTGAAACTAGAGTAAAGTGAATAGCCAATGATCGACGATGTTACTGAGCGACAACCAACCAACAACCAATGGTAGGCTTGAATGTTCCCGAGCTCTTCGGGGCGAGACGTTTCGGTATCAAGCGGGTAAGTTGACTATCATTGTTTTGTCCATAGCTAACCGTCTAACCACGGTCTTAAGACAGTAGCTATATTATATACATCTGCATTTCATACATAAAGCTAGTAAAAATATTTGTTTACATGTTGTCTTTGTCATACCCCTACCATTTTACCCGGAGAAATTGGCGCTTTCCTGAGCAACCAGCTAACATTAGCTTGTTGCTAACTGAGGTTAGCTAGCTAGCCAGCCAACAAGGAAACAACAAACACAACAATGGTGTTTGGAGTGTTTTTGCAGTAAACAATCTAGTAAATGTGTTTTTTTTCCTGACAGAAGTTTCGACCAGCTCAAATCTTGTTTAATAAAAAAAAAAGACTTAGTAATTAACTAGTTAGCAAGAGTCCCAGACGTTAGCCTAGCATGCTAGCTCACGTTACTGTCTGAACTGGTGGTCAGTGTCTGTTTTCGTTGTAGATAAGCCTACAAAATATAAACCCTGTTTGTTGTTATAATATTTGTTTTAAATCGTGCTGGTGAAAAGGGACAGGGTGGAGTTTACAATGGATAATAGGTAGCAGTGGTGTTTGTGCCTGATACTGTGTAATTTTCGTTTTGTAAAAATGGTTGACCATAAATATAACAAAACTTTGAAAGGCGTAATCATTGTATGACAGTGGTATGATACTTTTGAATTTGCCCAAGGCATCATTTTGACACTGTTGTTTTTGCCTTCCCTCAGGAAAGAATAGTCCCTATCTGATGGCGGTTGCCTCAGCAGCAGTGATGGACAGCATTGTAATCCTTGATGACGATGATGAGGAAGAGGAGAGGCCTCAACCCTCTTCCTCCACCTCCTCTAAACCCTCAGCAAATCATCGTACACCCCCAAAAATCCAACAGCCCGCTCCTACTCACATCACCCAATCTCCTTTTGCCACAGTGAAGAAAGAAAGCCATGTTCTTAAAGCAGAGAACCAGAAGCTATTTACTGAGGTAAGAGGGTACATGGATGGATGGTGGAGATGTTTGGTACAGTCACATTACAAATATGTCAGTGGAGCTGCAACACTGGAAAGCACAACTATGGCTGTGGCTTTGAGTCTTTGCAGGCAATTAGTCCATCACGATCATGTCAGATCACGGAAATCATAATGCATTTGTGCGTGACCCTTTCGAATTTGGGTCTTCCCACATCACTCTTAATCAGTGTTTTTCAAATCCCATAGTTTTGCAGGCTTTTGCTGCATCCCAGCACTAACACACCTGATTATAATTAATCTTTAAACCCATGTATTGAGCAGGAACAAAAGTGCACCAACCCTGTGTCCCCCCCAGTGGAAAGATTGAAGAACATTCTTCTAAACCCTTCTCCCTCGTTCACTCCCCTCCCTCGCTTTGTTCAGTTTGTAGAGTACTGCTCGACCCACACACAGGACTGCCCCGAGGTCATGACCTTCCTGCACGCCAAGCACTCCAAGGCCTCGCCGAACTTCCTAGCCTCGGTGGAGTTCCGCAACACGCTGGGCCGCTGCCTGACGCGCACCCAGGCCAGCCGCACCAAGACCTTTGTCTACATCAACGAGCTGTGCACCGTCCTCAAACAGCACTCGGACAAGAGGAGGCAGACTGTCGTGAAGGTGGAGCCTACCGCCGGGGAGAAGAATGAGATGAAAGAGAAGAGGGAAGAGGAGGCACAGACAGAGGAGCTACCGTCTACCTCGGGGCAGCAGGAAGAGAAGAACGAGGAGGAGGAAGAGAAGAAGACGAAGAAGGCTTCCCGGAGACAGGTCAGCAGCACGAAGAATGGACAGAGTCCATGACTTCTCTATAGCTTTATTCCTCTTCTGCCCAAAGTGTGCACTTGGTCACCCCAAATGTTTAAAAGCATTGATTTGGTGTAGATTACTGTAATGTTTTGCATCTGATAGTTCATCATAAGGAGCAATGTGCCAGGCATATCTTCATATCTCGCTCTCTCAGATTGCGTACCTGGAGAACCTGCTGAAGATGTACAATGATGAGATCCGGCGGCTGCAGGAGAAGGAGCTGAGTGTCAACGAGCTAGAAGAGGAGGACTCCAGCTACATCCAGGAGCACAAGCTCAAACGCAAGGTCAGATCACCAAGGCTTATTGGTTCCAATGGCTCAGGGTGTTGGAGTGTGACGCTTGTAACGCCAGAGCTGTGGGTTTGATTCCTGCTTGAGCCACATACTAAATGTGTTAACTGTACATGACTTTGATAGATAGAAGCCACTGAAGTCCTCTCTCTCCTCTCAGATGATGAAGATCTATGATAAGCTCTGTGAGCTGAAGGGCTGCAGCAGTCTGACAGGCAGAGTGATCGAGCAGAGGATCCAATACAAAGGGACACGCTACCCTGAGGTCAACAGAAAGGTAACCAACACATTGTTTGTTGACAACTCAATGCTTTTTGACCACTGCTTATTTATGTTATATAGACTATGGATGAAAATGAGATTTAAAACTAACCCCAGTATGAGATAAAATCAAGGAATAAGAATAAATGCATGAAAACAATAACCATTCAAATTTTATTGGTCACATGCAGATGTTATTGCGGGTGTAGCGAAATGCTTGTGTTCCTAGCAATTGATTTGGCTGTCCTTGGTGTTTGCTCATGGCGATACAGTACACTCTGACCCCTCCTCACCCTGCTCTCCCCACCCGCAGATTGAGCGTTTCATCAACGGTCCCGAGGCCCAGCTGAATCCCCCCGACTACACAGACATCCTGCAACATATCCGCCGGGCCAACGAGCGCCACGGCCTCAACCTCAGCAAGAAGCAGCTGACCCAGATCGCTCAGGACGCCTTCCGCGAGACCGGCAACCGCCTGCAGGAGAGACGCCACCTCGACATGGTCTACAACTTCGGCTCGCACCTCACAGACCTCTACAAGCCCGGTAAGAGAGCGTAATACACACACCTCTACATTCCTGGTTGGAGCTGTGTGTTTCCGTCTGCGATGTCTATCTTTCTGTGTGTTAGAATAAAGAGAATAACACACTAGGGCTGGAAATTTCCAGGGACCTTACGATACGATATTATCACTATACTTAGGTGCCGATTTAAAATATGTATTGGGATTCTCATGATTCTATATGTATTGCGATTCGATACTGTGATTTTATTGCGATTCGTTGTTTCCAAACATATTGCTCACCATGGGTGTGTTCGTAAATTCGCTCTGGCTATCTACTCAGATTTCTGAGCACTCTCGTCTGAGCGTGCCAGAGCGCAGAATAGCTGATGAATTCACGAACGTCGGCAAAAACGCGTAATTATATTGTTGCAAGCAGCACAGTTACAGTCACCAACACTCTGGATAACATGAAAACAGCCAAACCAGCTCTGCTAGGGTGAGTAAAATGGTCAGTGAGCTGTTCCCTCATTTGTGTCTGGAAGTAGCTAACAAGCTAGCGAACGTTAGCCAGTTAGCGTGGGTGCTTGACTGGCATTGTGAGGTCAGAACGCTCAGATCAACCCTACGCCTCGGCCAGAGTGTCCAGTGTGCGCTCTGAACGCTCCGAGAGCGAAACGCTCTGAATTTACGAACGCCCTGAGGGCACTCTGACACTCAAGATTGAATTGACGAACACACCCCCAGGGCGGCACACCAGTAGGGCGGCAGGTAGCGTAGTGGTTAGAGCATTGGGCCAGTATATATAATGTGTGTATGTGTACACTCGGATCAACCCTACTCCTATCTGTGTGTGTGTGTGTGTGTGTACACACCCCATATATGTCTGCTGCAGAGAGACGAGAGCCATAAATGAGAGAGATTGTGTGTGAAGCTGTGAGAACTTGGTAGTTGACACACAATTACAGAAAGAGTGACACCAGTATGCTGCTTTGTGGATATCAGGTTGGATGTATGGGAACTATTTAGGAAGATGGACTACGAAATCACTAACTCTCTCACCCCCCCCCCCTTTTTTTTTTCTTCTCATTTTGCCCACCCTTACCAGCCACTGACCCTGCCCTGTTGGACCCCACGTTGGCCCGTAAGTTGCGCTCTAACCGGGAGGTGGCTCTCTCCAGCCTGGAGCAGGTCATCTCCAAATACGCCCTGAAGCAGGATGACACAGAGGAGGAGGAGAGGACTAAACGGATAGAGAGAGAGAGGCAGAAGAAAGAGGTAGGAGGAGGAGAAAGGTGTTGGAGACCAATTTACATTTTAGAAATGACTGGAGATTACATTTAAAAAATAAATGTTCTGTAATTCTGACCTGTTATAGTCAGGCAACGCTTTTCAACATCTGCTTTGAAAATACATGGTATTTATTTACATAAATTACTATATCTGTCACCACTCAGTCTGTCTTTTTTGTGTGTGTCAACGGAAGGGTCAGTCATCGGCGCTGGAGGCCACCACAGCCGATGACAATCCCCTGAAGAAGGGAGAGGATGGTGAGGGTGAGGAGCAAGCTGAGGAGGAGGAGGAGGATGATGAAGACGACGAGTCGTCTGATCCAGACATCGAGGAGGAGATCCAGGCCAGCAAATCACAAGCAGGGCCAGGTGATGAGGATGATCATTTCCATTTACACAGCACCTTTCTCAAATTCAGTGTTTTAACCCGGTTTATCCTGGGTTTTGGCAACAACGTGGAGAAATCAAATAAAAAAAATCTGGTTTCAACTGATTTGGGTTTTCTTTTTTTTCTTCAGAGGATGATGAGGAGGAGGAGGACAACGAGGTAGAGGCAGCAAACAAGAGTGAGAACGAGGTGTATGGTGGGAGTGACGGAGACCAGGATGGAGGAGAGGAAGACGAGAACGCCGAGGTTGACAAAGACTCCGTGATGAGCGGAATCAGCCCCATTTCCCAGGGTGACACCCCACGGATCTCCTCCTTAGTCGACCAATCCCCCACAGACAGCCCCAGCCAATCAGAGGCGATGGAGGTAGACAAGGGGAACGAATCATCCAATACCAACCTGACAAAGGAGGACATTGTTTCCTCCAATCACGTTTCAGCTGTGTCCATAAGCACTAGTGTGGAAACGAAGGACTCCTCAGCCTCCCCCATGGCGGCGAATCAGGTCTCTTTGCCACCGTCACCGGTGCTGATTTCGACGAATGAGGACTCCTGCACGGTCATCACTGAGACGAGGTCAGCGAATTGCAGCCCCAGGCCACCCAGTCCCAAAGACACCTCCAGAGGCAGGAAGAGAAAGAGGAAAGAAGAGGTGAAATCCAGGAAGTCTTACAACGGGGTTCTAAGGCACCACAATGGGAGGTAAGGTTGTAGCACCCAAATTAATGATGGGGGGGGGATCCATGGAGATACCTATCCATTTTCAAATATGGAGACTTGAATTAATGAATTCTCTGTCCGTATGCAGTGACCGTGACCTCCCTCTGGACATGGATGTGGTGACCAGTAGCCCCCTGCAGGCGGACTCCACCAGGGCAGACACTCCCACCCAGGAGATGGTCACCAGCTCCCAGTCCACCCCACCTCCCAAGAAAAACAAGGTGAGGGTAAATGATGATTGCTGATGTTTAAGTATCATGACACTACCTTTTTTCCACGTATGCTCAGCATATCAAACACACAGTTCATTCGGAAAGTATTCAGACCCCTTGACTATTTCCACATTTTGTTACATTACAGCCTTATTCTAAAACGGATTAATGTATTTTTTCCCCCATCAATCTACATACAATACCCCATAATGACAAAGCTAAAACAGGTTTAATTTAAATAGAAATACCCTATTTACATAAGTATTCAGACCCTTTGCTATGAGACTTGAAATAGAGCACCGGTGCATCCTGTTTCCATTGGTCATCCTTGAGATGTTTCTACAACTTAATTGGAGTCCACCTGTGGTAAATTCAATTGATTGGACATGATTTGAAAAGGCACACACCTGTCTATATAAGGTCCCACAGTTGACAGTGCATGTCCAGTGTTTCCGCTGCACTCATTTTGCTGTGGTGCTTGCGCCGCAGCAAAATCATTTCCGCCACACAACAACAAAAATATTGAACATGAACAAATATTTCGGCTGAGGCCCATTTTGAGGATGCTAGAACAGTCCACGTGCTTTTCCTCTGCAAACAAAACGAGTAATTCATAGGAAAATCAAACAACCCCATAGTACAACAGCTTATATACACACACACACACACATACCTATATATATATATATATATATACACTGCTCAAAAAAATAAAGGGAACACAAAAATAACACATCCTAGATCTGAATGAATGAAATAATCTTATTAAATACTTTTTTCTTTACATAGTTGAATGTGCTGACAACAAAATCACACAAATAATCAATGGAAATCCAATTTATCAACCCATGGAGGTCTGGATTTGGAGTCACACTCAAAATTAAAGTGGAAAACCACACTACAGGCTGATCCAACTTTGATGTAATGTCCTTAAAACAAGTCAAAATGAGGCTCAGTGGTGTGTGTGGCCTCCACGTGCCTGTATGACCTCCCTACAACGCCTGGGCATGCTCCTGATGAGGTTGCGGATGGTGTCCTGAGGGATCTCCTCCCAGACCTGGACTAAAGCATCCGCCAACTCCTGGACAGTCTGTGGTGCAACGTGGCGTTGGTGGATGGAGCGAGACATGATGTCCCAGATGTGCTCAATTGGATTCAGGTCTGGGGAACGGGCGGGCCAGTCCATAGCATCAATGCCTTCCTCTTGCAGGAACTGCTGACACACTCAAGCCACATGAGGTCTAGCGTTGTCTTGCATTAGGAGGAACCTAGGGCCAACCACACAAGCATATGGTCTCACAAGGGGTCTGAGGATCTCATCTCGGTACCTAATGGCAGTCAGGCTACCTCTGGTGAGCACATGGAGGGCTGTGCGGCCCCCCAAAGAAATGCCACCCCACACCATGACTGACCCACCGCCAAACCGGTCATGCTGGAGGATGTTGCAGGCAGCAGAACGTTCTCCACGGCGTCTCCAGACTCTGTCACGTCTGTCACATGTGCTCAGTGTGAACCTGCTTTCATCTGTGAAGAGCACAGGGCGCCAGTGGCGAATTTGCCAATCTTGGTGTTCTCTGGCAAATGCCAAACGTCCTGCACGGTGTCGGGCTGTAAGCACAACCCCCACCTGTGGACGTCGGGCCCTCATACCACCCTCATGGAGTCTTTCTGACCGTTTGAGCAGACACATGCACATTTGTGGCCTGCTGGATGTCATTTTGCAGGGCTCTGGCATTGTTCCCCTGCTCCTCCTTTCACAAAGGCGGAGGTAGCGGTCCTGCTGCTGGGTTGTTGCCCTCCTACGGCCTCCTCCACGTCTCCTGATGTACTGGCCTGTCTCCTGGTAGTGCCTCCATGCTCTGGACACTACGCTGACAGACACAGCAAACCTTCTTGCCACATCTCGCATTGATGTGCCATCCTGGATGAGCTGCACTACCTGAGCCACTTGTGTGGGTTGTAGACTCCGTGTCATGCTACCACTTCAGTGAAAGCACCGCCAGCATTCAAAAGTGACCAAAACATCATCCAGGAAGCATAGGAACTGAGAAGTGGTCTGTGGTCCCCACCTGCAGAACCACTCCTTTATTGGGGGTGTCTTGCTAATTGCCTATAATTTCCACCTGTTGTCTATTCCATTTGCACAACAGCATGTGAAATGTATTGTCAATCAGTGTTGCTTCCTAAGTGGACAGTTTGATTTCACAGAAGTGTGATTGACTTGGAGTTACATTGTGTTGTTTAAGTGTTCCCTTTATTTTTTTTGAGCTATGTGTGTGTATATATGTGTGTGTGTGTGTGTATATATATATATATATATATATATGTATATATATATATATATATATATATATATATATATACACATACACATACACATACACATACACACACACACACCTAAATATTCCTCTTGTGGCGCATTCATGTTATAAGTGCTATAGGGAGGGAAACATGCATTCTGACAGTCAATGCACAACAATTCTTGCAATCGCAAAAATAAGTTGTTTAATGGCTTTTGCTAAAAAGAGGGCTTTCCATTCTTACTTTATTTATTTCTCAACTCCTAAATATGCTTGAACTTTTAAACCCGTTATTTTTTTGCAGAAGCATTGTTAAGCACGTTACCGCTCTGCAATTCTCAGTGAGTGAATAGGGGAGAGTGGGGTTAAATGTAACACCGGTCAATTGTAGAGTGACTTGGGGTACAACGCCTATTTACGTCAATTATTTCTTTGGGATTACTTAAATTGTAATGAGACAAAATATTTTTGTTGATCAAGAGTAGTGGAAACCAGGGGGAAAAAATAGTGACAGTGGTTTCTGTGAGAAGTACAGGCAGGGGGCTTATTACCCCAGGTGGCAAGTTACCCCAACAGGTAGACCTACATTTTATATTCTGTGTTTTATGCATGTTTTTTTTGGGACATGGAATTAATCAATATGATAATAACTAGTTAAAAGATCACATTTGAGATCTGGCTAACGATTAGCCCAGTTGGGTAAATGCCTGTAGGCAACACCATGCTTCAGCCTACTTTGCTGCATCAGTTGGGCTACAGTTGATAATGTTTATTGCTAATAGCACACCTGATAATATGGACCATGCATAGGCTATATACTGCACATGGCCCAATATGTTAATCATTTTACCAATGTGTTATTGGGTGAATTTCTGGAGGTGGCAATTCTATTTTAGATGGTGTCAGCATACTTATTTTCATTCATTTTGGAGTAGAATGTCCTTTTTTAAAAAGTCACCAGATCTGAGTTCCTCAGTCCTTCTACATTATAGGAAGGACCCCTTCAACCCCCCCTCCAACTTTTTCCCCCCACTGCTACACATTTTTCCAGAGGGAACACTGGCATGTCAGAGCAAAAACCAAGCCATAAGGTAGAAGGAATTGTCCGGAGACATCCGAAACAGGATTGTGTCGAGGCACAGATCTGGGGACGGGTACCAAAAGATTTCTGCAGCATTAAGGTCCCCAAGAACACAGTGGCCTCCATCATTCTTAAATGGAAGCAGTTTGGAACCACCAGGACTCTTCCTAGAGCTGTCCGCCTGGCCAAACTGAGCAATCGGGTGATAAGGGGAGAAGGATCTTGGTCAGGGAGGTGACCAAGAACCCGATGGTCACTCTGACAGAGCTCCAGAGTTCCTCTGTGGAGATGGGAGAACCTTCCAGAAGTACAGCCGTGGCCAAAAGTTTTGAGAATGACACACATTAATTTTCACAAAGTCTGCTGCCTCAGTTTGTATGATGGCAATTTGCATATACTCCAGAATGTTATGAAAAGTAATCAGATGAATTGCAATTAATTGCAAAGTCCCTCTTTGCCGTGCAAATGAATTGAATCCCCCAAAAACATTTCCACTGCATTTCAGCCCTGCCACAAAAGGACCAGCTGTCATCATGTCAGTGGTTATCTCGTTAACACAGGTGTTAGTGTTGACGAGGACAAGGCTGGAGATCACTCTGTCATGCTGATTGAGTTCGAATACATTTACATTTTAGTCATTTAGCAGACGCTCTTATCCAGAGCGACTTACAGTAGTGAATGCATACATTTCATACAATTTCATACATATCATACTTTTTTTTCTGTGCTGGCCCCCCGTGGGAATCGAACCCACAACCCTGGTGTTGCAAACACCATGCTCTACCAACTGAGCTACAGGGAAGTAACATACACAGGATTGGGCCTCAGCGGACACAGGGAGGGTCAGGTAAAGTAACATACACAGGATTGGGCCTCAGCGGACACAGGGAGGGTCAGGTAACATACACAGGATTGGGCCTCAGCGGACACAGGGAGGGTAAAGTAACATACACAGGATTGGGCCTCAGCGGACACAGGGAGGGTCAGGTAACATACACAGGATTGTGCCTCAGCGGACACAGGGAGGGTCAGGTAAAGTAACATACACAGGGAGGGTCAGGTAAAGTAACATACACAGGATTGGGCCTCAGCGGGCACAGGGAGGGGTCAGGTAAAGTAACATACAGAATAATGTGTATCAGTGTCATCATTAGGCTGTGATAGGACATTAAACGCCCGTCTGTTAGACCCTTATTGGGTGGTATTCAAGTATAGATTTAATGTCACCTTCACAAATAACAGCACCTGGTTTCCTACTGCTTTTAGTGGAGACATATTCAGAAATAGAATGGAAGTGGTACTGCAGCAGAGAAAGCATGGTGCTTACGGCCTGTACTGAATAACAGACTGGAAGCTTCAAAAGGAGGGTGGTGCTTGGAATCATTGTTCTTCCTCTGTCAACCATGGTTACCTGCAAGGAAACACGTGCCGTCATCGTTGCTTTGCACAAAAAGAGCTTCACAGGCATGGATATTGCTGCCAGTAAGATTGCACCTAAATCAACCATTTATCAGATAATCAAGAACTTCAAGGAGAGCGGTTCAATTGTTGTGAAGAAGGCTTCAGGGCGCCCAAGAAAGTCCAGCAAGCGCCAGGATCGTCTCCTAAAGTTGATTCAGCTGCGGGATCGGGGCACCACCAGTACAGAGCTTGCTCGGGAATGGCAGCAGGCAGGTGTGAGTGCATCTCCACGCACAGTGAGGCGAAGACTTTTGGAGGATGGCCTGGTGTCAAGAAGGGCAGCAAAGAAGCCACTTCTCTCCAGGAAAAACATCAGGGATAGACTGATATTCTGCAAAGGGTACAGGGATTGGACTGCTGAGGATTGGGGTAAAGTCATTTTCTCTGGACTTGAACCCTATCTAACATCTCTGGCGAGGCCTGAAAATAGCTGTGCAGCGACTCTCCCCATCCAACCTAACAGAGCTTGAGAGAATCTGCAGAGAAGAATGGGAGAAACTCCCCAAATACAGGTGTGCCAAGCTTGTAGCATCATACCCAAGAAGACTCGAGGCTGTAATAGCTGCCAAAGGTTCTCA
Source organism: Salmo trutta (assembly GCF_901001165.1). Classification (NCBI taxonomy): domain Eukaryota; kingdom Metazoa; phylum Chordata; class Actinopteri; order Salmoniformes; family Salmonidae; genus Salmo; species Salmo trutta. The sequence goes on along the minus strand of NC_042990.1, from coordinate 10,483,906 downwards.
AAATAGGTTCTCAAAAAGGTTACTCAAAATACTGAGTAAAGGGTCTGAATACTTTTGTAAATGTAATATTTCAGTTTACTTTTTATAAATTTGCAAACATTTCTAAACTTGTTTTTCTTTCATTATGGGGTATTGTGTGTCGATTAGGGGGGAACAATTTAATCAATTTTAGAATAAGGCTGTAACGTAACAAAATGTGGAAAAAGTCAATGGATCTGAATACTTTGAATGCAGTGTGTGTGTGTGTGTGTGTCATGCTCTAGCTCCAATGCTGTGACATATCACCAAACATTTTTGTGGCGAAGTCACTTGTGTACACTATACAAACCTCTTACCAATCTCCACTTTGTGTCATTTTCAGGTCAACGTGGCCACTCAGTGTGACCCGGATGAAGTGATCGTCCTATCGGACTCGGAATGACCTCTGCCCCCAACCCTACTGGGTGTTCAGGCTTCCCATTGCTAGCCTGGAACCAGGTCTGTTTATGCTGCACAAACAGATCTGGGACCAGGCCATCCCATTACTGCCTCTTGACTTCCAAACCAGTGCCTGCTAATGTGAACTCTTGAAAATGCACACATTTTCAGACGGGAGAGAGCAAACTTTTCATTACAAATTGAAACTGGCAATGGACGTGGTAGTTTGCCACCAGTGTTTACATTTTGTATTTATATGCCAATTTTTGCCCAGCGTCTGGATTGTGTGAGGAGGGAGCAGTATCACGTCAGGTTATTTTTGTATTTTAGCTGTAAAACTGAGTTCAATTAGATATTATTTTACCCGATTTTATATTTTTTTTTTGTCAATCCTTTTAGGTGGGTGAATGAATGGGTGTCTGTGTTCGTATTCTAGAATGCCGGCAATAGAAGATGAGCCAGCGGAACACCGGAGTACTGTATCTTAGATTTTATACAAAGCCAATACACGATCTACACGTCCAACTGTCAGTGGAATCGTGGATCATTTGCTGTGTCCACATAGCGTTGTTCAGGCCATTAGGTTGCACTATTTCTCCCAAGTAGTTACAAGAGCAACTACGTGGCAGATTGGCCATTTGTGTTCAAGATGCCAAACGAACACAATTGAGCAGATGCGTTGACGTAAACGGCCAGGTACAGCTTTGCGTTAACGTGAAATTGTAGTGCAGTGTCCTACTTTATGCAGGCATAACCCCCCCCCCCCCCGAAGAAATGTTCACATTGACTTTGCAGAAATAGCTGTGTTCATGCTGATGGGTGGTGTTGTAGGGGAAGTCCATCTCAGCATGTAGTAAGCAGGTAGGTGTTTAGGTTGATTTGCATCAAAGGAACGTTCATGACGCCTCTTGCTTGAGACTGCAAACGGTGGTAATGATTTAATCAGACTCATTCTTTTTCAAACCTCCCTAAGACACTTTGATTGGATTCTGTTGTTTTGACCAATTCAAGAAGGTTACGGGGATGGTCACTTAATGTTATCTCATTTTCTTTTAGTACACTGAGAAGCAAAGATCACATTTCCTTTTAAATAAATAAACTTTGATAATAAATGAAAGTGCTTTGTGGTAACTCATTTAAAGTGATTAGGTAAGTTGTCCTTGCAAACATAGCGCCACATTCAGTTGCCCAACGTTGTTGAACATTGCAGATAGATATTCCATGAATAAAGCCGACGTGATTACTAATTCTACATGTCAGAGATGTGTTTGTTCTACATACCATATTTCTATCTGAATGTTCCACGGGTGTTTTGTGGGTAAAGGCATAGAAAAACATGAATTGTACATTTGGAAATGCGAAAACATTACAGAAATGAACTTTATACTTTTTATTTAACTTGGCAAGTCAATTAAGAAGAAATTCTTATTTACAATGCCAGCCGACCAAGAGGCAGAAGGTCTCCTGTGGGGATGGTGAATAAAAAAATGTAGGACGAAACACACATTGAGACACCACAACGCTACATAAAGAGAGACCTAAGATGACAACACAACGTGGTAGCGACATAACACTTGGTACAAACACAAAGGATAAGGTGGAGGCAACAAATCACGCAAAGCAGCCACAAGAGTCAGTAAGCGTGTCCATGACAGTCAATGTAGAGATTGAGATAAAACTGTCCAGTTTGGGTTTTTTGCATCTCGTTGCAGTTGCTAGCTGTTTATGACACCCAAATCAAACTGCCTGTAGCTCAGGACCTGAAGCAAGGATATGCATATTCTTGATACCATTTGAAAGGAAACACATTGAAGTTTGTGGAAATGTGAAATGAATGTAGGAGAATAACACATATCTAGTAAAAGATAATACAAAGAAAGTGTTTTTTAATTGGTTTAATACATTTTCAAGTTCATAATTGTGCACTCTCCTCAAACAATAGCATGGTATTCTTTCACTGTAATAGCTACTGTAAATTGGACAGTGCAGTTAGATGAACAATAATTTAAGCTTTCTGCCCATATCAGATATGTCTATGTCCTGGGAATTTGTTACTTACAACCTCATGCTAATCACATTAGCCTACGTTGGCTCCACTGTCCCCCGAGGGGGACACCGATCCTGCAGAGGTTAACAGAATGTGACTGGCAGAACAGGTGCTGTAAGTGGAGGATGAGGGTTGCAGTAGGTATCTGAGGGGAGTGAGACTTGAGGGTTTTATAAATAAGCATCAGTGATGTGTCCTATAAGGAGTCTTGGTGGAAAATTGGATGGCCAAATGGTAAAGAACATCTAGCCTCTCGGGAGCACCTTTACCTGACGATCTATAAATGACGTCTTCCTAATCTAACATGGGTAGGATGGTGATCTGAGTCAGGGTTAGTTTGGCAGCTGGGGTGAAAGAGGAGCGATTACGATAGAGGAAACCAAGTCTAGATTGAACCTTAGCCTGCAGCTTGGACATGTGCTGGGAGAAGGATAGTGTAATGTCTAGCCATACTCCCAAGTACTTGTATGAGGTGACTACCTCAAGCTCTAAACCCTCAGAGGTAGTAATCACACCTGTGGGGGGAGAGGCATTCTTCTTACCGAACCACATGACCTTTGTTTTGGAGATGTTCAGAACAAGGTTAAGGGCAGAGAAAGCTTGCTGGACACTAAAAGCTTTGTTGTAGAGCGTTCAACATAAAATCTGTGGAGGGGCCAGTTTAGTACAAGACTGTATAAAGACAACTGAAGGCCTTAAAGAAAAGTTTTTTTTTGTAACATAGATCACACATTAGAACAAGGCACAGCTTGCTAAATTACACCAGGCATTTTATTTAGCCTTTTGATACAGATTAGTAAAGATCACATTGATGTACTTGGCCTATAGTAACAATGTCTAAGAAAGACTTGCGCCTCGCTCACACCGACTGCGTCATTGTGTTTTGGTACACCAGAAGTACATTCATTTCCAATGAAACACTGCGTTTGCCTTGCAACATGGCAGTTGCATTGCGTTCTGTGTGGTGCATACGTTGGATTTATCGAACGTATGCATAAAATGGCATGCGTAGAAGGCTTGACAGACATTATAGAAGGTGAATGTTGAACTTTTGTTGCACACATCCAGACAATGCTGCGCAATGACGCTGTAGGTGTGATCGAAGCGTTAGGCAACAACTCCGGTTCCACACGCATGTGCAACAACAATCATGTGTTCAATATCAAATTATATGTAACCCAAAATATGCACTATTCAGAAGTTACAACCAACATATTTCAGACCTAGTGTACAGCAGCAACAAGCTTTCTACATTTTTCCTCACAATTTTCCCTTTATGAAAAAAAGGTATTTATCCTGCCATAAAGATGACAACTGATACTGGCTGTTAAGTGTCATACAATAGTACAATCTTTAAGATCAACAGATGAAAAGGTGTTACATGAAGTTGAATCCTTTGATTATGTGATGTAAATGCTATGAAATTAAGCCAGGCAAGTTATTGAACAGTCCTCTATTGAAACCATACTGTAAAGTCTTGAAACAGTCCATGGAATTCCTTTTCAATCTCACAAATAGCAGCCAACTTGAGTATTAGAGGGAGTCAGTACATTGAGCCTGTCAATACAAAACTCACTATTGACCAAAAGCACTTTATCTCTATATACAGTGTGGTTTGAAATTGACAACCTTGATAATGATCAAAAATGACTGTATAAAATATTTCAAATACTGAGCTATATTATATGCTAATACAGTGCTAAGAGAAATACATTTTGTTTAGTAATATTTTTTCCCCCTCAAAAGGTAGGGGTAAAAATGGACACCCCTATTTTTGATACCTCACCTTGTGAGGATAATGACATTGAGCCTTTTTAAACATGTTTTATGATATTGGAGAACACATTGGGAGGGATCTTAGACCATTCCTCCATATAGAATCTTTCCAGATCTGTAGTCTGCGCTTATGGACTGCCCTTTTCTGTCTGGAGACAGATGGCCATTGCAAAATGTTGACTGGCCAATTAAGCATTTCTTTGTGGATTTTGATGTGTGCTTGGGGTTATTGTCTCACTGGAAGATCCAGTTGCGGCGAAGTTTCCTCCTCCTGGCAGAGGCAACCAGGTTATTGGCTAAAATGTCCTGGTACTGGGTCAAGCTCAACTCTCAGTCTCCGGATTTGAAACCCAATTGAAGAGGGCAGTCCATAAGCGCAGACAAAGGATATCAATGATGTGGAAGAGTTTTGTATGGAGGAATGTTCTAAAAAATCCCTCCCAAAGTGTTCAACAACTCATAAAACATTTTAGAAATAGGCTCCGTGCAGTTATCCTCACAAGGTGAGGTATTGAAAAAAGGGGTGTCAATCATTTTACCCCTATGTTTCTGAGAAGAAAAACTTACTTGTAAGACAAAATCTTTCTCTGAGCAATCGTATTAGTATAAAATAATATTTCCCAATGTTCTTTTGCGTACAATATAGCTCAGTATTTACATTTATACAGTCATTTTTATCAAGGGCGTCAATATCTTCAGACCCAACACCCACTGTATGTTCTAGTAAGGCAGTCAAATTAAGTATATAAATTAGTGTTAAATAGTTCAATATTCCCTATTTGATAAATATAAACATAAATATTTCATTATATACACTTAGTTTAAGCTCACTTCAAATGCAATTTCCTCAACTGCTGCAATCATGACATTCTATCACATGATTTAACAGATAAGCACACAAAGACTACAAGCAACAAGTCTTTCTCTTAACTCCAGACAAGTTTTTCTCCTGAATAAAAACATCACAGCCACAACCTTCATAGAAGGTAAAACCCTGGTAAAAACATACAGAATCCTGGTGGATACAGCTTTGTTGAGCCAGCCTACTGTTAATAGTGCTCAATGTCTCAAGGCATGCATTGGAATTTGGCAGTTTGAGTAAGGAATGATCTGTAAGTAACCCAAGTGTCAGACTGTAATGCTTTGTTGTCTACGATCAATATTAATGAGGATGACTTGTAAACACACTATACACTGTATAGTTTTGCACCTATCATAATGGTATCAGATTAGTAAGTGATATAATAGGATATATTTACAGTAATACTGTACCATAGCACTGGAATTGGACAGTGAACACATCACCCGTGTGGAAGGGCATCCTGTGAAACAAGACCGCAGTACTGCAAGGCTCTTCTTCAGACACTTACTTGAAATGCACTCATTCCCTGGCAGAACAAAGCTTAGAATATTGTAGAACATCACTTACAACAGCAACTTTACTCTTTATTTCTAGTTTAGATCTTGCCAAAAGTGTTGTTGCTGAGTCATTGTCTCTTGATTTTTGGTTTTCTTAGACACAGCATGTGCCACAAAGCAGTCATACAGAGAATAACCTTGACATGTAAGAGTACACTGAACTGTACAATGGCCCCTAGCCATTTTCCAAGAGGGGCACTTTCCAGAGATCATTGGAATACCTCTCCAAAGCCCCCTTGTCTTAAACACTCAAATGGTGTTCACCCGTTTGGTCAAGTGACACTACTATCATTATCACCAACCTCACACCCACCTTGGCTGACCCCCAGACCAAACACAGAACCTTGACCCTGCAACACGCTCGGAGAGTTGACCCCTAAGCGCGCTCCTGCACTGGCCATGGTCAGGCAAGAGACGGCATTGCTGCTGCTACCTGTACTGGAATGATGTGGCGACAAGACAGAGATCCCAGTCCTGCCACCAACGGCATCTTGACCGGCCTCGCTGGCCGAGAGGGGGAGATGAGGGAGATGCTGAGGGGAAACGCCATCAGTGCGGTCGGACCCTCCCCCACCCTCGCTCCTGCCAGCTGCCCCGCCACGTCTCTCACAGTGGGAGCGGTGCCGCATGTAGCTGTCGCGCCACATGAACTTCTTGCCGCAGCCGTGGCAGTCGTAGGGCTTGAGCCCCGTGTGGGTCTTCATGTGCTCCGTCAGGTGGTGCTTCATTTTGAACTTCTTGGCGCAGACGGGGCAGTTGAAGGGCCGCAGGTCCAGGTGCATGTTGATATGGCGGTCGCGCATGCTCTTGTGGGTGAAGGTCTTTCCACAGTGGCACATGAACACCTTCCCTAAACCCCCGCCACCACCCCCATCCAGTCCATCTATGCCACCGCCCAAACCCCCCTGTGCTGACAAATGGACCGCTCCATGCTCTAAGTTTGGCCCTTTAAATGGTGCCCCAGCCATACCACCGCCTATTCCTATGGGTGGAGAGGAGTCTAAAGAGGATTGGCTGTACATGAGGATCTGGTTGCCTTGCATGTCTATGGGAAAGAGCTGAGCTCTAGCAGCAGCAGCAGACTGGACTTGGCCGAGTAGGGCAGAAACAGCTCTGCCACCACTCTGACCAGCGCTGTCATGAAGGTGCTGTGGGGGAGTCTGGTCCATCAAACCACTGTCAAACTTGAGGTAGTCTTCAGAAGATTGGCAGTAATCCATCTATGACAAAAAGTGATTAAGTTTGGTAACGATCCAAAAATACAGAAACTGACAGTTTCTGATAAGTTAGAATGGTAAGTAGCCACATACACAGACAAACATTTCGCATCAAGGGTTTGACTAACCTGTGTCTCCATCTCATGGTCCGCTCTGCTCCTCAGCTCTCCAGACAGAGTTCTGACGTTGGATATGTTGAACGTCCTCTCCCTCTCCCTCAACATCTCCAACTCTCTCTCCTCTTCCTCATCTGGCCCTTCCTCCCCCGACACCACAATCAGGTCATCGTCCTGGGGTCTCTCCGTCTTCACCACCACCCACTGCTTCCGGGGCATGATGCTTGGCTGGCTGTAGGTGGGTCGCTTCTGGAGAGGGGAGGCGTCCCCGTCTTGGTAGGACGACACTCCGAAGCTGTCGCTGACTCCAACCTCTTGGTCCGAGACAGAGGTTGTCTGTTTCCTCCTGCTGCTCCTTTGCTTCCTCTGGAACGGGAGCTCTTCTTCCTCCTCCTCTTCGATCAGAAAGGCCTCCTCGGCCCCAGAAGGGGTGCAGTAGCTGGGAGTGGCGTTCACGCCTTCCTGCCCTGCAGCTCCAGCTGCCGCTGCTCCCCCGCCGAAGTTGACGTCTCTGGGGCTGAAGTAGTTGGTGCTGCTGGGAGACTGGCTCTCACTCAGGGACGGACGGCTGGGAGGGTGAGGGGCTGCCTGGGTGTTGCTTCCACCTGCTTGGGCACTCCCAGCCCCTAGGGAGCTTTCACTGCTACTACATCCAGGGTTCCCCTGCACTCCCCCAATGATCCCCTGGGATGCGCTACCCACCACCCGCCCCTCTTTGAGGAGCTCTGTGCACTTGTCCACGATGTGCCACATCTGCAGCACGCTGCCCACGGTGAGGTAGTTGACGATGTCTTCGCGGAGCATGCGCAGCTGGCCCGTGTAAGCGCAGCTCAGGACGCTCTCGAACGCCAGCGGGTCCATGACGGCAGGGATGGAGACGGTGGACATGTTCTTCAAGAGCACCTGGGGGGGTGGACGACAACGACAGTTAATGATGGCTGGCGACATCCCAATGCACAGAATCAAGGTTATCGACGTAAGCTCTCACTTCACTGCAGCAAGTTGCATAGCGCCATAGGCCTTGGACGAAAACCATCTACATGAGACACTATCAGAGGCTGTTACAGAGTTAAACTAAGTTCAGTCTGGCTCTGCAACTCGCCAGCAAGCAGAACAAGACACACACCTGGTCGTGAAAGTAGGGTGAGGATGCAGCTAGCACGCAGCGGTGGGCCTTGAACACCTTCCCTTGGACCTGGATGGAGAGGTCACAGAGCTGGCCCTCCTCGCGCTGCCGATTCAGGCTGTCCAGTACAGACGCCCGGGAGCTGGGGAAGAACACCTGAACTACCGAGCCAGAGGGGGCACCTGAGCTGCTACAGCCCTGCCCCATTGACAGAGAATGCATCTAGGTGTTTCAAGAGATGGAAAGTTAAGTTTAAGACAGAATAATTCAAAGGACACGTTATATCAAGTGGTGAATGAATGTTGTATGTCCTTTCATTTACCTACAAGTAGGCAACAGTTTTCCTGAGATTGACCCTTTATTAGTGCTTATTAATGCCTACCACAAAACATTGTTCAACCACATTCCCGAAACAGTAATATGAAATTAACCTAGGTGGTCAATCAACCAATCAAAACTAATTTAATGTAAGCTAAGCTTTACAAATCACAACCGATTCTTTCTTATAATGCATTGACTCAAATTTCTCTGAATGACAGACTTGAGACTCAAAAATATTTATTAACATTTTGTTGGGGAAATGTTACAGCCTACAGATTGGTTCAATAAATCAAAGAAAGAAACGGTCAGTTGCCAGTTAATAAACGTGATGAGCAGTAGTCTTTATTTTGTCACATGCATAGCAAAATAACAGATAGCAATGCAATTAGTTAGCATTTGTAGCCAATCTAGCTAGCTAGTAGCAAAGCAAGCTGGTGTGTAAGCAGTCTGCGCCGGTGGACATGCGTTGAAAAGGCAGTGTTTGGAGTTTCTCTCATTACAAAGCATAGTACTTTTCAAGCTTTTAATCATGAGAGCATCATTTAGCTACAACTAAAAACTGCCTTCAATGTCTATCTACTGGTAGCTAGCTAACGTTAGCTTGCTAAAATGTGTCTAGCTAGCAAGCTAAACACAACTTACCGTTTTAGAATGTGCACCTTTGAAACAATTATGTCAAGCCAGACTCTCTATACCGACAACCTACCCTCTCTCCGTTGTTTACATATAAATTTCCAATGGTATGATTTATTTTCTATCATGTTTTGCATACAACCCATGATGCGCCGCCTTTGAAGAAATGCCAGACGACTAAAAAAGTAGCAGGGTTGGTCTCGACTACCGACAAGACACTGGAGGTAGCATAGCAACCGAGCTAATTCGACCTCTTGTGGCGTTTAGTGAAAGTGGTAAAACAAAGAAGAGGTTAGTTAATTAAACGGATGTATACTGGACAAAAAATATAAACGCAACAATTTCAAAGACTTTACTGAGTTCAAGGAAATCAGTCAAATAAATTCGTTAGGCCCTAATCTATAGATTTCACATGACTGGGAATACAGATACGCATCTGTTGGTCACAGATACTTAAAAAAAACTGTAGAGGCGTGGATCAGAAAACCAGTCAGTATCTGGTGTGACCATTTGCCTCATGCAGCAAGACACATCTAGACTCGATCAGGCTGTTGCTTGTGGAACGTTATCCCATTCCTCTTCAATGGCTATGCGAAATTGCTGGATATTGGCGGGAACTAGAACACACTGTTGTACACGTCAATCCAGAGAATCCCAAACATGCTCTATGTCTAGTGACTATGCAGGACATGGAAGAACTGGGACATTTTTAGCGTCCTGGAATTGTGTACAGATCCTTGCGACATGGGGCCGTGCATTATCATGCTGAAACATGTGATGGCGACAGATGAATGGCACGAAAATGGGCCTCCGGATCTCGTCATGGTATCTCTGTGCATTCAAATTGCCATCAATAAAATGCAATTATGTTTGTTGTCCATAGTTTATGCCTGCCCATACCATAACCACCATGGGTCGCTCTGTTCACAACGTTGACATCAGCAAACCAACAGCTCTGGTGGACATTCCTACAGTCAACATGCCAATTGCACGCTCCATCAAAATTTGAGACATCTGTAGCATTGTGTTGTTTCAAAACTGCACATTTTAGATGGATCTTTTATTGTACCCAGTACAAGGTGCACCTGTGTAATGACCATGCTGTTTAGTCAGTTTATTGAGATGCCAAACCCGTCAGGTGGATGGATTATCTTGGCAAAGGAGAAATGCTCATTAACAGGGATGTAAACAAATTTGTGCCCAACATTTGAGAGAAATCAGCTTTTTGTGCAAATGGAACATTTCTAGGATCTTTTATTTCAGCTTGTGAAACATGGGACCAACACTTTACATGTTGCGTTTATATTTTTGTTGTGTATATAATGAGATGCTCATATCGCCACCCTAGGCGGGAAGGCAGGCGGCAAGCTTAGGTCTGCATATTAAGCCCATAGAAACGCATTGGGCTTATTCTGAACATATTTAGCGGAGAGTGAGCGCTTTCGCCTCTCCTCATCCTCTCTGATTAAATTGTATATCAGCTTAACCTCTGCAACAGATCTGGAAGGCAACATTATCAGACCAAATAACCATTCTCCTTAGCGAGGGAGATTTTAGCATGTAAATCTTGGTGGGGCAAACAATAAATGTTTATGCATGCCAGCAAAGCCACAACACAACACTAAACAATACTTTCACTGCGCTATAACAGTGACAAACAGTGCCCACAAACTGTTAGGGCCTACATAAAGCTGTCCCAACAGCAGAGCTTTCTTTTCAGCACCATGGAGTGAATCCTTACACCTGGCTATCAGCGGAGCCTTGTCTGGCAGCGAAACAGTTCATTCAGCCTCATTTACTGCCTTTTTGAAAAACAAAGCTGATATGGCTGACTTGATTAAACAAATGTGGTTTCTACTGACAATTGAGATGTACAAACTATGGCATAAGGGAACGACGAGCGGATAAGAGGCAATCCGTAATTTCGATTAAGACATTATTTGGCATGCTAGGACAGACGTAGTCAATATAACTATACTGCTCAAAAAAATAAAGGGAACAACACATCCTGGATCTGAATGAAAGAAATAATCTTATTAAATACTCTTTTCTTTTCTTTACATAGTTGAATGTGCTGACAACAAAATCACACAAAACAATCAATGGAAATCCAATTTATCAACCCATGGAGGTCTGGATTTGGAGTCACACTCAAAATTAAAGTGGAAAACCACACTACAGGCTGATCCAACTTTGATGTAATGTCATTAAAACAAGTCAAAATGAGGCTCAGTAGTGTGTGTGTCTTCCACGTGCCTGTATGACCTCCCTACAACGCCTGGGCATGCTCCTGATGAGGTGGCAGATGGTCTCCTGAGGGATCTCTTCCCAGACCTGGACTAAAGCATCCGCCAACTCCTGGACAGTCTGTGGTGCAACGTGGCGTTGGTGGATGGAGCGAGACATGATGTCCCAGATGTGCTCAATTGGATTCAGGTCTGGGGAACGGGCGGGCCAGTCCATAGCATCAATGCCTTCCTCTTACAGGAACTGCTGACACACTCCAGCCACATGAGGTCTAGCATTGTCTTGCATTAGGAGGAACCCAGGGCCAACCGCACCAGCATATGGTCTCACAAGGGGTCTGAGGATCTCATCTCGGTACCTAATGGCAGTCAGGCTACCTCTGGCGAGCACATGGAGGGCTGTGCGGCCCCCCAAAGAAATGCCAACCCACACCATGACTGACCCACTGCCAAACCGGTCATGCTGGAGGATGTTGCAGGCAGCAGAACGTTCTCCACGGCGTCTCCAGACTCTGTCACGTCTGTCACATGTGCTCAGTGTGAATCTGCTTTCATCTGTGAAGAGCACAGGGCGCCAGTGGCGAATTTGCCAATCTTGGTGTTCTCTGGCAAATGCCAAATGTCCAGCACGGTGTTGGGCTGTAAGCACAACCCCCATCTGTGGACGTCGGGCCCTCATACTACCCTCATGGAGTCTGTTTCTGACCGTTTGAGCAGACACATGCACATTTGTGGCCTGCTGGAGGGCATTTTGCAGAGCTCTGGCAGTGCTTCTCCTGCTCCTCCTTGCACAAAGGCGGAGGTAGCGGTCCTGCTGCTGGGTTGTTACCCTCCTACGGCCTCCACCACGTCTCCTGATGTACTGGCCTGTCTCCTGGTAGCGCCTCCATGCTCTGGACACTACGCTGACAGACACAGTAAACCTTCTTGCCACAGCTCGCATTGATGTGCCATCCTGGATGAGCTGCACTACCTGAGCCACCTGAGCCACTAGAGTGAAAGCACCGCCAGCATTCAAAAGGGACCAAAACATCAGCATGGAAGCATAGGAACTGAGAAGTGGTCTGTGGTCCCCACCTGCAGAACCACTCCTTTATTGGGGGTGTCTTGCTAATTGCCTATAATTTCCACCTGTTGTCTATTCCATTTGCACAACAGCATGTGAAATGTATTGTCAATCAGTGTTGCTTCCTAAGTGGACAGTTTGATTTCACAGAAGTGTGATTGACTTGGAGTTACATTGTGTTGTTTAAGTGTTCCCTTTATTTTTTTGAGCAGTGTATTTGTTCAGCTTTTAAAATATACAGCGACAGAATTCAGAACATGGGCCATCCTTACAGTATTCTCCCTGTACACCAAGTCAGAACCGTAGGATAAATAAATGGGGGCATATAAGCAGACTAGGAAAGCTCTTACAATATTCAATGATTACATTTCTCTAAACAGGCTATAGGCTACATGTGCAACATCAAGTCAGAACAGTAGCCTAAATTATTAGGGTGATGCACATGGGCTACTAACAGTTTACTACTCAACATACACTTAGTATTACTTTCTTGGCTACAGTATACATATCTCCCTGACATATTACATCATTTATGCAGCAGCATACAACACATTCTTGGACTCACCTTGTGCTGTGCTCGCTTGAACAGGAAGGTGGCGCGGCGGTCCTTCTTGTGGGCTCTAGAAAGAGGCCCGAAATCCCGAGTTGGAATTCCAAGTTGGATGACCGTTAAATTGTTTTCCCAGTCGGAGCTAGTTTTGTACGAGGTCCCAGTTGTCTTGAACTCACTTAAGTCTGAGATTTCCCAGTTCTGAGGTTCCAGTTGTTTTGAACACGGCAGAAGTCATGCTGGATTGACAGCTTGGCTAATGTATTCAAACTTTTATGGCCTATAGCGTTACCCCTTTTTCCGTGATATCCAACTGGTAGTTCCGATCTTGTCTCATCACTGCAACTCCCCTATGGATTCGGCAAAGTTCGAGAGCCAAGCCGCACTGCTTGCTTAACCCAGAAGCGTGTCGGAGGAAACACTGTCAAACTGACGATCAAAATCAGCCTGCAGGTGCCCAACCCGCCACAAGGAGTCGCTAGAGCACAATGAGACAAGGACATTCCTGCCAGCCAAATCCTTCCCTTACCCAATTGTGCAATTCACAGCCTGGGATCAAACCTCGGGCTACAGTGGTGCCTTAGCACTCACTGTTGAATTTGCGATTTCCAACTTGTAATGTGTGCGTCCAATAGCCGATACGTTTTATCTTATGACAAGGTTTGAAAAGTATTTGCCAGTAGATTACTGACTTGATACATGATGACTGCTTACCTAGCTTGCTATCTAAGATTTTGAAAGTATGTTGTTGACCTCAGTCCAATCAAAGCTACTGTAGATATAACTTGATTTGACCTGTGGCTAATGACAGACTTTTTGGATGGTCAATTCTAATGTAAGTCTACGGCAGCACCCAAGATCTCTACATGTAGATTTTGTACGCCGACATACAGTGATGTTCCCATGAGTGACAGAACACTGAGCCAAACACAGCGCAAATAACATTACCAACCCCTACACTCCGTATTTTCCACTGGCTGCCCCACCACCACAGAAAGCACTCAAATAGGCTGAAACACATGCATTTTTAAGCTGCCTTACACAAGAAAGCAAAAGAGCGACCATGTTTGTATGTAGCTTTATTAAAATGACTTTTTTTTTTTTAATACTTAAAACAGAATTCTTTAGCAAACTGTGGGTAAACTGCTGGGCAAACAAAAAAAGGTGGGTAAACTGTTTACCCTACACTACTGACAACATCCATCTATGATTAAGTACAAGACAAACAAGACTTAAAAAAAAAAGTAGCTTTTATTGATCATTGTATATCTGATCCAATTGATTAAAAATGAATAATATAAAATAACCACCAATGCAAGGGCATACGTCTAAAAATCACAATGTACAGACACCACATTCATTTCTCTCCACAGGATGGACATTTACTTCCGGTTAGCTGATGCTGTGCCAATAACACAATCATTCACCTGCAACAGAATAAATAAACAGTAAAAAAATGCCATTGTTATTCAGATATTTAAACAAAATATGCACAGCATTAATATGAACATGTTCCAGAGTGAATTGTACGTTGTTTAAAAAATTAAATAATGTGTGAGGTCACGGACCTTGCTGGCAAACCGCAGAGAGTTCAGGGTCTCCGGGAAGCTGTCTACCTCTGGGGAAATGTTGACAAACATCAAGCTAGAAGAGCAGAGACAAAAGGTTACATACTTTGGATCTGCTCATAATCACAACCGTACAACTAACAGTCAATTAAAAAGACTAATTTGCGCACAAATCCCATTCAAACTTCGCTCATAACCCAACTTACGTCTTGCTGTTTCCTCCGAGGCAGCTTTGGAGAAGGTACGTCAGCTTTGAGTTTCTGTACGGGATAAAGCTCTCCTGGAATACAGACAAAGAGTGGGAGGGTAAGCAAACATAATCAAGCTATAATTTACAAAGCACCCGTGGCTCCATAAGCAAGCCACCAGCCTAGAGGTACTGGGCTGCAAACATATACCTTATTAGCCAAGGCAGCAATAACAATCCCAAGGTTGGTCAAGGAGCTGTTGATGGATGTCATCTCCTTGAAGCGGTCCCCTTGGGATTGGCTTTTCTGCACCCGCTCGCTGCCAGCCAGGTCAACCAAACACAGAGAGGCTGCAGACAGACACAGAAACTCAGGTCAGGATTCTCATACCAGAACGCAATCAGACAACAGGATTATCATTTGTTCTAATTTAACATCTCAGCCTGTGTGGTTGCAGATGTACAAAACGCAGACAACACGATTACATTTGCACTTGACATCTCTCCCAGAGTTCTCGCCCTCAATGTCAAGCTGGAACACCGAGTGCGAGCGGGAGGAGTGGTCGTTCATGTTGGTCCGGGCTGTGGATCGGTTCTGGTTGGCCAGCGCGATCAGGTTGCAGACCTGGATGGACATTTGGTCAAATGGACACATTAGTTTATACGATAGGGGATACTTTATTGCACAGGGTTTTGAACCGCCCATACAGGTTTATCAGACAACTGCTCTACCTCCCTGTGTTTGACATTCAGGTCTTAAATGGGCAACAATTTTCATTTTATTTTTAAACAAGAGGCTACTTCGCATCATTCCTTTACTGTCGCACTATTGAGGTAATTATTATGCATTTCTACATACCTATACTTCTTTTCTACACAATTCGCTGTCTCTATGGATAAGTGCCATCCAAATTACTTAAAAGGTCGACATAGCGAAATGATGTTGCCTCAAGCAGCACCGCATACATTGCAGTGAGCAAGATGCACAACTTTGCTTTTACACAGTATCTATGCATGTGCACAGGTTCGCTTCACGATTTTACAGTGTGGTAGTCACGAGACCAAAACAGCACATCGCCCCTCTTAGTTGCAGAAATTGACCCACTAGGCGGTTTACTTTCTGCATCTAGGTCATAATGCTGAGTCTACATTTAAATCTAAAACGTACAAATAAAATGAAAATCGAACATTAGTTAAATTTAGGATAATATGAGTGTTGAAATGCCCACCTCATCCTCAGAGTTGACCTTCTGGTAGGTCAGATTGGTGACAGTGATCTCGTTGTTGGTGCTTTTGCGAATCTCATGCTCCGGTCTCTTGTTGGCCTTGCCAGTGTAGAGGAGATCACGCAGAGTTTCGTTGTAGATCTCAACGAAACTGGCAGTAAATGTAAACTGGGGGGGGGTACCAGAATCCGGTCAAAAAAGAAGGTTGATGTTGCAAGTACCATGCATTTACACCAGCTTTAACTCATTCCACTTAAATAGCAAATGGGAAATATACAGTATCATCTGATATGAAAAGCAGAAACACACAAATTCCCTGTTCACTATAATAGAAATGTCCAGCTGTAGGGACAGCTACCACTCATACAGATGAAAACCAATGGCATCACCAGTACCTTCCATCCCTGCTCCTGCAGTTTCTTGGAGGCCTGGAAGATCTGCTGCACGGCCCGGGGGATGACCCCGCGCATGTCCTCCATCTCACCACCCTCCATGGTGTAGGTTTTGCCACTGCCCGTCTGGCCGTAAGCGAAGCAGCAGACGTTGTAGCCGTCCAGGGCCGACTGCACCAGGAGGGAGATCTCCTCAAACACATCCTTCTGCGGGATGGAGGGCCCAAACACCCGGTCAAAGCTGAAGTTGTAGCTCTTTTGGGTGTCTCCGGAGCGCCCTATGTGAGACTACGTGAGAATGGGGAAGTGATGATTTGTTTGCAATATTTGACATTTAAGAACAGAGTAAGTCAGATTAGAGGTCCCAACTGAAAAACATACAATTACCTAAACAATGATTATAGTGACCCATTTCATGATTGTGCTTCAGGTGTGTGATTGTTACCTCTTCAGTCTTGGCCAGTGTGAGAGCCTTGTTGTCATGGGCCGGGAGCTGAATATGGTCAATCTGACCGCCGGCCTGCAGGGGGCGCACTCTGCAGAAAACTCTGATGTTTCCCTATAGAAATAAGAGAGCGGTCAGTCTTGTTAGTGTGAGAAGAGCAATGCAACTTTGTTTCTCCGTCATGAGCTGCAAATGGACAGGGGCCTAGCTAACGAGAGCATACAGTATGTTTGAAGCAGAAATATAACAATAAAAAAACTATTTCAATAGACTCTAGAGAATTTAATTTTATGCAATACAATCATATCTTCAGGGAATTGAGCATTCCCCCTACTGAAAGACCCCCTTGCCTTGAGCTCTTGGATGGTATTGTGGAGCCCCCTGCGCTCCATCTCTCCACAGTGAATCTCGTCTGTCTGGCGGGCCACAGTCTCCTCCAAGTTGCGGACAGTGTCCTGGGTCTCCCTCAGGGTGTTCTGGCAACGGGAGAGAGTGGAGGCCTGCACAGAGAGCTGGGTCTGGTAGAAAGAGAGAAGTTAGACACTGATGCACTAAAAACAAAAAAATCTTGGACTGCAACGGGGGCTGGTGACAAGCCGTAATGGCAGTGGTTTTGAGTGAGGCTGGGCCAAAGGGCTATGCCAGACCTCCTTAGATATTACTGACCAAGGAGCAGAGGCACGTTAGAAAACCAGCTATGCTCCATTCATCTCATGTCACAGCAGTCAAGGTGATCCGTTGTCACAATGAGTAGGTCTGCGTGCCACTTCACTTCTTGTGTGGGAGAACATGTCCTACCTGAACATTGTGAAGCTCAGCCTCCAGACTCTCCCTCAAGCCCAGAAGGACTTTGTGCTCCTCGGTGAGGCTGCATAAGATCTTCTCCTGGGAGGCCTTCTCACTGGACACAATGGCCAGCTGCTCTTTGACACCAGACAGGGCAGCCAGCTCCAGTTCATACTGGCTGCAACACAGTAAAAATTAGTAAGATTGACAAACACCAGAAGGACAAAAAGAGTAACATGTAGTGATACCATCAAGTTACTATTACACCACTACTGGCTAAATGTATGCATAAAGTTATGATCAGTATTGGACTGAAGAAAGGCAAGAAATAATGTCAGCTTTAGGCCCACTTGTTTTGCTAAATCAACACTCTTCTTTGATGTTCCTTATGCAAAATAAGTCACTCTTTCCTATGTGGTTACAATGCTGGTCCCCTGCCACTACACCCATTTTCACATAATAGTCGACCCTATGCATGTTCCTTGGTACCTCAGCTGTGTGTGGAGTTCTTGTAGGTCTGAAGTCATCCGTGCTTCCTTCTGCCTGCTTTTAGCGACAGACTCCTTCAGGCTCTCGTTCTCCTGGGCCACCGTTTTGACTTTGCTCTGGTAATTGGAAATCTTGCTCTCCATGTCTGTAACTTTTCCCTTCAGGTCCCATGCAGGTCGCCGTGAACCCCCAACAGCTGCTATTGGTGCTAGGGAAACACATTTAACACCCTCATGTTTTAAGATATGGAAGAGAATGTTTGTGGATACAAAATACAGAAAATGTGATTAAGGAAGGACCATGTGATTGAAAAGGGACTTGGGTACCTACCTGCTTTAGCAACAGAGGCAATAGGCAGCTTCTGAAACCCTATTAGGGGTTAAATATATATTTTTAAAAAGACAACAATGTGAAGAAATATTACCAAACAAGAAACGTACAAGGCTAGCAATTAATATGTATACATATTTCTCAATACACAGCATCTCACCTCTAGAGGGACCAGCAGCTATAGTGGCTGCTCCTGTGTGCCGAATCAGTTTGGCTGCTAAGAAAGAGGGAAGGAGAGAGAGGGTTAGAAAATACAAATAAATACTGGTAATACAAAAAGACAGTGCTAAAACTATTAAAAACAAGAGGATGACATTGGCCAAGCCAGTTGTTGATGTTTTTGAGCACACTCACCAACAGCTCGCTTTGGTGGAAGGGGCCTCTTTGTTCCCATTGCACTTGCTGTCTGTCTCATCTTTGGGTCGGAATCAACCCTTCTCATCTTTTTCTAAAGGAGAGAAGAAAAAAAATATATATATATCACATTTACTACAGGCAATTATGGATAGATTGGAAACAAAAGGACACGTCTAACTTGTGTTTGTGGTGCATTTCTAAAGGAATTGAACATGTCCGTCATCACTGTTTGTAAAAGGTTTTTACACACCTGAGCAGGTTGTTGGTCTGAGCAGGAGTTTATACTCTCACTGCTGCTAGCGGAGAGGACCCTTTTACCAGACATGACTGGTAGTCGGGAAGTGTTCTGCAGAGGTTAGTGAAGGAAAAATCATCTAACTTTACAAAGTGATAACAGATTGTAGCAGGCAGTCCATTTGGCTACATGTTATTTTTCTGTACTTGTCAATAGAGAAAGAGACTGAACTAACTAGTTCCTGGCTTAAGCTTGTTTATATCCAAAACCACCCTATTCATATTGGTATCTTACGTTAGGTTGATCGTTAGCTAGTTATATCAGAGTCCCACTCACCTCTTTATTCATATGGCTTGAATTTGTACCTGAAACAGAGGGAGCAACACGTAACGCTAACCATAAATACATCAATGGCATGACATAGGTTAACTAAAAAGAAAAGAAAATTGGCCAGTTAGCAGGTGGAATGGTGGGTAGAATTAAACTGTAACTTTGTAAAGGTTGTAGCTAGAAATCCATGCTTTAGTTGTGCGAATAAACCAATAGCAAGTTAGCAGGAGTGTAACTAAAATTAACTGGCTTAGCTAACTACTGTACTGTTAACTATCCAACCAACCTAGCTAACGTTAGCTAGGTACTAACGTTACTAACGTTACAGTAAACGTTAACACACCCAGCAAGTTTGGGTAACGGCAAAGCCATAGCAGGAAAAACATAATTCAAACAGTCGTTCATTTGAACCACTCTTCTTAATTACAAACATATAAACAAAATATTTTAGATTATTATTATTATTATTATTATTCACTTACCAATACGCGCAGTCACACTTGTTTCGCTGCAGACACAACAGCCGTTTGAATTTCAAATTGAAATGTTTTGGTGGCGCTTTACACCGTCCAACGTAATTGGCTGACCTTAGACCAATCGCGTCATAGGAAATACAATCCCGCCTTCTTTTTTGCCTTACTACCCAATCAAATTTAAATTCTAGTAATTTAGGGGATGTACAATTTTCCGCAATTCCATCCGTGGAACCCTGATACAGAAAATCCATTGATCAGTCGTAGTGGGATCATTGAAATTAAATATCGAATATAAAATATAAATATAGCTCTGATTCTTCAGCGTGGCTCTATAAAAGAACAATATTTTGTTAAATTTGTTAAATTTAAAATCTAGCTTTTTCCACGAGAAATATTTCCACAACACATTGGCAAATTATATATTTTTTATGAATTATGATGATTATCAAATTGTATTTGTCAAATGCGCTGAATACAATAGTGAAATTCTTACTTACAAGCCCTTAACCAACAATGCAATAAGAAGTTAAGAAAAAAATGTGTTAAGTAAAAAATAGATAAGTAAAAAAATTAATGAAAAGTAACAAATAATTAAACATCAGCAGTAAAATAACTTCCAAGCATCTGCCTCTAACCCTAGGAAGTTCTTTGCCACCTTCTCCTCCCTCCTGAATCCTCCTCCCCCTCCCCCCCTCCTCCCACTCTGCGGATGACTTCGTCAACCATTTTGAAAAGAAGGTCGACGACATCCGATCCTCGTTTGTTTAGTCAAACGACACCGCTGGTCCTGCTCACATTGCCCTACCCTATGCTTTGACCTCTTTCTCCCCTCTCTCTCCAGATGAAATCTTGCGTCTTGTGACGGCCGGCCGCCCAACAACCTGCCCGCTTGACCCTATCCCCTGCTCTCTTCTCCAGACCATTTCCGGAGACCTTCTCCCTTACCTCACCTCGCTCATCAACTCATCATTGACTTCTGGCTACGTCCCTTCCGTCTTCAAGAGAGCGAGAGTTGCACCCCTTCTCAAAAAACCTACACTCGATCCCTCCGATGTCAACAACTACAGACCAGTATCCCTTCTTTCTTTTCTCTACAAAACTCTTGAACGTGTCGTCCTTGGCCAGCTCTCCTGCTATCTCTCTCAGAATGACCTTCTTGATCCAAATCAGTCAGGTTTCAAGGCTGGTCATTCAACTGAGACTGCTCTTCTCTGTGTCACGGAGGCTCTCCGCACTGCTAAAGCTAACTCTCTCTCCTCTGCTCTCATCCTTCTAGACCTATCTGCTGCCTTTGATACTGGGAACCATCAGATCCTCCTCTCCACCCTCTCCGAGCTGGGTATCTCCGGCGCAGCTCACTCTTGGATTGCATCCTACCTGACAGGTCGCTCCTACCAGGTGGCGTGGCGAGAATCCGTCTCCGCACCACGTGCTCTCACCACTGGTGTCCCCCAGGGCTCAGTTCTAGGCCCTCTCCTATTCTCGCTATACACCAAGTCACTTGGCTCTGTCATATCCTCACATGGTCTCTCCTATCATTGCTACGCAGACGACACACAATTAATCCTCTCCCTTCCCCCTTCTGATAACCAGGTGGCGAATCGCATCTCTGCATGTCTGGCAGACATATCAGTGTGGATGACGGATCACCACCTCAAGCTGAACCTTGGCAAGACGGAGCTGCTCTTCCTCCCGGGGAAGGACTGCCCTTTCCATGATCTCGCCATCATGGTGGACAACTCCATTGTGTCCTCCTCCCAGAGTGCTAAGAGCCTCGGCGTGACCCTGGACAACACCCTGTCGTTCTCCGCTAACATCAAGGCGGTGACCCGATCCTGTAGGTTCCTGCTCTACAACATTCAAAGAGTACGACCCTGCCTTACACAGGAAGCGGCGCAGGTCCTAATCCAGGCACTTGTCATCTCCCGTCTGGATTACTGCAACTCCCTGTTGGCGGGGCTCCCTGCCTGTGCCATTAAACCCCTACAACTCATCCAGAACGCCGCAGCCCGTCTGGTGTTCAACCTTCCCAAGTTCTCTCACGTCACCCCGCTCCTCCGCTCTCTCCACTGGCTTCCAGTTGAAGCTCGCATCCGCTACAAGACCATGGTGCTTGCCTACGGAGCTGTGAGGGGAACGGCACCTCCGTACCTTCAGGCTCTGATCAGGCCCTACACCAAAACAAGGGCACTGCGTTCATCCACCTCTGGCCTGCTGGCCCCCCTACCTCTGCGGAAGCACAGTTCAAATACTGTTCACCCGTGATGTTACCCCATCAGAGACTATGGGTTGAGGTCTTTTGGCGAAGGTGGTTTTGCAATTACATGGGTTTAGTGATATTTTGCTGGCTTGGACCCATGTATCCCAGGCTATTCAGGGTTGTCTGGTGCGTGGTAATGTCTAAGCAGGAATGAAGTAGGTTTAAGGCCATCATGTCCAGCTGTTGTTCACGTCACTGGTAGCAATGTCAATGATGGCCATGATGGGGTAAAAACAGTAGGCCTATGTGATGGGAAAGCAATATCTGATAGGGAACAGTATATTGTTGCGATGGTGGTTTAAAGTGGTTTAGCCCAATAGCACGATGAGTAGGGTGTTTTCCTTTCACACCAAAGACCAGGGTTTGCTTCCTGATCTTTCCGTTCACTACACTGGTGTCAGAAGGAACACACAGCTCGGGTTGTAAGGGGGCTGAGGTTAGGGAAAGCAAGGGGATGTAGCTTCCCGTTTGGAGAGGGCAGTGTAGCGATCTGTGCTGCATTACAATTTCTACCAAATGGAAGACCAAGGTATTCATGCCAGAGACCAGGGTGCACCTCCTGCTCCCTCCGTTCGCTACAACATAATGAGGGAACAATATATCAATCAAATTCAATCAAATGTATTTATAAAGCCCTTTTTACATCAGCCGATGTCACAAAGTGCTGTACAGAAACCCAGCCTAAGACCCCAAACAGCAAGCAATGCAGATGTAGAAGCACAGTGGCTAGGAAAAACTCCCTAGAAAGGCCGGAACCTAGGAAGAAACCTAGAGAGGAACCAGGCTCTGAGGGGTGGACAGTCCTCTTCTGGCTGTGCCGGGCGGAGATTATAACAGAACATGGCCAAGATGTTCAAACGTTCATAGAGGACCAGCAGGGTCAGATAATAATAATCACAGTGGTTGTAGAGGGTGCAACAGGTCAGCACCTCAGGAGTAAATGTCAGTTGGCTTTTCATAGCCGATCATTCGGAGATAGAGGCAGCAGGTGCGGTAGAGAGTCCAAAACATATATGATGGGGAGCATCATTTATAAATAAAACAATATTGCACCTTTCTGGAAATAAGACCAGGGAAACAAGTTTGGGAACCCCTTTCTTTGCCTGTAGTGTGGTATACCTTTATCAGCTATCATTGATAGTGGAAGGCCACCAGCAATAACAAGTACATTTCATATCATCATAAATTAATCTAAATAATCATATAATATATGATCATATTAATTTAAATAGTTCTATACGTCCCAAAAGACCGGAAATCAATTTCTCGGCACCGGAAGTGTAGAGCGGAGCAGACCCACAAGAGGGAAAAAGAAAAAAAATCGAGGGAAAAAAATTCGGAGAATCTGAGGGTTTGGGCGGATTTGGACTGAGTTTCCGAACTGTCCCAACCCGAGGGAGCCCCGGGGTTGAGAGGGAATCGCCAACACCGGTAATTAACATCGAGTTATTACTCAATCGTTAATTATTTCTGTTTGACAGAGCAACTCATATGAGCTGCTACTCCCCTCTGTCGGGATAGCCGGAAGTCTACATGAAACTGCGTCTCGCACAGGGGCATTGGCGTCGACGTTTTTTTCTCGTTTTTTTTTTTTTATTCTCACAGTGTGACGAACAGGGAGAGGGATGGAGGCGTAGGGGTTGTGACATTGTTGTTTTCAAGCGGAAGTTTATTTGTTTATTGTCGACTTAAAAATAGGCCGTATAGTAGCAAGCTAGCTAACAATACTGAAATTAATGGAGGCAAGTAAGCTACTGTAGCTAGCTAACCTCAAGGAGCTAGGTAGCTTCTACGTTAGCTAACTAGCTCAGATTTCACTCCTCTGTTGTTGCTAGCTAACATCAATAGTAGTCTGTCAAGCTTGCCACCAGCCAGTTAGCTAAAATAAAGGGTAGACGAGTGTTTAATGTAGGTAGTGGTGGCTATCCCGTTGGCTGGCAAGCTGTCTTATGTGTGCCCTGGCCTGGGATAGGAAATACTATAACTTAACATAACTCAATATTCCCCATCATAATTGTTAGCAGACACGTCTCTGTTTCTGTATTGAGTTACAAAGCTCCAATAAATAACTTCCCCGTTATACACCTAGCGGGATTGTTTTCAATGGCAGACTTGCCATTGTTCCTTGCTATTTGTAGTGCCCACTCCTGCCATGTAGCTCAGTGAGAGAAGCTAGCCAAAGGTTTCAGGGAGTTGCATAGCATTTAAAAATATTTCAGCTAAATATTCTATTATGCATTCAATACAATGTATCCATATTTTTTTGTTATGATCACATCTGTAGACTGCTAGAGGTTATAAGTAGTCATTGATGAAACACTCTTTCTGTACACCCCCACTACTGCGCTCTGCATGCATTTATTTGTATGTAAACAATAACGTGCCATTTACAATCCTGACCAACAACGACACGCTCCGTCTGGGGGCCATGGAGACTTGCAATCAATATGGCTCACACTTTTCTATCTTTAGTTAAATCTATTGGCAGTGGACAAAATGCATGCCAGTGAAAAAAACAGTGTTAGCTCAGCATTTGTATCGTTCAACGTCCCCCATTCCCTTGAGCAAAACTCTCATTTCTTTTACTCGACTTATTGGATATGCTTAGCAGTTGCGAGAGACCAAGAACTTTGGCCAGAGACATCAGTTGAGATGGGCATGGTCTCGTTTCGACTGACGACGCAGAGCGAGCAGGTGTTTATAAGTTATGTTGCTTTTCAATTACAGAAATAATGGAAGATTCCCATTTCAACTCATCATACTTTTGGTCTCCCGTTCCCACAGTACAAGGACAGGTAGAAACCTTATTACTGGACCTTATCTTGAAATGTACATGGTGGTGTCGCAAATAAAGAAATAATACTTGTTAGTTTTACGCTAACAAATAATGACCTTGCACCTTAGGTGAGGATGGCAAAACATCAAATTCACTGTAATACATATGTAAGTAACAAAACAACGGGCCTCCCCAAATGATCACCTCTGCCCCTCCTCTCTCCTACTTCCCTTATCAACCTCTACCACCGCTATTCATTTCCTTTTGGCATCTCACCCCATTCTCTCTATTGCCTGTCTTTCTCTTTTCCACCCCTCCTTCACGATCAACTACCCCCCCCCTCCGCTATAGATTGAAAACGCCATGTTCCTGAACAAGATGAAGGAGCAGTTGGGTCCGGACAATAAGGGTTCTCCGTCGTTCCCTCACTCCTCGCACTATCCCGCCGCCGTGCTCACCATGGACGCGGGAGGCCGGGTGGTGCCCAAACAGGAAGGTGGAGGCGGTGGCGTCCAATTGAACGCCGTAGGCGGTCACCTGCACCAGCCGCACACCTCACAGAATATCACGGTGGTGCCCGTCCAGTCCACGGGCATCATGACGGCAGGTGAGTAAACAAGACACGCTGCCAGTGTCCGTTTTGTCTGGCGATCCTCTGTGGTTGTTCTATGCGTGTCTCCTCCCTCTTTCTGTCTGGTCTAATCGTGTTATATATTCAAAGATACAGAAAGAACCAACTTAAACGTTCTCAGTATGTCATTGTGTGTGTAATGTGTGCCTCGGCTCTCCCTGGGAGGGGTGTGCTGCAGTCAGGTCACCGTCTCTCTCTCCCTCTCAGCGGGGCTAGTGATAACCACTCCCCAAGGCACCCTGGTTTCTCAACCCACCTCCACACAATCTTTCGTGCCCGGACCCCCTGCCAACACCATGATAGTGTCCGCACTACACCCCACAAACACAGGTAAAACCTCCACCGCATTCCCCCGTTCCCCAAAACCCGTTCCCCAAAACCCGCACTGTGATAGGTTGTGTGCCTGAGTGGCTTGCAAACCTTTCCTGGCTTATCAACAAGCAAAGCAGACTCACTGGCACACACTCACATATAGACATTCATTCATTTGAGCATTTATTAGCATTTTATTTCATCCCGTTGTTGATATGGGCTGACCCAGCAAAGGTGGAACCACCTTCTAGTCTTTTTATTTTTTTTAAGTCACAAACTTCAACCCTCAACACTCACAGACATGCATTACACGCACACAAACAAACACACAGTAACACACACATTGCTGTTTGAGCTAACCCCGGCAACGCGCTGCCAGCAGCCAGCCACTAACCCTTGACCTGATCCAGCCCCCCCCCACCCTCTGCGGTGTGAGAGAGAGAGGGAGCGAGCCGGGTAGTGAGCTCCGTGTGTTGAGTGTGTTCTCCTCTTCTCTCGGTTTCTGTCAGAGAGCAGCCAGCACTCCTCTCTCTACTTCTACAGCCACAGTGAGTACCCACCTCCATCTCCCCTCCACCCTGCCCCACCTAGCCCACTACTTCCTCCCCATATGCCATCATCCATCCCTGCTGCTTAGCAGTAAAGCATCTGCAGCCTTAGCCTATGGCCAGTCCTGTGGTTGTGTTTGCCTGCACTCTGGACTGTTTGAAGCCTGGTTTTGGATGTGCGGTTGAGTTGCTTTTTAAATGACTTGTCTGCGCTGAGATAATGTAAGGCAGAGGTTCCCAAACGGTTTTGGCCCGCGACCCCATTTTGATCTCTTTTTTTGTTGTTGTATAATATTTTAATTGGGGCTATGACGGTCTATACCAAATCAGTCTGACAGTAAGGAAGTATGGTTTGATGTGACTGACATGTATCAGAAAGGTTTTGGGAAGTTCAGAAGACCATCAGGCGATAATTGTATTTGATCTTCTGTGTAGAAATAATTTATTCTAATGACTCGTGCGCGGCATGTGGGCATTATAGAGGGAAACGTCAGACACATCCACACATGTGGAGTCTTATCTTTCAGTGACAGGGTCATAATATGTTGCAGCTAAAACGGTTCAAAAGATAACTCCATATGTGTAGGAAGAAAACAGAAACCACTCTGTTTATTACAACCGCATCTAGCGGCTACCAGAGGTCACTGACGTAACCCTGGTTCTATGAACCAAGCGCACTTCTTTTTTTTTTGCGCGCGACCCCATTTTCAAATCAGGCGACCCCTAGTTTGGGAAACGCTGCTGTAAGCCCTGTCGTACGCTACAAAGAAAATGTAAAAAATGTCTTCAAATGTGCAGGATGCTTGGATGTAGTGTTTTACTGAACACTGTATTTAAACTCACACTATAAATTGCACAACATATAATGAAGATGATCAGATCTGGGACCTGTTGATGGTCCGATAGTTATATGAGTTATATTGACTCCAAAAACCCAATCTGAAAGTGGAAGAATATGATCTGATGCCCTCCCACTAATAGTCCAAGGACGTTATCTGGAGGACCTCGCTATGTTCTCTGATGGTGTAGTTCCATCCATGAATGTGATCATCCAAAAGTTGATGAAAATCTTTGTCTTGGAATAACATCCAAAACATACAAACTACAGTATCTGGCCCATTCAAAAAAAAGCAAAATTAATTTTGTTTCGTTATGTAGCTGTGCAACACTGTCCAAATAGGCAGTTGAGTGTAACCAATTCTTTTTTTGCAGCGTTGAAGTCTGTCAGGTGTTCCAGTATATGAAGAGATTAAAATGCCTCTGTGTTGTGGGGTGATTTACCACTCACGTGTTGTTGCTTTCACCATTGCATACCAGGAGAGACCGCTTTGGATGTTACTCACCAAGCAGAGAGGCCCATGGGATATGTTGTGTGGTTTTTGGTCTCTTTTAATCAGAGCTGTATTCCTCTCCCCCTTTCTCTCCCCTTCCCTCCTTTCCCCATCCCGTTTTTTATGTCCCTGTTTCAGACAAGAAAGAGGATTTGGTCATCCCTCCTGTTGTCATGCCAACGCCCGGGAAGCGGGGCAGGAAGAAGAAGTCGATGATGCAGAGGGCTGGCGCCAACCTCCCCCCAGGAAGTGATGCGTTGATTCTGGCACACCTGGCTGCTGGGGGACAGGTGATTAGAAATTTTAAGTGATGTCACATAAGAACTAACATGCTGACTATCCTGGCACGTGCCATCAAGTACATGTTGATTTTGTCCATCCAGACCAGACACGGTGAGGACACGCAGGTTGAAAGTTCAAAACAAACTCAACTAATTTGATGACAGGTCGAAACACATAAACATTCATGGACATTTAGCTAGCTAGCTTGCTGTTGCTGTTATTTTGTCCTGGGATATAAACACTGGGTTGTTATTCTACATTAAATGTACATGGTCCTTTTTTTGTTGTTGCTGGATCTTTGTAGAATTTTGACCCATTTTGATTCACACAAAATCGTGTGTTCTCTACTCCAACAATTAATCCACAGATAAAAGGGGAAACCTAGTTAGTTTCCAGTAATTTCTGTGGATTTTATATGGCGGTTGGCAACCAACTTTAAGGTGCCTTACTGCAACCAACTGGACTGGAGTGTGGACCTCGTTCATCTTTCAATCACCCACGTGGGTATATGCTCCTAAGAACCAATGAGGAGATGGGAGAGGCGGGACTTACTGCCTCTACCGAAGTTATCTTCAGTATTACGTGGGGGTTAGATCACTGCATCTCCCCAGTCAATCCATAGTGATAAAATGGTTAAGGCTACATATTGTAGTGTCATTACTTCAGGATTAGTGAAGCAAAGCGTTGTTTATTAAACAAACAACATTGTTTTGTGTTTGTTTACAGCACCACACTGCCGACCATTATGACTTATCAAATGATGAGGATGAGCATGGGAACAAAGATGGGACCAAATCATACAGGTAGATTACAGGCTTTGTGTTTACATACATTTTAGTCCTTAACACTCATCATTTGTTACACAAGTTGACCCGATTATGTTCTTCCCCATTCAACATATCCTCATCTCTAAACAGTATATCTCTGTTTCTCTCGTTTTCCGTTTACCGTTCTCTCCTACCCATCCTCCAGGTGCCGGATGTGTGCGGTGACGTTCTTCAGCAAGTCGGACATGCAGATCCACGCCAAGTCTCACACGGAGGCCAAGCCGCACAAGTGCCCCCACTGCTCCAAGTCGTTCGCCAACTCCAGCTACCTGTCCCAGCACATCCGCATCCACAGCGGGGCCAAGCCCTACACCTGCTCCTTCTGCCAGAAAACATTCAGGCAGCTCAGTCACTTACAGCAGCACACACGGTACTGCTGCCTTCCTGGCGTGTATGTGTGTGAGTGTGTGTGGTGGTTGATTTCAGGGAATAGGTGACTGCAGAATATAGACTGTCACACAAGATTGAAGGATTGTTAGTAAAGACAATCACTATCACTACAAATTCAGTGCTAGTGATACCAATGTACTTATCTATATTTGGCTTTGAATTTGACCATTACAATATGAATAACCGCTCTGCATTAGCTACATAGGGTTTTATTGCGACAAATCAAATGAGACAGTATTGCTCCCAATAATACTGATTACAAAACCTCGTATTGTACAACATCTATGGCCGCAGGTTTAGAATAAACAAGCCCAATAACTACATCTATGACCGCAGGTTTAGAATAAACAAGCCCAATAACTACATCTATGACCACAGGTTTAGAATAAACAAGCCCAATAACTACATCTATGACCGCAGGTTTAGAATAAACAAGCCCAATAACTACATCTATGACCACAGGTTTAGAATAAACAAACCCAATAACTACATCTATGATCGCAGGTTTAGAATAAACAAGCCCAATAACTACATCTATGACTGCAGGTTTAGAATAAACAAGCCCATTAACTACATCTATGACTGCAGGTTTAGAATAAACAAGCCCATTAACTACATCTATGACCACAGGTTTAGAATAAACAAGCCCATTAACTACATCTATGACTGCAGGTTTAGAATAAACAAGCCCATTAACTACATCTATGACTGCAGGTTTAGAATAAACAAACCCATTAACTACATCTATGACTGCAGGTTTAGAGTAAACAAGCCCAATAACTACATCTATGACTGCAGGTTTAGAGTAAACAAGCCCAATAACTACATCTATGACCGCAGGTTTAGAATAAACAAACCCATTAACTACATCTATGACTGCAGGTTTAGAGTAAACAAGCCCAATAACTACATCTATGACTGCAGGTTTAGAGTAAACAAGCCCAATAACTACATCTATGACCGCAGGTTTAGAATAAACAAACCCAATATTTATATTTCTGGTGATGTTTGACAAAGCAGCACCAACTTTTTTTCTCTGTCAAAATGTCACAGTAATGACCCTTTTATAGGAGAGTGTGTGCTGTTTTTCTGTTGCCAAGTGTTGTATCTGCGTTGTCTGCTGTCTTGGATGCTATGTTTTTTATGTGTGGTTTGCAGATTTCTTTGGGAATTCAAGTCACTTATGTTATTGGCAAACAGAATCTGAGAAAGTTGTTTTGATGCGTTTGGTAAACTAGAAATAGTACAAGTCCAAGAATCGATCCCTGTGGAACACCACATTTGATCTGAAGGGGGTGAGTTAACTCCTTTTAAAGTGACAGATTGCATTCTAATCTTTTAGATACCCGGACAACCACAGCAAAGACTAATAAGTTACGTCCATCCTTGGGGAAAGGATGCAATTTTGGGTAAACTATACCAGAAACAGCTTCATAATGTAAAAAAATTCTGTCAGACAAGTGATCTGTACATTTAGCTATCCTACGACCACAACTTTCCATACTGATTTCTTCATTTTCTTTCCCTGACACTTTCAGTTCTATCTGTTCTGTCATCACTTCAACCAATCTTTGGTTTCTTGAACGTTTATGAGGAATTAAATGAATGGCTTTTCCCTTCCTCTCCCTCCCACCCTCACCATTCTGTTAGAGCGAAGTGCACCCTTTGCTACATATCCTCCCTCACACGCCCCTCTCGATGTTTCGCATTAGGTGTAAAGATAAAGACACAAGACCTTGCCTTCACTCACATTCCTTAGCAGTAGGCCTCTGTAGAATGACCACAGAACATCAGTAGAACATCAGTAGCACACCATAGGTGGAGAGACCGAGAGAGAGAGAGAGAGAGAAAGGAAAGGGGGACTGTGCCTGCTGTCTGTTCTCCTACTGTGTTTCGCAACTCAGACACAGCAACAACCAAAAAGTGCACACTGTCAATCAAACTGCGCTAAACTTGATTTGGGGTGATTTGATTATGATTTGATCTCTGGATCATTCGTCGCTGATTTGATACGTTATCAATCTCTCTCTCTCTTTTTCTCTCTCTCCATCTCCCCATCCCCTTGTTAGAAACCACACTGAGGGCAAACCGCACAAGTGTCCCCACTGCTCCAAATCGTTCGCCAACTCCAGCTACCTGGCCCAGCACATCCGCATCCACAGCGGGGCCAAGCCCTACACCTGCTCCTTCTGCCAGAAAACATTCAGGCAGCTCAGTCACTTACAGCAGCACCACAGGTAAACACTACTAAACAGGGACAGTGGGCAGTCACGTCAGCGCACACCCTCTAGTTCCATCTACTCCTCTTTTCTTCTAATTGGTTCCCTCTCACTCATTGTCTCACATCCTCTTCTCGTTCAAGTTAAACTCCCCTAATCCCCACAGACTTCTTTAATGAAAGCGTTCAGCCTATATTTGTGTAATTAAAAGTCTCAATATTTATTCTGGGGCCTCCCTCATGTCAGCATGGGTTTGGACATGAGGCTGTAGACAATGTGCATATCACCTACACTTTGACCTGTAGGCTTTTTATTTATGTAGCCTACATGAAAAATAGATATGAATATTATTCCAATGTTGACCTCTCCCATCCAATTCTGATCAGAGTAATCGTTTGATATTGGGGTTAAAAAATATATATATATATTTTTAATACTTTGTTTTTATTGAGGAACACAAAGAAAGTACAAGTAAAGTAAAAGACCAACAAAAAAGATCTGGCAGTTACAGTGCATGTCATACCTTCATCATATTAGTTACATTGACATCTTTGAATTAGACCATTTTCAAGTACGAAACCCATTTCTCCCAGTGTTCCTGACCTCTCTCCTCTTGTGTTCTTAAAGCAAAGGTCATACGCTCCATGTGGTGTATTTCTTTTACAATGTCTATCCATGGTGTCACTGTGGGAGGGTCTTTTTGTAGCCATTTCCTGGTGATAGCCTTTTTACTGGACCTTTTTCTTTATTTAACTAGGCAAGTCAGTTAAGAACAAATTCTTATTTTCAATGACGGCCTAGGAAGAGTGGGTTAACTGCCTTGTTCAGGGGCAGAACGACAGATTTGTACCTTGTCAGCTCGGGGATTCGATCTTGCAACCTTTCTGTTACTAATCCAACACTCTAACCACTAGGCTACGCTGCCGCCCCCTTCAAGAGATATTGGGATTTTTGTATGAATTTTTTATTTATTTGTCCATTCGGACAGTTTAAATATATATTCTTCGTGTCCGACAACTTGTCCCGGACAAGAGGACAAGCATTAATGTCGAGCCCTGTTTTTGCTCATTCAATCATAGATCTGAAAGGACTGGTTGGATGTACCAGGAAGCAATATGGTGGAAACTCTTATCTATGAAGGGCCATCAAGAAGTCTCTATGGATAGTTTGTTTGATTTGGGATTGGATGTCTCATCGTTCCTGTCAGTTCCTTGGAGTGAGTGACGCTGTAACGGAAGTAGTCAGGATACTGGGGTTTGTGGGAGCTGTAGTTCATTACAGACTGTGTTTCACTTCCATAGGATCCACACTGGGGACCGACCTTACAAGTGCATCCATCCTGGCTGTGAGAAAGCCTTCACTCAGCTGTCCAACTTGCAGGTAGGCCTACTACATCTCAACATCCAATTCACAAGTCCAACGGATCTTACATTTGGACAATAATCATCTCAACTTCCATTTATTTGGTTGTACGTTTCTCATCGCAAAACGTCGCTTAGCTCTAAAATCATTACGTACAGTTAATAACAGAAGCGTAATGATGTGATGACATCATAGTCAAAATAATCCTAATGTATTCATTCTTTCATGGCTTCCCGCAGTCTCACCGCCGGCAGCACAACAAAGACAAGCCGTACAAGTGCCACAACTGCAACCGCGGTTACACAGACGCGGCCAGTCTGGAGGTGCACCTGTCCACTCACACGGTCAAACACGCCAAGCTCTACTCCTGTGGCCTGTGCAACCGCGCCTACACCTCGGTACGCCTGCCAATCACCCTAAAACTCCTCCCTCTACCCTCCTCCTCAAACGACATATAGTCCCATCCCTTAAAGTGTCACACCCACTTTTGCTTTCTAGGTGCAAGGCCTCCACTTGCGAGAGGGGGCTGTTGCATGGGAGGAATGCTCAGCAATGTCATCATTTAGGAGAGGGGCTAGGGAATTGTGAGGGTGGAGACTAATTCATTGTATGTACTTCTTTCAGTAACTGCAGTATTAGATTACTGAATTGACTACTTCAGGTAACTTGGTTGGTAGTGAAAACAGTTGAACAACACGTACAAGCAGTAGTCTGGCTTGATGGTAACCTATAGGGTTGTGTAGGACAACACGTACAAGCAGTAGTCTGGCTTGATGGTAACCTATAGGGTTGTAGTTAAAAACAGCCCCCCCCCCCCCTCCACTGTAGTTAATATACACTCGGCCTATATTTCCTCCCAGTCATTTGCATAGACTACATATTACTGAGTTTGTATGTACACTACCTTTCAAAAGTTTGGGGTCACTTAGAAATGTCCTTGTTTTTGAAAGAAAAGCAAAAAAATTGGGTCCATTAAAATAGCATCAAATTGATCAGAAATACAGTGTAGACATTGTTAATGTTGTAAATGACTATTGTAGTTAGAAACAGATGATATTTAATGGAGTATCTAGATAGGCGTACAGAGGCCCATTATCAGCAACCATCACTTCGGGATGCTGGCCCTTTTCTTTCAAAAGCTTTATTTGGTTTTCACTGAAATAAGCTCAAAATAGAATAAGAAGAATATATAATAAGCAACTATTGGTATTATTTCTTTGTAAAACAAGGGACAACCATGAAAATAGATGATATACTGGTTAAAGTAAGATGCAACACAGAAACAGGGTAACACTGTTAGTAAGGATAAGGATGTTTGATTACTCTGGTCTTCTGATACAACTGAATGGAACCCCAGGCCAGCACGCTGAGCTCAGAAGGCCCTTCATAAATGAAGATAAATGTGACAACTTGACATAACAAAATCATATGTTCCAAATCAGTTTTTTTGTAAATCTTTGTGTACAGTATAAACCGCGCCTACACAGTATAAACCGCGCCTGACTATTGTAGTTAGAAACAGATGATATTTAATGGAGTATCTAGATAGGCGTACAGAGGCCCATTATCAGCAACCATCACTTCGGGATGCTGGCCCTTTTCTTTCAAAAACAAGGACATTTCTAAGTGACCCCAAACGTTTGAACGGTAGTGTATGTGCTGCCGAGCCCTTGCATTTTATTCCCAAGACCCACTGCATGGTAATTGTTCACTGCGCTGTCCACCTCGCTCACCCTCTTTCTCTCCTCTCCTCTTCTCCAGGAGACCTACCTGATGAAACACATGCGGAAGCACAACCCGGACCCCCTCACAGTGGCGGCTGCCGTCGCCGCCCAGCAGGCCCAGGGTCACACTCCTGGCGGAGCGGGCAAGGGGAGGGGTCGTGGCAGAGGGAGCGGGGCAAACATAGGAGGCGGTGGTCCCGGAGGGGCGGGTCAGAACCCAGGGCAGAACCAGCCCCAGAACCCCAACAACCCTCAGCAAGGCAGCTACCCGCAGACGGAGGGCGTGCCGTGCCCCTTCGACCTGCACCAGTACAAGACGGTCAGCGTCACCGACCTGTCGGCCCATAAGGACCTCTGCCTGACCGTGTCCACCTCAGCCATTCAGGTGGAGCACATGAACTCATAGAGCGAGAGGATGGACAGAATGGAGAGGGAGGGAGGGAGTGGAGGCTGGTGTCACTTTTTAAATGGGAGGATGGGCTCATTGTAATGGCTGGAATGGAACGTGTGTCAAACACATTTAATGTGTTTGAAACCAGCTATTTCAATGAGGCAGTCCACTGATTTCTCCTCCCACCAGCCTCCACTGGGAGGGAGTAAGTGCTAAGTAAAAACTACACTGCCTTGGGGTTGGCGAAGGAATGAATGGAAAAATGAGGTTTGGCGATGCAAGACCCAATCAGAGAATAAGGAAAGGAGGGCGTGAAGGGACTACCTGAGATGAAGAGGAAGCATGGGATATGTAGTCCAGTATTGAATGAAGAGATGATATATGAATGGTTCAAACAATGCACTTAAAGGGGAAGACATCGAAAAGGGAGAGAGAGAACAAAAGGGGGGGGGTCTGATATAAAGAAGGCACTTGATCAATCTCGTATTTTTTCGGTTTCTCATCGTTTCATTTCTTTGTTGTATGTATATTACCATATATGTATGTATTTTTCTACCAACAGTGGAATGTGTTAACGAACGGCGTGGGAAAGCTAAAAGATTGTGCAAGGAATGTGAGCGAGAAGAAACATCTAGAAACAGCAGATTTTGTATTTAAGAAGGATAATTTTCTACATTCCCCAACTCATTTTTGCAAAGCAAGGGGTGAGGGGGAGAAAGGAGCATCGTGGCGAAACATTGAAATGGCTGTCAGGTACTGTTAACAAGTTTTTTTTAAGTTTAGTTTTTTAAACCTTTCATACTGAATATTACATTATTCTTATTGTATCAATGTTATCCTCATTATTATCAATTGGCAGATACTGTAATCTATGTAGATATATATAGAAATGATTTTTTTCATTCAAAAAAAAGGGAATGATGTACTTCCTACTCTCTGCCTCTGTAAAGTAAACCAGAAAACAAAAGAACTCCAAAAGTAACAAATCGTTGACATGTATTTCTAACCCATCCAATCACAGAGCTCTATTCTGCTCTCTCTATTTATTGAGCAGGCTCGTGATTGGCCGGTTATCTTATGTATACTCCTTGTACTTCGTTATGTGTCTTTTGAAATAACACAGTTCTCAATATTCTTATTAGTGTCGTTATTATTGCTCCTAATACTGTTATTAACTACCCTTATGCTACACTTGCTGTATATGCATAGTACACATTCATCTGAAGAGACTGTTTCTCTTTGTAAGGACAATAAAGTGAGACAGTCGGAGATGACAAGCTTGCCGTCAGATTCTCCTTTTACTGCATGCAGACATGCTGTGGAAAGTCAGTTTGGAGGTATTGTATCAATGTACAGTACATAGGTCAATTATACATTAAAATAATATAAATATTATGTTGGAATGGTTCGCTAGGTGATTGTGTTTGGGACATTAATTTGCCATAACCTGTGCCATGCCCATTTTACGACCTTCACACACACACACCAAAGAAGACGAGGGTAGTGGTTTTGGAATCAAAGGAATGATGTATTTAATATAATTTAAGGGTATACATTTCCTACAAACTACAAGGTTTTTCATGACACCAGTGCACAGCAATTTGAAAACAATAGAGGCACATTTACATTTTGGCAAGTCCTCAAAAACAAAGTAAACACCACACTATTCTACTATAACTCTAATAAAATGAAATCAGTCCTGGATACAATCTACTCGCCATGGAATTCATCCCATTCTGTTCATTAAAATGTACATTAAGTAACTTTTTCCCAAGCTTTATTTGGTTTTCACTGAAATAAGCTCAAAATAGAATAAGAAGAATATATAATAAGCAACTATTGGTATTATTTCTTTGTAAAACAAGGGACATCCATGAAAATAGATGATATCCTGGTTAAAGTAAGATGCAACACAGAAACAGGGTAACACTGTTAGTAAGGATAAGGATGTTTGATTACTCTGGTCTTCTGATACAACTGAATGGAACCCCAGGCCAGCACGCTGAGCTCAGAAGGCCCTTCATAAATGAAGATAAATGTGACAACTTGACATAACAAAATCATATGTTCCAAATCATATATTTTTTTTTAATCTTTGTACAGTATAAAATGTTTCAAACTAAATTGAACAAAAATTGTATTATACTTCACTAAAACGGGTACAGTAGTAGCATTTCAACAATAATTACATCTAAAATATTCCCATATTTTGTCCCTTTGGCCATATTTGGAACCTCTGGTTCAGTTCCTGGTTTGGTTACTGAGCTATAACAGTAGTACCTGTTCGGACACATGCATTCAGGCTCCTGACAAATCATATTGAAAAACACACTTAAATATAACAAATCACATGCATGATCTCGTGTTTCACATAAATAAATCAAATGAAAAGAATCGGACATCAGTTCATAAGAGGGAGTTTGTGTGGTGACGGTGAGGTAGAGGGTGACAGTGTGTGGAGATAAGGCAAGTTAGTTGGCAACCTCACTTCCTATACTGAGTCAGTCGTCTCATTAGACCCTACAATGCCATGAGACACACAGGGCTAGCAAGCTATCCTATCCGACTTATTTCCCTTGAACATACTGATCTGAGGTATTGATTGAACGATAAAATAGTACTTTATTAATCCCCCAGAGGGGAAATTTGATTGCACCAGCCAATACATAGTGATGAGGAATGAACGCTTGCCTTTCCTCTGGTGAAATGCAGTGTCATGACATATGTGCCATGTACTCAATACTTGTATATCATACTATTATGTACTAGTAGTTACGTCTATTAGTAGTACAATACAACACAGCTAGCTTCAGTTAAGGCTACGAAAGGTTCTCAAATAGAGACAACCTGCTTTCAGAAGTCCTTTTTACATATGACACCTCTCTTTTTACTTCTGATGACAAATCACTTTCTTGTAACTGAAAATTCCTCTATCATTCATTACCACAGCTACTATTTCTGTTGATCTGAGGACCACCTTAATAACAACGTAGCTTCAATGGTAACAGTACATCTCAATGAGCATCAACTTGACATTATGTAGTGTTAGGCAGAAGGGCAATAGTTCCATGATTATAACGTCAAATTACCGTTTTGAGAGCTATAACAGAGCTGTAAACCAGTCCCCTAGCACTCTGGACAAAACGAATACAAGTCACATCTGTGAGAGCTGCTACATAATCTGCTTGACCTTTCTAAAGACTAGCGATTACACAGGATCCTTCAGTGTGCGAGACACAGGCAGTACAACGAAAACATCAAAAACACCTCAAATACGTGTTGTAAAAGTGAATGTAGACACACATCAATGGGAAAGCACACATTTCGCAGATAGAAAATAATAATATATAGAAAAACAACAGATAAATTGACTGGCTTATTTCACACTACTTCTCCGAAGAGGCTTTGCAGGTATAGATTAGAATATTGGATGCTTTGAATGGTTCCTATTTTGCACATTCATTGTTGTACGAACAGAGCCATGACATTTCTCTCTTAACCAATTACATTTCGTCAGACTAAAACGACAACCAGTAACATTAAAAACAATGAAAGACAAACATAGATTTGGTCAGGTCACCTTTGCTTCTGATAAGTAAGACTGAGCGCTGAGAATAAGACACCCGGGTGGAGGATTTGACTGTGCGTTTACATTGAACTCGCCAGTTCAGATGCACTTAGGGTTTGGCAGCAAGGCAGTGGACACAGCCAGTTATGAAGGAGGGAATCAAGGGACAAATATACAGGCAAAGAGGTGAAAGGTGAGCTAGGCAGAGAAAGGGGTATTAAGGCACATGGAAAGAAGTAGATACTAGATACAGTACAGTGCCCTCTGTAACTATTTGGACAGTAAAGAATTTGTTCTTATTTTGACTATACTTCAAAGTAGTAAAACGTTTAGTATTCAGTCCCATATTCATAGTACGCAATGACTACATCAAGCTTGTGACACTATGAATTTGTTGTTTGTTTTGGTTTCAGATGATTTTGTTCCCAATAGAAATGAATGGTAAATAATGTATTGTGTCATTTTGGAGTCACTTTTATTATAAATAAGAATATAATATGTTTCTAAACACTTCTACATTAATGTGGATGCTACCATGATTACGGATAATCCTGAATGAATTGTGAATAATGATGAGTGACAAAGTTACAGACACACAAATATAATAACCCCCCAAAATGCTAACCTCCCCTGTTATTGTAATGGTGAGAGGTTAGCATGTCTTGGGGTTATGATATAAAATGCTAACCTCCCCTGTTATTGTAATGGTGAGAGGTTAGCATGTCTTGGGGTTATGATATAAAATGCTAACCTCCCCAGTTATTGGAGTTTTTATTAGCCATCGTGATTCTACATCTGCATTGCTTGCTGTTTGAGGTTTTAGGCTGGGTTTCTGTATGTGTTCAGCTGATGTAAAAAGGGCTTTATAAATACATTTCATTTGATATAGTCTTGCACATCACGATATATCGTCTTGCATACCATGACATTCGATTTAATCATATATCGGCCCAACCCTATCTGGTACTCACCGCTGGGCCTCGGCCAGCTTCTCCATTTGGCATCTCATGGCCTCAGCAGGCTTCTTCACCTTGGCCTCCAGCTCCTTCTCCTTGCGGGTGATCTCCTGCTGCTGGAGCATGATCTGCTGAGAGTGCTCCACCACCTGGACCTGCATCATCTTCTCCTCCTCCTCGACCCACTGCTTGGTCTTGGCATCCTGACGGGGAGGGTTCAAATGTCCTAGGATGCTTTCTTCAGCTCATAGTTCCTCTGAGCCATGGCAATCTGGATCTCATTGACGTACTGGGCTGAGATCTTCTCCTGCTTGTCATGGGCCTCCTACAGAGAGAGAGAGAGAGAGAGAAACCCAGGAAGTATAAAAAAGGAACAAGGAGAGATTGGAGAAGGAAAGGTTCAGATGGAGTACGAGAAAAGAGAAAAGTAAGAACGGATAGGGAAAACCAAGAGAAGGAACGTGATGGAGAACTCAGAAATAAACAAGAGAAAGGGACAGGATAAAGGGCGCAAGAAGAGAAGAAGGTAGACAGGAAAGCGAGACCAGAAAGAAGGGACAGGTGGCTCACCCTGATCACAGCATCCCTCTTGAACTGG
This sequence comes from Salmo trutta, assembly GCF_901001165.1. Classification (NCBI taxonomy): domain Eukaryota; kingdom Metazoa; phylum Chordata; class Actinopteri; order Salmoniformes; family Salmonidae; genus Salmo; species Salmo trutta. The sequence continues at coordinate 10,443,976 of NC_042990.1, read as the reverse complement.
GCCTCTCCGATGCGGGCGTCTTTCTGCACCTGGGCGGTCCTGGACTTCCCCGGGGAGCGGAGGTAGTCCTGAACCACAGAGAGGAAGAGAACAACATTGGTTACTTTTTAGTTTAGGCTCCATTATTTATCTAGCATTGGAGTAGTTGCAAGAATGGAGTCTCCATTGAAAGAAGAGCGAGGAAGCACACCTGGTCATCGTGAACGTCTTTGAGCGTGTAGCTGACCACGCCGATGCCCATGTTGACCAGGTCGGACGAGGCCACCTTGAACACCTCCTCTGAGAACTTCTTACGGTCCCTATAGATCTCCTGGAGGGGGTGAAATAACAGAGTTCGTGCCGATGTTGACGTGCTTGTGTTTAGTGTAAATGTCGTGACAGTCAAAAGTTGCAGTGTTCCCGCTCCATCGCGTTACCATGTACAAGTTGTTGAACACATAGCCAGACAGAGATATCCATATGACTATGGTTCTGATGTATATACAGCTGTTTCATGTGTTGTTTTATTATTGTCTGTTTGTTATGGTACATAACAAGACAGTTCTACCGTGCAATGTGCTGACTATGGTACATACAAAAAATACCCTCAAAATAAAAAAGGTGGCATTCTGTACTGTCGCCTCATATGAATGATTTGATCTCAAATCCAAAATGCTGGAGTATAGAGCCAAATCTAAAGTTTTAGCTTCACTGTCCAAATAAATACATAGGGGAGTGTGTCTCTGGCCATAGCTCTTGGCTTTGGTCATGGCTTTACTGCATTGAAATGAGTAAGCAGCTATAAAGTGCTGTTTATTTATCTATAACTGTAACTGTGGATGTGGCCAGTAAGGGTCCAGTTTACCTCATGTAACCATGAAGAAGGCAAATAGTGCCGAAATGTTTCTATGTTGCACTAAAATGAGTGAACTTCTATAATGTAGCCTGGTCCCAGATCTGTTTGTGACATCTTGAAAAACAGTTGTTTTACAACGGGTTGGTCAAAACAAGCATTGTGATTGGGTAGTTGGCAGTACTCGGCTTCATCTTGTACCTACGACCGCAGCACAGCTGTGCTAACAAGGTCAAAACCCACGCCCCCTCGTGTTGTCAAGTTTACCTCCACAGTCAGGTGGGCGATGAGGGCCCTCTGGTGGCCCTTCAGCGTCTCCAGGGCGATCTCGCCCTCCGACTTTCCCATGAACATCTGACAGGCTGCGGCCAGCATCTCCTTGTTCTGCCCCTGGATCTTCATCTGGACGGAGGAGAGAACACATACTAGCATATTAACATTTAAAAAAGAGGATGTGAGATACACATGAGAGTATTATTACCATCCTACAGCTCTTTAATTTGACATGTTTACACTGTTTCCCAACCCTGGTCCTCGAGTAACCCTGGACAAGCACACCTGATTCAACTTGTCAACTAATCATCAAGCCCTCAATGAGCTGAACAAGGTGTGTTTGTCCAGGGCTACAATAAAACTGTGCACTAGCGGTACTGGAGGACCAGGGTTGGGAAACACTGGGTTAGATAATGGACCTGATACCACCATAGCCTCATTTGGACCACACGTGTAGAACATGTTTTTCTTCCTCAGATGCTGTAAAGACAAAAAAAAACACACACACACAATTTAATTAAACAATTTCATATACCAAGCTCCAATCCTAGGCAGTGGGCCTGACAGTGGGTTACTTGAGAGCCTTACATTGGCCTATTGCTTAAGCATTTGTAATTCATCATGACAGCATGAAATCTATACAGTTGGCCTAATAATAACCATTTGATACAGCTGCTGTAAGTAACTAAATGTGACTACGTTTTTAATATATTCTATTCAAATGTCATCTGAATCTGAGCAGATAGTCAGTATTACAACTATTGTGACATTCCCCATGAAAATCCAAGGGGTTAGGAGACATCATTGGCAGTTAATTGAATCTGCGTTAATGTTGCGCAGCATCTGTATCACGAGCACACCCAGGACATTTTGCTGATAAAGCGCATAGATAGAAAGACACGCCCATGTACTGTATCAACAAATGTATCAACACACATGCAAATAGGATTTAAATAAAACACGCACGGGTGTGTTAGCAATGATACAAATGTATAATGTTTGCCAGACCCCACTGATGTTTATATATGATGCATCAAATCAGTCTAAAGATGAGTCAAAAATATGTCCGATCACTTACCAATTTGACAGAATGAACTAATGCAGAGTGCAAATGTATTGATGCGTTGCAACAATACTGTGTTTGGCTCTCAAAATACAGCAGTGTCATTCTTGGTATCGTCTGTCCAATGACGGTATGTATATATGACGCTGCTTCTCCCGTTATAGCTCTTCCCGTCAAAAGCGTCTGTCCATCGTCTCACGCCCATTGCAAAATGTGCTGTCGCCATCTTGTGGTAGGGTGGTGCATTGGATTTCATTCAACGACCAGAGTGAAATACTTCTGCATTTAGAATACAACATTGAATTACTTAGCTATATCAACAAAGTTTATTGACTTTATGCAATTTAGTTGCCTTTTGTTCTTTGTTGTGCCAGTATCTCATTAGATGGATGTAGAGGCATCATGCCTATTTGAAAGAGAGGATGTGTGTGTGTGCGTGTGTGTGCGTGCGTGTGTGTGTGTGTGTGTGTGTGTGTGTGTGTGTGTGTGTGTGTGTGTGTGTGTGTGTGTGTGTGTGTGTGTGTGTGTGTGTGCGTGTGTCCTCAAATTGTCTACCCATAGCCTCTCATTCTGATGGCAACCCAATTTCTTTCAAGTGAGGCCAGTCTGATGTGATCTGGGTCACGGCACCAATGTGACAGGTTGTACTTGAAGGTTTTGCTTCATGCAACCACCCCATTGAACGATTGTCTTAAGGATTGGACCCTTTTTTTAAATTTAGCCTAAAATGACATACCCAAATCTAACTGCCTGTAACTCAGGACCTGAAGCAGGGATATGCATATTCTTAATACCATTTGAAAGGAAGTACTTTGAAGTTTGTGGAAATGTGAATTTAATGTGGGAGAATATAACACATTAGATCTGGTAAAAGATAATACAAATGTTCCATCATCTTTGAAATGGAGTAGAAAGGCCATAATATAATATTGCAGCTTACGCGCGATTTTGATTTTGGCCACTAGATGGCAGCAGTGTGTGTGCAAAGTTTCAGATTGATCCAGTGGAGCATTGCAATACTGCACAGAAATGATATGGTACTACAAAATTTAAGTTTACACACTCCCAGGAATGTCATATATGATGGATCATTAGCTTATACACTAACTTTCACACATCTAGATGGCCGGGCGGGGTGGGTGTGGAGCCAGAGACAGCAGGGGTTCAAACTGTAGAACACAATTCCTACATTTGAATATAAAAATGTATTTTTTATCAAACTATGCTACATTTTATCTCTGGGACCCTCGGGATGACAAATCAGAGTAAGATTACTGAATGTAAGTACTTTATTTACCTTCAGATGTGAATGTATCAAACCAGTTGGCATGATAAAAGTTTTTGTTGTTGTGCACTCTCCTCAAACAATAGCATGGTATTTTTTCACTGTAATAGCTTCTGTAAATTGGACAGTGCAGTTAGATGAACAACAATTTCAGCTTTCTGCCCATATAAGACATGTCTATGTCCTGGAATGTTTGCTGTTACTTACAGCGTCATTAAAACATATTTGTTTTAAGCTCATATTTCGGATGATGAACATATTTGCATTTATTGTAGTAAGGTTATCAATATGTCAGTGATTTGTCTTGGCTGATCTGATTTCAGGTAATATTACTGTACAAAATATCCCTTTTTTGTTTTTTATTATAGGGACTGTTTTCACGTCTAATAGGGGGAGAATTATTATCCAACAAAATATTTTTGCGTTAATAACCAATGCTATAGGAGTCTTACAGGATGCATGGCAGGAAAGTCATACATTAGAAAATCTTTGATAGCAAGTGTGCTGATTCCATGGCCTGCTCCAACAGGACAGTGATGACATGACGGGACGCGGCACTCCCTCTCTACTTCCGGCCCCTTTCACTACGGCAGAGAAACCCCTTAGATTTTATTTCCTCAGCCAATCAAGATTGGGTTTCCGAAGACCGTGACCAATCATTAGCGCAAGCCTCGGTTTGGGCACGGTCCAGACTTATAAATTCTTTGTCCCGCCTTGCTCAAAGGGGGCATCCACATACTTCACAGTGGTCAGTGGGTCAACTGTGTGGCAATAACAGCACTCCACTTCTTCGCTTGTATTTTCTATTATAACTATCATACAGAATGAGGGAAATCGTGCACATTCAGGCCGGCCAGTGCGGTAATCAGATTGGGGCCAAGGTAAGAATCTTGAAAACTTAAATGAACAAGGCTTACATTTGGCAATTAATCAATAATGCATTGTACCATTTGTTGCTTCTCGAGACAAAAAGTTGTATTCTAGGCTATGTGTATTTTAAGTTGAAATGTTCCACTTAGCCGAAATGATAAACATTCAATGCAGAAGTTCCCGTTATGGTCTCATTTCGAACACGAGGTGACCATTTTAAAGTTATCTCAATGGATGAAGAGTACCGGAAAGAATATCCCTTTTGTTGTCCCTTTTCAGCCCTGTTGTAAAACTTCTACTTCGTTTTGTTCTTTATAGGCTATAAATGTATAATTTGTCAATGTGAACTAGTCGTAGAAGAAAGCGAAACAGGAAGAACGCTGACAGTGATTTTATTATAGTGAGATAACGGGTCTGTCGAGACATAATTTCGCGGGAGTGTGGCTGTGTCCCTCTATCTGGCCCCTCTCTGCCACGCTCATTGTTTTGTGTCTGGAATAGCCTTCTCTTCAACAGACTACGAAAAACAGATGTCTCAAATGAAGACTTTAAAACACAAATGATAAAACAACTAAAAAGACACTTAGTCCTACAGTTATGACACTGGCAAAAACTAATTTCATATAGTTCACCCCCCGCGTTTACAGATGTTGACGCACAAATATAGCATTTTCGAGACAATTTATTTCGTTTTTTTGGTGGTTTGCCAAGTCAAGGTTTCCTATAATTTTAGTCTCAGTATTCCCTTGCATTAGACATTTACATAAGTAACGTTGCTTACGTTAAAGTCAAACTTTAAAAGAGTAATGGGCTTTTTACGACAGAAACGCATGCCCTGTTGCGCATTTACACGCCGGCTCTTAGCTGAGTGCGCGTAGTAGACCAGTAAAATAAACCATTATTATCGCTATGATGGCAATTTCACAATTGCGATTTAAGTAGAATAGCGGGGACACTATAATCGTTGTCTTGTTGGAGCTGAATAAACGTCCTTTAAGAGAGAGGAACGAATGCCAACAACTGTGAGACGGGGGCGTCTGGGCGAGGGGGAGGGATATGAACAAGTGGTCGACTAGCAGAGCAGATGACGTCATTTAAATGACTAACGCTAGTGATAAAGAGCCGAGCTGACACTTTTAGAGTAGCCTATATGTTTCTATCCTCAACTTAGTCATTTTACACAACACCATTTGGGAACACCACCATGGAGGGTCCAGTGGGCCAGTGAAATGTAATCAACATAATTTAATATCCACAAGGCCTCTTTAAATAGGCTGTCTATACCGGTTCGCTAGATAAGTCTATTCAGCACTACCGTTTGTGGTGGATGGAAACGGGAGTGTGTCACTAGCCTAATTTGGTAGCCCTAACTTGTCGGCGTGTTAAATGAGAATTTGTATTAGCACAGTGGACAAGAATTGGCCGTTTCGCTAATCTTTCTTGTTGTTGAGAGGCGTTAAAGAACGGATTTCAAAGTGGAGTGAAAGATCAAGAGGTGTATGATGTAACACAATGTCCTCTCTCTCCACTTCAGAATAGGGTCAGTTGAGTTCGTGTGACAGTCTGTGCCACTTCCTTAACGAAGTTTCGCCTTAACGTCTCACCCCATCAATCTGTTCCAGTAGTCTAATGCCAACGGAGTACTGCTTCTCTCTTATCCATTTCTAATGAATCTTCATGGATGGTCTTATTCTAGTATAATGTCTCGTGACTGCGTAGGTAATTATTTATTGGATTTGCCTCAGGAGGGATGAAACTGAGAGTGGTTTCTGAGCCAATGCCAACATCTGCTTTCTACACTCCCTGAGAGAATTCGACTGCAATTTTTCACCCATGTGATACCGGAGAAGGTCAAGAGCACACAGCTGTGCCAGGATAGACAATGCCACCGGGAGACATTTTGAATAGTTTTGGAATTATGTAACGTATTGAATATCCATATGGTTCAACTTAACAGAATAGTTTGTCTTGCATGATATTTTGTAAGTGCTACCTTATATGGTATATGGCCATGTTCATCTTTACAGCAATAGTCATTTTTTCATTACATTTCTAATGCAATAATATAGTAACAACATCCAAATATACATTACTAGCTCAGCTTCCCATCCACTTGACCTCACACCACCCCACAAGTGAATGGGCTATTACATTACGTTGGTAGTTCAGCCACTTAGCGCAACCTGCACTTTAGGAGTGCTGGCCTGTATCAATTCAAGCCTCTTGTTGACTTTTATCGATCTGACCTCTTTAGTTCTGGGAGGTGATCAGCGATGAACATGGCATCGACCCAACAGGCACCTACCACGGAGACAGCGACCTGCAGCTGGACAGGATCAGTGTCTACTACAACGAGGCTTCAGGTAGCACATCTACACCCGCTACAGTTACAAATAACCTTTCAACGGAAGAACGTCTTTGGTGCTTACACAGACATGTACATACAGTACCAGTCAAAAGTTTGGACAACACCTACTCATTCAAGGGTTCTTCTTTATTTTTTTACTGTTTTCTAAATTGTGGAATAATAGTGAAGACATCAAAACTATGAAATAACACATATGGAATCATGTAGTAACCAAAAAAGTGTGAAACAAATCAAAATATATTTTATATTTGAGATTCTTCAAAGTAGCCACCCTTTGCCTTGATGACAGCTTTGCACACTCTTGGCATTCTCTCAACCAGCTTCATGAGGTAGCCACCTGGAATGCATTTCAATTAACAGGTGTGCCTTGTTAAAAGTTAATTTGTGGAATTTCTTTCCCTCTTAATATGTTTGAGCCAATCAGTTGTGTTGTGACATGGTAGGGGTGGTATACAGAAGATAGCCCTATTTGGTAAAAGACCAAGTCCATATTATTGCAATAACAGCTCAAATAACCAAAGAGAAACGACAGTCCATCATTACTTCAATACATGGTCAGTCAATCCGGAAAATGTCAAGAACTTCAAGTTTCTTCAAGTGCAGTTGCAAAAACCATCAATCGCTATGATGAAACTGGCTCTCACGAGGACCGCCACAGGAAAGGAAGACCCAGAGTTAACTCTGCTGCAGAGGATATGTTCATTAGAGTTAACTGCACCTAAGATTGCAGCCCAAATAAATGCTTCACAAAGTTCAAGTAATAGACACATCTCAACATCAACTGTTCAGAGGAGACTGAGTGAATCAGGCCTTCATGGTCAAATTGCTGCAAAGAAACCACTACTAATGGACACCAATTAGAAGAAGAGACTTGCTTTTGCCAAGAAACACGAGCAATGGACATTAGACCGGTGGAAATCTTTCCTTTGGTCTGATGAGTCCAAATTTTAGATTTTGGGTTCCAACCGCCGTGTCTTTGTGAGACGCAGAGTAGGTGAACGGATGATCTCCGCATGTGTGGTTCCAACTGTGAAGCATGGAGGAGGAGGTGTGGGGGTGCTTTGCTGGTGGCACTGTCAATTATTTATTTAGAATTCAAGGCACACTTAACCAGCATGGCTACCACAGCATTCTGCAGTGATTCTGCATCCCATCGGGTTTTCCTTTAGTGGGACTATCATTTGTTTTTCAACAGAACAATGACCAAACACCTCCAGGCTGTGTAAGGGCTATTTGACCTAGAAGGAGAGTGATGGAGTGCTGCATCAGATGACCTGGCCTCTACAGTCTCCCGACTTCAACCCAATTGAGATGGTTTGGGATGAGTTGGAATGCAGAGTGAAAGAAAAGCAGCCAACATGTGCTCAGCGTATGTGGGAACTGCTTCAAGACTGTTGGAAAAGCATTCCAGGTGAAGCTGGTTGAGAGAATGCCAAGAGTGTGCAAAGCTGTCATCAAGGCAAAGGGTGGCTACTTTGAAGAATGTAAAATATAAAATATATTTTGATTTGGTTAACACTTTTTTTTTTTTGGTTACTACATAATCCATATGTGTTATTTCATCATTTTGATGTCTTCACTATTATTCTACAATGTAGAAAATAGTAAAAATAAAGAAAAAACCCTTGAATGAGTAGATGTGTCAAACCTTTTGACTGGTACTGTATATGCAAACATACATATATGCATTTATTCTATTGAAATTGAGATTCATTTAAATGATATCCATAATGTAATGTAATGGGTGAAAATATCAACGTGGCAAGGGATACTGAATAGGATCACTCAATTCGTGGACTAATGGAGGTGTACAGGACGTGATATATTTTGTCCTCCCCCTGGTGGACAGACAGGGAGCTCCACTTCCCTTGACATCATATAGCCCATTGTTCCCTGCAGTATTGAGCTGGTGTGTGAGTCTCTCTATCTTTGTCTCTCTTGGAGGTGGCAAGTATGTACCCAGAGCGGTCCTAGTGGACCTGGAGCCCGGCACCATGGATTCTGTCAGATCCGGACCCTTCGGACAGATCTTCAGACCAGACAACTTTGTGTTTGGTAAGGAATGAGATGGGTAGGAGTTTAGCAGTGCTTGGAAATGTATGGGACATATCACTTTTAGTTACCACATAGGGAAATGAAACTGTGATTAAAAAATACATATTATGAAACAGTCCTGTCATTTTTGAAGTAAAATAGGGTTTGAGGTGTTCTCCTCTCTTCCCCTTTTCTCCTGTAAATGTCCTTCCTTTCCTCCTATGTTTCTAGGTCAGAGCGGTGCAGGAAACAACTGGGCAAAGGGCCACTACACTGAGGGAGCAGAGCTGGTGGACTCAGTCCTGGATGTGGTGAGGAAAGAGGCTGAGAGCTGCGACTGCCTCCAGGGCTTCCAGCTCACCCACTCCCTGGGTGGGGGCACTGGCTCGGGCATGGGCACCCTGCTCATCAGCAAGATCCGTGAAGAGTACCCCGACCGCATCATGAACACCTTCAGCGTGGTGCCCTCCCCTAAAGTGTCAGACACTGTGGTGGAGCCCTACAACGCCACCCTCTCGGTTCACCAACTTGTAGAGAACACAGACGAGACCTTCTGCATTGACAACGAGGCTCTCTACGACATCTGCTTCCGGACCCTCAAACTCACCACGCCGACTTACGGAGACCTCAACCACCTGGTGTCGGCCACCATGAGCGGAGTGACCACCTGCCTGCGTTTCCCCGGCCAGCTCAACGCCGACCTCCGTAAACTGGCCGTCAACATGGTACCTTTCCCCCGTCTCCACTTCTTCATCCCCGGCTTCGCCCCCCTCACCAGCAGGGGGAGCCAGCAGTACCGTGCCCTCACCGTTCCGGAGCTCACTCAGCAAGTGTTCGACGCCAAGAACATGATGGCCGCATGTGACCCGCGTCACGGTCGCTACCTCACTGTCGCCGCTGTCTTCCGTGGCCGCATGTCCATGAAGGAGGTGGACGAGCAGATGCTCAACGTCCAGAACAAGAACAGCAGCTACTTCGTTGAATGGATCCCCAACAACGTCAAGACCGCCGTCTGCGACATTCCTCCAAGAGGCCTCAAAATGGCCGTCACCTTCATCGGCAACAGCACGGCCATCCAGGAGCTGTTCAAGCGTATCTCTGAGCAGTTCACCGCCATGTTCCGCCGCAAGGCCTTCCTCCATTGGTACACCGGAGAGGGCATGGACGAGATGGAGTTCACTGAGGCAGAGAGCAACATGAACGACCTGGTGTCTGAGTACCAGCAGTACCAGGACGCCACCGCTGAGGAGGAAGGTGAGTTTGAGGAGGAGGCTGAGGAGGACGCTTAAAGACAGAAAGAAGCAACACGAGCGAGGTGGAAGAATGAAGAAAAGTCCTACAGAAAGCCGGAAAATAACAAAATAACACAAAAAGAGGAAAACAAGAAAAGTGCCAAAAGAAAACCGGAGAAATACTATAGAACGTAGCTGAGAAGAGGGGCCCAATTGCACACCCAGAAATGGAGGATCAAATCTGAAAATGTCTGAAATGGTCGACGAGAACAGAATGACTGAAGAATGTGACTGGACAAGGGAGAATGAATGTAAGGAGAGGAGTGACAAGCAGCATAATGAACAAATAAACCGGACAGTCTGCATTCCATTTACTGTGACACCATTTAATAAATAAATACGTTAAGAAACAAAATTGTTGAAAGAAAGTTAAAGAAGAAGCCTGTGCCTCTGACAAGATTGTTCCTGTTATTTTCAGTGTTATTTTTGTTGTTGCTGTGATTTTGCATTTAATCATGTTACTAATAAATGTGAATGTGACCACGTAAGCACTACAGGACCTCTCACCCCACAGTTCTGATTTTGAGACTATGGTTATTAACTTATAGCCTGGTCCCAGATCTGTTTGTGTCGTCTTGCCACCGACTTCTATGGTCATTGCCACGTCATTGGCAATCAGATCTGGGATCAGACTAATTAACTTTTGAACGGTTGCTTGATTCTGGCCTGACTTTAATGAAGGTGTCTGCGCCACCTGGAGCCGTCCTCCCCCGGACGCCAACCAATGTGTGAATACAGGATGACACAGACAAAGATGGGATGAATCAAGGGATTTAGTTTGATAGTGCCAATGGAGCTTTATAACAGACAACAATATCATGGCAATGACCAGTGAACATGTGTTGGGTTCTACCAGTATTATCAATCTCAGTGATAGTGGAACTGGAACATAATGGGGAGAGGTCCAGGAATTATATTCCATTTGACCATAGCAAGGTTTTGAAACAAGATTATCTGAAGGAACCTCTGCAAATGTGTGTGTACAGAACATTTTAGTAAATGTTTACATTTTTAACCACTATTCACATAGATGTCATTGTTATTTTAGGTCCAAGCCAGGTTATCTATATGTCTAAACCCGGCTATAGTGTCAGGTATTGTTGACATCTGTACTGCACTATGAAGGGATGAAACTGCAACTCTTGTATGTGTTTTCTTTGTTTTTTCTATTCTGATTCTTAAAATAATTATCTCTGAGAAAGTGAAAAGCAAGGTGCCACTGGGGAGAAATAAAAAGGCCTTTTTAGAAAACCTCTCTGGTGTTATTATTGGAAAATAATACTGTGGTATAATGAAGCAATAATACATTCACAATGAAACTATTGCAAACATTTACTGTAACACCCTTGCATTGAACATTTAGAAAATCAGTTGAATAGAAACAAATATTAAATCAATAAACTGTTGGGCAAAGGCAAAACATCCTTTGGGTGTTTAGGCTATTTGTTAAACGAGATTATAAAAGAATATGAATAAGCACTTGAAAACAGCAGATAAACCCAAATGATCTTCCAAAATATTGCTACCTTGTCTAACACACGAGATTAGCATATGTAGATTCCTCTGCCTGGGTCTGTGATGAATTCCAAAAGGGCATAAGCAGTGGCAGACAAATCAGATTGTATCTGTCAGATCATGCTTCGTAAACAACAGGTCTGGAATTGGAGAATCGATTGGTTCTTATGTTAGTACAAACTCGGAGAAGGGAAGGGAAAAAAGAGTAAAAACAGATAAATGAAAAACGAATTATGTCATAAATGTATGGCCATTTTGAATTTGTTTAAATCGTCAGCCACCACTGTAACTAACCTCCCTATACGTGTGATATTGTAGCCTACAGGATATCTAAAGCTGTAAAAACTATATATTTTTAAACATTTGTTGGTATAAAACAGTTATATTTGTTCTTTTTTTAATCAAACATCAAGGCAAACAAGATGTGAAGTCATAACAAGCAAGGGACAATCAACGATGGACTATGCGTTCTCTGGAAAATAATGTGTGGAACACATACCATGGCGATATTTTAACTAATGTACCGCTAGAAATCTGTTCTTTTGCAGTTAGAAATGTGTTCAACATTCACTGAAGTAAATGACTTAAATGTAAATGTAAGTAGCTAGAAAGTTTACTAGATAGCAACAGTAGTAGTTCCCTTGGTAACCAAACAAATAGACTTGCTAGTTTAGCTAACCAAACCATCAGTCCTAGCTTGCTATTTATGAAAATTGAATTCAACAAAGCCAATCATGTTTTCAATTCAACTATTGCTTTCAAAAGCAGCTCAAACATAGAACATGTAAGAACTATAGCCATTGAATTATACCGTGTAAAGGCCTACTGTGCATTATTTAAGCAAAATGTCCAGAGGGGGTGTGGTAAATATACCACGGATAATAAGGGCTGTTCTTAAGCCACGCAACCCTTAGGGCCCGGATACAGGCCTTAGCCGTGGTATATTGGCCAATTACCACAAACCCCCGAGTTGCCTTATTGCTATTATAAACTGGTTACCAACGTAATTAGAGCAGTTAAAATACATGTTAAGTCACACCCCTGGTATATTTTTTATTTGATTTATTTAACCTTTATTTAACTAGGCAAGTCAATTAAGAACAAATTCTTATTTACAATGACGGCCTACAAAATGGAAAAAGGCCTCCTGCGGAAAGAGAGACAACACAGCACTACATAAGAGAACAACATAGCAAGGCAGCAACACATGACAACACTTAACATCCTCCAAGATGGCGTAGCAGTCGGACGTGTGTTTTGTCTTGTCCCGTCCCGTGTAAATATCGTTTTCCTCGTTTTTTCGTATATATTTTAATCTCACTTTCCATCTACGGACTGAATATACTCTCCTGCAACCCGCCTCACCCAATGTGGTACGGATCTGCTATTTTTATACTTTTTAACCGGAACCCCCATCAGAAGCTAGCCAGCTAACTAGCTACTAGCTAGTAGTCAGTTAGCTACTGCTAGAGGTCTCCACCGTTAACTCGGACACCAGCCAGCATCAGCTCAGTCAATACCTGCCAGTCTGCACAGCGCGATATCAACCCAGAGCATATCGGACTGCTTTTTCTCTACCACATCTCCGGATTCCTACCGCAAGCTCTGAACCTTTACACCAGATCATCGCAACTAGCTAGCTGCAATCCGAGTGGCTACTCCTGGCTAACGCCTTTGTCCCGAAGCAAGCACCAGTTAGCCTTGAGCTAGGCCCATCTCCCGGCTAGCCAAAGAGGTCCACCAGCTAATTCTTAGGCTACAATACCTCTTTTGCCAATTGGCCTGGACCTTTTACTGCCGACACGGAGCCCCGCCGATCCATCACTACTGGTCTGCCGACGTAATCGTCCGAGGTGGTTTCAACAGGCTTGTCCATTGCGAAGTCACCGAAGGCCCATCTGCTAGCCCCGGTCCATTAGCTGTCTGAATCGCCATGTCTCCAGCTTGACTAGCGTAGTAGCGACTACTGAACGGCTCCCTGACTCACCTATTGCTACTCATTGGACCCTATGATCACTCGGCTACACATGCCTCTCCCTAATGTCAATATGCCTTGTCTATTGCTGTTTTGGTTAGTTATTATTGTCCTATTTCAGTGTAGTGCCCCCAGCCCTGCCCAATATGCCTTAGATAGCCCTTTTATCCCACACATGCGGTGACCTCACCTGGCTTAACTGGTGCCTCTAGAGACAAAACCTCTCTCATCGTCACTCAATGCCTAGGTTTACCTCCACTGTACTCACATCCTACCATACCCTTGTCTGTACATTATACCTTGAATTTATTCTTCCACGCCCAGAAATCTGCTCCTTTGACTCTCTGTTCCGAACGCACTAGATGACCAGTTCTTATAGCCTTTAGCCGTACCCTTATCCTACTCCTTCTCTGTTCCTCCTGTTCCCCAGGCACTCTCATTTGTTGACTTCTGTAACCGTAAAAGTCTTGGTTTCATGCATGTTAACATCAGAAGTCTCCTACCTAAGTTTGTTTTATTCACTGCTTTAGCACACTCCGCGAACTCTGATGTCCTAGCCGTGTCTGAATCCTGGCTTAGGAAGGCCACCAAAAATCCTGAAATTTCCATCCCCAACTACAACATTTTCCACCAAGATAGAACTGCCAAAGGGGGCAGAGATAGCCTGCAGAGTTCTGTCATACTATCCAGGTCTGTGCCCAAACAATTCGAGCTTCTACTTTTAAAGATCCACCTTTTCAGAAACAAGTCTCTCACCATTGCCGCTTGTTATAGACCCCTCTCAGCCCCCAGCTGTGCCCTGGACACCATATATGAATTGATTGCTCCCATCTATCTTCAGAGTTCGTACTGTTAGGTGACCTAAACTGGAATATGCGTAACACCCCAGCCATCCTACAATCTAAGCTGGATGGCCTCAATCTCACACAAATGATCAAGGAATCTACCATGTACAACCCTAAATCCGTAACCATGGGCACCCTCTTAGATATCATCCTGACCAACTTGCCCTCTAAATACACCTCTGCTGTCTTCAATCAGGATCTCAGCGATCACTGCCTGCGTCCGTAATGGGTCACTGTCAAACGCTCCCTAAAACAATTCAGTGAGCAGGCCTGTCACACTCTTCGTCGTCTGAAGATAAAGATAAGTCATTGTTGGACCAATACGCAGCGAGGTTATGTGCACTCATCTTCTTTATTATATTCGGACGAGAAGGAGAACCAAAATAAACACATACACAAAGAAACCACAACGACTGTACACATGCTGGTAAGGCACAAGGCTATACACAGAACAATCTCCCACAAAGCACTCAACAAACACATACCTATATATAGGACTCTCAATCAGAGGCAACTAGAAAACACCTGCCTCCAATTGAGAGTCCAACCCCAATTAACAAAACATAGAAATAAAAAAGACTAGACAGAACATAGAAATACACTAACATAGAACAGTGCCCAAAAAAACCCCGGAATACATAAATCAAATACCCTACTAAACAAACCACCACCCCGAACCACATAAAACAAATACCCTCTGCCACGTCCTGACCAAACTACAATAACAAATAACCCCTATTACTGGTCAGGATGTGACAAGGCCTTTCTAATCGACCTGGCCCGGGTATCCAGGAAGGATATTGATCTCATTCCGTCAGTAGAGGATGCCTGGTTGCTCTTTAAAAGTGCTTTCCTCACCATCTTAAATAAGCATTCCCCATTCAAAAAATGTAGAACTAAGAACAGATATAGCCTTTGATTCACCCCAGACTTGACTGCCCTTGACCAGCACAAAAACATCCTGTGGAGTTATGCATTAGCATCGAATAGCCCACTGCAATGAGGCTAGGAAACATTGTCACCACCGATAAATCTACAATAATCGATCATTTCAATAAGCATTTTTCTACGGCTGGCCATGCTTTCCACCTGGCTACCCCTACCCCGGCCAACAGCTCTGCACCCCCTGCAGCAACTTGCCCAAGCCCCCTACCCCCAGCTTCTCCTTCACCCAAATCCAGACAGCTGATGTTCTGAAAGAGCTGCAAATCTGGATCCCTACAAATCAGTTGGGCTAGACAATCTGGACCCTCTCTTTCTAAAATGATCTTTTGTTGTTGCAACCCCTATTACTAGCCTGTTCAACCTCTCTTTCGTATCGTCTGAGATCCCCAAAGATTGGAAAGCTGCCATGGTCATCCCCCTCTTCAAAGGGGGAGACACTCTAGACCCAAACTGTTATAGACCTATATCCATCCTGCCCTGCTTTTCTAAAATCTTCGAAAGCCAAGTTAACAAACAGATCACCGACCATTTCGAATTCCACTGTACCTTTTCCACTATGCAATCTGGTTTCCGAGCTGGTCATGGGTGCACCTCAGCCACGCTCAAGGTCCTAAACGATATCATAACCGGCATCGATAAAAGACAGTACTGTGCAGCCGTCTTCATCGACCTGGCCAAGGCTTTCAACTCTGTCAATCACCGCATTCTTATCGGCAGACTCAATAGCCTTGGTTTCTCAAATGACTGCCTCGCCTGGTTCACCAACTACTTCTCAGATAGAGTTGTGTGTAAAATCGGAGGGCCTGTTGTCTGGACCTCTGGCAGTCTCTATGGGGGTGCCACAGGGTTCAGTTCTCTGGCCGACTCTTTTCTCTGTATTGATTTCACTCCTGCTGCTGGTGATTCTCTGATCCACCTCTACGCAGACGACACCATTCTGTATACATCTGGCCTTTCTTTGGACACTGTGTTAACAAACCTCCAAATGAGCTTTAATGCCATACAACACTCCTTCCGTGGCCTCCAACTGCTTTTAAATGCTAGTAAAACGAAATGCATGCTTTTCAACCGTTTGCTGCCCGCATCCGCCCGCCTGACTAGCATCACTACTCTGGACGGTTCTGACTTAGAATAGGTGGACAACTACAAATACCTAGGTGTCTGGTTAGACTGTAAACTTTCCTTCCAGACTCACATTAAGCATCTCCAATCCAAAATTGAATCTAGAATCGGCTTCCTATTTCGAAAACAAAGCATCCTTCACTCATGCTGCCAAACATACCCTCGTAAAACTGATTAACCTACCGATCCATGACTTTGGCGATGTCATTTACAAAATGGCCTCCAACACTCTACTCAGCAAATTGGATGTAGTCTATCACAGTGCCATCTGTTTTGTCACCAAAGCCCCATATACTACCCACCACTGCGACCTGTATGCTCTCGTTGGCTGGCCCTCGCTACATATTCGTCGCCAAACCCACTGGATCCAGGTCATCATTAAGTCTTTGCTAGGTAAAGCCCCGCCTTATCTCAGCTCACTGGTCACCATAGTAACACCCACCCGTAGCACGCGCTCCAGCAGGTGTATTCCACTGGTCATCCCCAAAGCCAACACCTACTTTGGCCGCCTTTCCTTCCAGTTCTCTGCTGCCAATGACTGGAACGAATTGCAAAAATCACTGAAGCTGGAGACTTAAATCTCCCTCTCTAACTTTAAGCATCAGCTGTCAGAGCAGCTTACCGATCACTGTACCTGTACACAGTCAATCTGTAAATAGCACACCCAACTACCTCATCCCCATATTGTTATTTATCTTTTTTTGCACCCCAGTATCTCTACTTGCACATCATCATCTGCACATCTATCACTCCAGTGTTAATGCTAAATTGTAATTATTTCACCACTATGACCTATTTATTGCCTTACCTCCCTAAACTTCTACATTTGCACACACTGCACATGTAGTTTTCTATTGTGTTATTGACTGTACGTTTGTTTATGTGTAACTCTGTGTTGTTGTAGGTGTCGAATTGCTTTGCTTTATCTTGGCCAGGTCGCAGTTGTAGATGAGAACTTGTTCTCAACTAGCCTACCTGGTTAAATAAAAGTGAAATAAAAAAATAAAAGAAATAAAAAACACAGCATGGCAGCAACACACCATAACAACAACATGGTAGCAACACAACATGGTAGGGACACAAAACATGGTACAAACATTATTCGGTACAGACAACAGCACAAAGGGCAAGAAGGTAGAGACAATACTTCACACAAAGCAGCCACAACTGTCAGTAAGAGTGTCCATGATTCTTTGAATGAAGAGATTGAGATAAAACTGTCCAGTTTGAATGTTTGTTGCAGCTCGTTCCAGTCGCTAGCTGCAGCGAACTGAAAAGAGGTGTGTCCCAGGGATGTGTGTGCTTTGGGGAACTTTAACAGTATATGGTCTGATATACCATGGCTGTCAGCCAATCAGCATTCAGGGCTCGAACCACCTAGTTTATAAAGGAAAATAATGCAGAGCCGAACCTCCGGAATCCGGATTCTAACGAAATTGCACGAGCTCCACCGATCATTAATAGACCACAAACCGACACCTACCGAAACTCTCCAGATAATCCCGATTCGTAACACCATTGAAGTCCCTTTATTTGACGGGTTGGGGGTGAGGGAGAGGGGGCGATATTAAGAAGAAAAAAAACGAATTTAGCAGAAAACCCTACTTCCTGTACCCCGCCCGTTCCATCTGCTGCTTTCGGATCCAAGCCTGTCTGAAAGGTATTTACCAGCATCGAATTATGATTCATTGGTATCTGCTCAGTTCTAGCGTTTTTTTTATTTTACCAGGAAATGTATGGGTTAAATTTGGTCGTTTTTTCGTTTGCTGACTGGTAATTTGGCTGTTTTTTTATGCATGTCTAACAGCTATATCTAATATGCGTGATTTAGGGCGTGTTACTGGTAATAACGCAGCAGAATCGGGTAGGATGACAGTAATTACCTTCATCTTCACCTAGAACACATAAAAAAAACATGATTTTACATGTAGAATATAGCACTTCCCATAAACAAAGGCTAATAATAGAAAATAGAAACGGGGGCAATGACTATTGTTGGGCACCAGGCAGCATTTCATAGGCTACATATGCTATTTGGGAAGGTTGAACGGCCTCTCTGCTTCTTCAGATTGTAGCCTATATCCTTACAACGAACACCAGAACAAACACTATGGAGGAGGGTTCTCCCCCATCCCTCCCCCTCTCTCTCCCCCTTCAATCATTTATGTAATTGATGAACGAATGGTAGTTCAATGTGAAATTGGTGATTCTTCATCATTCGTTTGATGTCCTGCCCAATGCGTTAATACGTGGACACCCTGACAGGACACCCAATCGTTAGGTTTCGTAATGAATGGGAACGACAGATGGCGAATTTAGCGTAGTCGCTGAGTACGTGTTTGGTATGGTCACATAGTCACTGTACTGAAGAGAGCATACAAAATCCACACGCGTGACGGAAATCCTAACCGGAGTGAGGAGGAGTCTCCTCTATGTCTTTCAGATTCCTCAGAGCAGTGGAGTCACCATCATTACCACAGCTGTGTATTATCTTGTTGGGACAGCCCATGCAGCGGAGCGTGACACACCCTTGTCGCACCACCGGTGTATAGACTGCACACGGTTTTACTGAGAGATAGAGCAAGAAAGATGATGATGCTCGCGCGTGTGTAGTGGAGGAAGAGCGACACGGGGACGTCAAACTCATGATATATGTGCGGGGAATTGGGGTGAACAATTTCAGCTGTGCATTTGTTAAATAGACTCTTGACCCTTTCAGAGTTCTGATTGATGTACATTGTTATTGCATGCGACAGGCTCAATCAACCTTCACTCGAACGTAGATTAGCATCCTTCTCAGATACTGAACACAACCCATTGGAAATCAATTGCTTTCAAAACTCTGGCTACACTTTGATTGTCCTGAATATGAGATGCAAATAGGGAAGAGCTAGTGCTGTCATTTCTTAATTTATGCCGCTGAAAGAGACCATGCTTATTAAACAGCACTCTGTGTTCTTTCATGGTTGTACGCTAGATCTTTGGAGCCACTTAGCTCCTTCTCCTTCCCATCTCCTGTCACTCTAAGCAGAATGGTGGTCTACGCCTGGGCTAATGTCCAGTCTAGTCTAATGGTGGTCAGCCTCATCATCATGATGAGGCTGACTAACGCCCTGGGGAACTACAAGCCACTCCTGTTAACCTCGGGAAATGATGTCAATACCACTGCAGACACCTTTTCTTTTTTTCTTCAGTTACAGTAGAATTTACTGGGAGTAGGTTATTGAATATGAGCTCTTCATGTCCAGATTTAAACTATACCCTATTATGTTTAGTGAATCTTCATATCTCTACATGCATGTACAATCATTAAATCCATATTTAGATAAGCAATATCCTGCTGTGAAAACCACTTTTTATTTGGTGTTTTCAGAGATTCAATCAAGATGAAAATAATTGGTGTTGCCGTGTTTGGAGCCGTGTTCTGCACTGGTAAGCATATTGGGGAATTAGTCACCAGGGATTTAGGTTGAGGGGTTGAAAGAGCATAAAGCAAAGTTTGACACAGTCACATGATTCTATCAGATTTTATTCACATGAGTGCAAATTGGTAGAGTCATTTATTATCTGTTCCTTTTTTCCCCTCATTAATTTATGGAGGGTTTGATGTTGTTGACAGAAGTTCTATTTTTGGCAGTGAGAATGTAGGGCATTTACATTGTAAACACTTTGAGATATTTGCCAAGTTCTGTGGTTTCTCTTCCAGCAGAACAAAGAATGTCTAACTTCTTGAAGGATCTTTGACAAAGAACATAAAGTAATGCTAAAATAAACCTCTCTTTTACTCTACAGTTCTGACTGCATCCCTAAAAGGTAAAATCATGCATGATCTACAGTTTTTTCTGTCTTTGACTGTCAAAACCTGAAGATTGAATATGAATACCATCACTAACGTTTCTCTGATTCGGACATATTATTCCTTATACTCTGAGTCCCTTTATCAATCTCCACCTCTTTTCCATTCTCTGTCTTCAGTCAAAGAAGAACACAAGATTGCTTTTTTCGGCGAGGATGTGCACATCCCACTCCCATCCCTAGACAGCACTGAGGTTCTCTTCAAGCCCGCCTCCAACCCAACCGCCGAGGTGGCCCTGATGAGGGACGGGCGGGTGGTGGGCCACCGGGCCCAGCTTAACTCCCTCAAGCACCTCATACTGGAGGATGTGGGGGAGGAGGACGAGGGCATGTACATGATCAAGAACACCGAGGTGCCTGCCGATGTCAAACACATCCTCCTCCTTGTCAGGGGTACTGTTCTTCTAATTACTGTACAGTTAAATAATCTTCTGTTCTTTTAATTCTTCCAACTTTTCTTTTAACGTTGCAATCGACTTGTTTGTGTCCTTCTTATCGGTGTTTATCCAATACATTCACTACCCAAGATTGTATCCTAACTGCGCAAACAATGTAACTCTTAGACGCAGATATCGATCTAAATGAGAGTTTCTTGCATTTTTGCCTGCAATCGATTACGATCACTGTTCTGATGCAAGTGCAACTGTATAGGAATAAAATATTCCCCCTGAGCCCAGAGTGACACAACTGTGCTGCTGTGTGCTCCCTGGCAGATTGCGCGCTGGAGCAGATGGTCAAGTACGGTGAGACATACCACATCCCACTCAGCGACATCTTGGGCCCTATCACCCTGGAGTTCAGGTCCAGTCAAGCCCAGGCCAATCAGACCACGGAGCCACCGGCGGTGGTGCTGCTCAACCAGACTTCCATCCCCGCGGAAGAGTACAAGGGCCGTCTGAGTGTCTCAGAGAAAAGGGTGACTCTAAGCATGGTGCAGGGGACAGACGAAGGTAGCTTCACTGTATTGGACCGTGACGGGAAAGTCAGGAGGAGGTCATGCCTTAACGTTAAAGGTGAGATGAGGAAGACCACAGTCCGAGAGGGCGTGGTCAATGTCAGAGATGGAAGGGAGATAATACTTGATCCAGGGGTTTTGAAATTGTGGTTAGTGGTGTGGCCAAAATATGGCTAAATAGCCTTCCCTGTAGCTCAGTTGGTAGAGCATGGTGTTTGCAACGCCAGGGTTGTGGGTTTGATTCCCACGGGGGGCCAGCACAGGGGGAAAAAAAAAAATGTATGAAATGTATGCATTCACTACTGTAAGTCGCTTTGGATAAGAGCGTCTGCTAAATGACTAAAATGTTAAAATGTTAACAAAGCTTGAAAGACACAGGCCAAGGTAAGAGCAAACAGAACTATTTGACAACTTTGATCCTTTTTTATCTTGCCCCTTTGTTCCAAAGAGCACCAGAACTTCGTCCACCTATCATATGGCAGAACTTTGAAGATCAACCTGTTTGTGGACCACACCAAAGTCAACCTCTTGTACACTCCAGACTGGGACCGGAAGGACCGGGTCATACTGGAGCAAGGAGAGCTAGTGGTGCCGTTGGACCCATCACTGGACGGCAGGCTGACTGTAGAAGGCCCCATGTGCATTCTGGAGAGGGTCCGGGTCAGTGACATGGGGCTCTTCAGAGTGACAGACCTGTTGGGGTTCCCTGTGACCAACATCTACCTGGAGGTAGAAGGTAAACCGTGGGTTGTCAGGGAGGAGACTAGGCCTTTAACATATGGATCCATGTATCACCTCTTTTAATGCTCTTTCCTTTCTCTTTCTTCTTATTGTCATCGATGGGACTGTCTATTTCACTCTATTGTTTTCACCTCCTCCGTCATCCATCTCTCCTCTTTTCTTGGTGTTCCTTTCCTCCTTGTCTTCCCTTTCCTTCCTCCATCCTCCCTCTCTCTTTTAGCATATAAGTTACCCACGCTGTATGTTGCAATCCTCTCCTTATTGGGCTTCCTGGTCCTCCTCTTGCTGGTGTGCCTGTTCTCCTGCCTGACCAATGTGCGCCGTCGGGCGGAGAAGGCGAGGCAAATTGCCCTCATCGCCCAGCAGGCGGACAAGGGGGATGGAGACGCATTCGTCAAGGTAACTCACCCTAACGCTTCCTCAACAGGGGTGAACACTTTAAGACACCACGATGCAACCCTTTTACTATAGTTAAGCAGTATCTGCTTTATCACACCTGGGTGCTATTCTCATGTCGAAACACTTGCATTTATTAACAATTATCGGCCATTGTCTCTTCAAGAGCGCAGTTTTCACATTTTGGTCATTCATGAATATTCTGGAACCATGTTACTATGATTGTAGGCCTAATATACTAGTAGAACGAAGCACACTGCGACAATGGCTCAACATGATTCCAAAACGATAATGCTATATTGCTATTACACAGGTCGCGATTGCAAAGTGATTGTTAGAGAAATATTGGTGATGGTAACCCCTCTTAGAGGGATAGTGAGACATATTGGATTCCTTACCCTGTAAGCGGTCTATGTACAAGGTATGACGGCAACCCATGCTTTGGTTTTGTTTACCTGGACGCTGTTTCAACGGCTAACCGTTTAGCATTAGTGGCACGAATCCAATGCAAGTCAATGCGAACAACATTAGCATATGTCCAAATCATCCTAAAGTATCTTCAAATTGGTTTTGTAACTCAATGTAGTTACTTAGAGATGGTTTGGACATGAAGCATGACAATGTTAACGTTGTTCCCATTGACTTGCATTGGATTTGTGCCACAAATGCTAAAAAGTTGAACAAAACTAAAGCGTGGGTTGCTGTCATACCTTGTCCATAGACTGCTTACAGGGTATGGAAAACAAAATGTCATTCTGTAAAATGATCACTTTACGTATGGTCAAAGAAAGACGTCAGTGGACCTCTAACTGTATTTGTGAGTGATCGTGTGCACCTTTGTCTGTCCCGCTCTCTGTTCCTTTGTGTGCATTCCTGCGTTCGTCTTTTAGTCTCAGATAAATAGCTTTAATTACACTCAAGGTCCTAATTTACTTTTGTTAATTCGCTGGAATTCACTATGGAACAAAACCTGTCTGCCCAATGTCGGATTCCTGGATGTGTGGCACTTTGAATCACACAAAATGAGATCATCCACATATCATTAGTCATCACTCTCTCCACATGGCAGATTCCATCACAGTGGCCATTTCAAGTGTTTTGTCTGCAGCCCACAATGTTGCCGTTGTCACACGATGAGATCACACACATATCATCCCTCACTCCATATTGCAGAATCCATCAGTGGCAATTTGAAGTGTTTTGTACATTTGCAGCCCACAATGTTGCCATTGTCCACCCATCATCTTCATCTCAATCCTTATGTATTTGGTCCACCCAATAGATGTCAGCCTAATTACAAGTTTGGGGAAAATCGAGTTAACGATTTGCCTTTGCGTTACGTTTCTCCCTCTTAAAGGAGCCTCGGACGGAGCCTCTGCTTGGTGAGAGAACTGTGTTCTGGCTTCATTCCGTAGTGTTAAGTGGATGAATCTGTATTGGTGTTTGTACTAACGCTCTGGGGATGGTCATAGCGTCACTATGCTGTGTGGGCCTCCTACCACCGTCAGTGATTATTTGTCTGTGCCATCCATTCCTCACCCCTCCCTCCTTTCGCCAAATCTCCAAGCTGACAAATAACTGCAGTTACTCCTTCATGATAATTCATGATAACTGCAGGCATAGCCTCAGTGCAAATAAGCATACAGATGCAGCCGTCCAATACGATTCAGCTATTCTCAAGCACACATGCACATATATTGTTGTTGGCGGGCGGAGTTACCAGGTAAACATGTATGTGTGAGTATGTGCTGATTTGTGTGCGTGTGTGAGTCTACTGTGCGTTTGTCTAAGATCGGGGCAATAGCGATTAACATAACAATTGGCTTGGTGATACTGGAATAGATCTACCACTTGTTTTCTTGATTATATGCTGTGGTACATTGTGAATTGCACATTGGGAACCAGGATATGTCCACCTAGTTAGTGGCACACTTACAGTAGCCTACATGCAGAATATACAGACATAATGTGGGTTTAGGCTGTATAATACACTGGATTAAGTTGCCACCCGGACTACGATTATCACAGCAGTACACTATGGTATTATAGCAATTAGTGTTCTCTAGTAACGGAATACTGTGGAGATGAGTTCATAGACATTAATTAGTGCGTCAAATAACTACTGTACTGTGTACATCGACCAAGAGCATTATGCATTATGACATCATGTAGTTTAAGAGTACACACTGGGTGGGCTCTCTGGACACAGATTACTCCTGGACTAAAACACATGCTCAATGGTGAATCTCTGTTGAGGATGCTTTTTAGTCCAGCTACAGGCTTAATCTGGGTTCGGGAAGCCGGGCCAATTCAAGTACTGTAGCAATTATTCAAAGTATGCGACACTGTACATCCAAGTAAGATTGCATTCTTGATTGCCAAAAATTTAGGGGAACTCTATCGCTTAATCAGCTATTAGCCCAACAGACGTTTGTGTCAAAGGTGTGCCACTTCTGTTTCTTTCTATTTGTCTGTGTCTATGTGTGTGTCTGTAATTTCTGTACACCTGATGCTATACATTTTTGTGTTTGAAAGTGGTGTACCGTAGATAATTTACATGTATATATTGTGACATGATGTGAGGGGCCTCTACTCTTCTAATCCCCCTGTAAGGTGTTTGCTCTGGAGGCTTAGACGACACTATCAATATGCAGCGAGGCTTCATGTCCCACTTCATTATGGATTTCTGGAGACTAGGCGACAAACCTGGACAGCCTGTCTGATTGCCTTTGCGCTCCCCACAGCAGTTTCCGGAGTGTTCCGACGTAAAAATCGATTGATCTACCACATCTCTCGCTCTCTCCTGACATACACACTAGAATGCGATTCCCTGTCCCTCAAGAACGATGGCTCCCTGAAGCCTGCTCCTCTAAACTTCCAGGGTGTTCATTTCACGCCAACAACTCCAGTCTCTCAACTTGTCACTCTATATATACACACCTTACGATCTTATACATCGATATAAGAGCTTAATGTGCAGTACATGTACATTTTTTCCCGCCAACTCCTATTTACCCGTATGTGTTTTTTATGACGCGCAGTATACATGATGAAGTGAACCTGTGATTGCTACTGTAATGTGGTTGCCGTGGGTTCCTGCTAAAATAGGACCCTCTTGTGCTGTTGTTGGTAGGTTGTTCAAGAGGCCTATACGCGTTTCGCTGAGGAGTCCACGTTGACATCTACGTGGGACAACAGCAATGCTACAGAAAGCACTGAGGTCACTATTAAGGTAAGCAGGGCTCAGGAAAACAGTATGGGCTGGGAAATGGCCTACCACTTGGTGCGCATGTTTAAGTTGCAAGAGGAAAACCGATTCCACCATTATAATTGCAAATGTTTTAAATAAAGACAGACAGAAACACGGGGGTAATGTTTCCATAAAAGGCTGAAAATAACCTGTCTCCACGCCAAGCAGTACCTAAACTACATTTGCAGAAACATCCGAAATGATTCATTCATGTTCTTTTTTTTGCTGACCCTTTCTTTACACACCCCTCCCCCCACATGACTTTCCTTCCACAGGGTCTGGAGGTATCTAAAGCAGGCCGCTACCACACTCTCTCCTCGGACAAGAACTTCCTGGAGATGAGCGACTCGGGGGTAGAGTTCAATTCCTCCGGCCTCCCGTTAGACAGCGAATACGAGACGGACATGCCCCAGACCTTCACCTCCCACAAGCTGCTCCTCAACAACTCTGACAGCGTGGCCGCCACCGTCATCCCAGAGGGAGACCAAAGCGCCAACTGGACCCCCGACTCGGCCATGAGCCCCAGCCCCGTGACCCAGGCCCGCTTTGAGGCCGACGCCCCTGAGGAAGACCTGATGGGTGACAGCACGCCAGAAATGGCATCCAGGGGCGCCGAGCTGGCTGGAGGACTTGAGGCAGCCGACAGTGTTGCTGAGCCTGCCGATAAAGCAAGCAGCCCATTGATTCCCAGTGCCACCGCAGAGAACACCACCACCTGAGAGCTCCTGCATTGTATTCCTAAAAGTCAGACACAACCCACCGGACACCCTAACAATCTTTACACTTCAGCCTCAATTACTCCCCTACTCACACAGACACTACCCAAATCCTGATCACTGCTTTTTTAACCTAAAGCTACAAAAAAAATACTTGTTGTAAAAATTGCCAGTCTAAATGCACTAGACTTTCTAAAGAAAAAAAATACAAGAACTTAGCTCATTAGAACACATGAATTCTGTGCATACGGGAAATGCATGTGTAACGGAGTTAAGCACATACCGTAAGCTCACTCCACAGCTAGGTGGAAATGTCGCGGATGGAGCCATCCAATTGGTACCTTTTGGGTGGCTCAACCCGTTGGAATGTTGTCAAGGAGGGCGGTCACGTGTGTGGTGAAGTAGAGGATCACTGGATCGAGCCCAGTATGTGGCAGTTGGACTGTGGAGGAAGCTAAGCTGTTAACAAGCCCCGTTACACATGTTTCTAAATTAGACTTAAAGCCAGGATGTATCCTTAGCTGGCCCAAGAGGGAATTGATAGTATTAATTACTGCGTACTGCATGCATTCCTAAGAACCACAGACTCAGAGATAATAAGATAACTTGGTGGACTAAGGGAAAATTCATTAAGATCAAAAGGAATGAGTGCACACTGATATCAAAGTAAAAAATGTTTTAAATAATCCTGTAAAAATGTATCCCAGATTTCCTATAATGGCAAAAATGATGACATTTCTGACAGAGCTACAATATATTTAATCCATCTTTCTTATTAGCATTGAATGTTCCTACCACTGATACTGTATGTGGGGCCATAGACATAGTAGCAAAATGTATGACATAGGCCCAGGGTAATAGACCAACTTAATTTTACAAATAAAATTGTAATACTAGACTAACAAAACCAATAAAGACAATTTTATAAAAAATAAAAAATCTTGGTAAATAACGCTTCTGACAACCATAAGCCCATAGTTTCTGACATAGGCGCTACACCGCTACAATTTCATTACATAAAGAGAGACACTATTAACAGAAATTACAGGCAAGGCAGAAGGCTTTGGCACCAACTCAGAGAAAGCGCTTGTCTCAGCATATAGCCTCAATAGAATACCAGAGTTGGAGAGCTAATTCTTGATAACTGATTCAAGCCTCGTAGATTGAATAACACCATGTTATGCAAGAAAGCTTGTAGTGTCCCTGGGCATGTAACAAGGTGTCCAATCTCTGCCACTTTTGATGACATCATCCAGTAAAGCACATGTTTACTACATCCCTCATCTTGCCAACACAAATGACCCGGAACTAATACAACGGCAACTTCACATCATGCCATTTTGAACCCATCTACATAAGGGGATGTTTCTCATTACAACCCCAGCCACTGCAGAACAAGCCTTGGAACAGGGACTTCTGGTTGGAAGGGACCTGAACGTTTGGATCGTTGCCCTTAAATAAAGACAGACTCAGGAGTGATTGTGGAGGAATAAGATGATGAGGCAGACCTATTGACAATGAATGACCTGCATGATGCCACCCTTCCTTTTTTACATTTTTAGTATCCAATTGGTAGTTACAGTCTTGTCTCATCGCTGCAACTCCCGTATGGACTCGGGAGAGGCGAAGGTCGATAGCCGTGCGTCCTCCGAAACACAACCCAACCAAGCCGCACTGCTTCTCGACACAATGCCCCCTTAACCCGGAAGCCAGCCGCACCAATGTGTTGGAGGAAACAACGTACACCTGGCGACCGTGCACAGGGGTTGCTAGAGTGCGATGGGCCAAGGACATCCCTGCCTGGCCAAACCCTCCCCTAACCCGGACGACGCTGGGCCAATTGTGCGCCGCCCCATGGGTCTCCTGGTCGCGGTCGGCTGCGACAGAGCCTGGACTCGAATCCAGAATCTCTAGTGACACAGCTAGCACTGCGATGCAGTACCTTAGACCACTGCACCACTCGGGAGGCCCCCTTTTTTCATTCCTATTTTGCCTGACTACACGGCCCAAAATGAACTGAGTGCTGAATTGATAAATGCTAACGATTAAGCCAACTTTCCTGACAGACTGAAAACACATCGCTTACTGAGATTGGCGCGCCAACAAAGCCAGCAAGTTATTAAGATTCAATGCCCTTGCTGCTGCATTCATCACGGTCTTTATGGGAGAAGGTTTGCACATTTCCTTTCAACACAATATGTGCTGTCAGATTCATTTATTTGAACCAAACATCCCACCCAGAATCTCTAAACGAATAACAGTCGCTACTTCATCTCAATTCAGTACAACATTTTTTCAAACGCATTGTATTTCAGATAGGTGAGGATGCATGCCTTGATTATAATAAAGCGGTAAAGTCACAATGCAAAACAGAACATGATTCTTAATCCAACATCGTGATTGCTGAACTGTTGAAATTTCTTAGATTATTGTATTGTCTAAGTTCTATGAGGATTGTACTGTCAGATAGGCCTAATATCCCGGATCTATTCAATATATTCAGTCTGAACAGGAAAAACGCAGAACCGTTCGCCAACCGTTCAGATAACATCAGTGAGAGATGTCTATCTGTCCATTTTCCGCAAATATACATTGCAATGACATCCACCATCAGTCTATTTGCTTCAGTAACACTATATTAATACACCCATTACGTCGTCTGACAAACCATTCCACTAAAGCTTCCCATTGGTTTCAACTCTAGTCCAATCAGGTTCTGCATATTATTAACGAGGGCATTCTGTATGTCGATAATTGGTGTGTGTATACATGCTCATGTTAAAAAGATCAAAACAAAGGGAATGAAGGGGTGTAACAGTCCCAGGCATTTTGGGACGCGGCATAGTTGATGTTGGGGACAGCGTCTGCTAGCAATATCGCTACCTCGTGTTGTGACCGATTTCGGATGTCCGTGAGTGGAACTCAATGGAGTAAGGCAGACATGATTGGTGTCTGAAAGAAAAAGCACAAATATAACATGAGAAACAGTTAAAAGTAGAACAAAAATGTTGAATTGCAGCTATTGTAAATAACACTACCTACAAAATAAAAAGTATGATTCTACATTCCTTTTTTTGTTGAAAATTAAGGTTAAATTGTTTTTAATACAACATGAGAATACTGGACGGCGTAAATAAATATCTTACGTGTAAATTCATCATATATGATGTAGCTACTTGATCGTTGATATTCTATCGGCTATTATATTGGTTTTGTAGAATATAATTTTTTTATAGATTTGTGTTCAATTGGTGTTGAATTTGCACTAATTATTTAGAATTGGATTAGGATGGATGTCAACTTTGACTAAAAACAATGTAAAAGCTACCTTTAAAGCTATCCCTTTCATATCAGGCAACAAGCTACTGAATCCATGGCCTGGTGAGGTACATTTGACCCATTTCTATTTTAACTAATTGAAGGGGGATTGATTTTTCATTGAATCTTGAGCAATATCTACGCATTAGCACCGAAAAAAAGAAAGAAATATATATATCTAAAAATATTACCTTACAAATATTACCCAAAGCTCACTTTCAAGCACTCTTGTATATAGCCGAGATATATTGCATGTGTATAGCCAATACTGTTTCTTACTGCAAAGTTATGCAAGATTTTATATCCCTGAGTTGGGTAATTTATCCTTTCACTATGTTCACAGTAGTTATACTGATACACGTAATGTAGGAGATGCCTTAGACTGAGTGATCGAGGAGACATAATAGCAGTAAAATGCCTATTTTTCAGTCTCTCATTCTCTTCTCTCTTTTGCATCACACATCATCTACCTAGAGTATCACACGATAGTATCCGCACCTCAGAATGTTTTTTGGG
Source organism: Salmo trutta (assembly GCF_901001165.1). Taxonomy (NCBI): domain Eukaryota; kingdom Metazoa; phylum Chordata; class Actinopteri; order Salmoniformes; family Salmonidae; genus Salmo; species Salmo trutta. The sequence goes on along the minus strand of NC_042990.1, from coordinate 10,413,810 downwards.
AAACCGCTAGACATGCTTGAACATTTCATAAGAACTCTTAGTATCACGACTACTTTAACTAATATTACGCTTTTTTCTTCTTATGCAGATAACTGCTGTCAGCTATAGTCTACCCCAAAACTGCTGCTGCATGTTGAGCCGTAGGTTGCCTGTGAGACAGCAGGAATACTGTAATATTTAAATTGCAATGTAAATACTATCATTTTGGTGTCTGTTCATGCAGTCAAAGAGGTATTCTCATTGTCAATATTACTATGGCTCAGACTGGAATAATGTACACGTCGCCCGCAAAAGCCATTACAAAATCACCTCTGCAATTTTCACAATGATTCTATTTCCTTAATATTGATGTCAGCCAACATGGTATGTAAACAAATGGTCACCCAGAGTTGAGAGTAAGTCTCGGAGTGACTTTATGCTCTATACAGGTAAAAAATTTGGGATTTCGGCAACAAAGTATGACCATTCATTACAAAGTACGACCATTCATTATAAGTAGTATTTAGTATTCAGCAATATATGTCCATTTTATCTACTTCAGGGTTGAGTTCACAAGGCCGAAGTCCATAGCTGAATTCAGCTGAATGGTATACCTACCTGGCAGGTTTATTTCAGGTACCTTGGTGGGAAAAGATGTCAGATGTATTCAGGAAAACTGCTTCTGCAAATGAAATGATGCATGCTAACCTTGGTTGTTATGATTGCATTTTATTGTTTTGTTTCATTTAAAATGAATTACTTTCCAAACTTGCCTGTTAGGTTTAAGTCCAGAATTCATACTGTTGGCTCTCTAGCTATATTATCGTTGACTTTTATAATACTTCGCTATCACGTACGAACAACTATGCCCTTGTATGCTAGAATTAACCATTTCGAAAATGTTATACTTTTGGCATCATGCACAGAATTAAAAAATTTACAGAATTTTTTCTGTAATGAATGAGCAATGTCCATTAAAGGATTTTGAAGAGACAGATGGAAAAGGATGCCATAACTGTGTCTTGTGTCAGTGCCATGTCTGCAATAATATTCTTCCAATATAATGAAAATACTGAGCTGAGGTAAACTCACTAGGGAACATTCTTAGTGTAGGAGGGTTGGGAAAGTAATTTCCATAATGAAGTCAAATTCTGGATGTGAATCGAGTTTCCTCCTGTAATGTGTAGACCTAGGGCCTACTGGAGGTTTCTAAAGATTGTTACACAAGATGATGTGATATAACCAAAGATTGTTGGTGTCCATTGCTGAATGTTATAAATTTGCCTATACAAAACTTCACCAACAATTTTTCTACTAACCTGCATTTGGTGATACTCTATTTGTTCTCGATTCAGGAAAACAGTTATCTTTACAAAATGTCTGTATCCAGTTGCAGGTGGTTCTAGAAACACCATATAAAACTCAGGAAGATAGTAAATACATGTTTTGTATCGAGTGAGATATGCTTACTGCATGCATCTTTGTTTTAGTCGCCCTGTCACCTACTTCTACATGTGGCCATGTCGCATAGAAAGGACTTGTTCTGACAAAGATGCTGGGAAATTCTAGATGTGCGGCAGCTAAGATGGCAAGGAACCTTTCTTAGTTTTTGCAGTTTTTTTTGTAGAACCACCTGCAACTGGATACCGTCACGTATAAGAAACTATTTTCCAGAATCAAGAACAAAGAGAGTTGCAGATTAGATGGAAAAAAATATATGGCGCTGTTTTTTTTATAGGCAAACCTGTAACGTCCAGTAATGGACACCAACGTCTTTGGTTATATCACATTAGCTGGTGTAGTAGGCCTACAACCTGTAACGTTCAGTAATGGACACCAACAGTCTTTGGTTATATCACATTAGCTGGTGTAGTAGGCCTACAACCTGTAACGTTCAGTAATGGACACCAACAGTCTTTGGTTATATCACATTATCTGGTGTAGTAGGCCTACAACCTGTAACGTTCAGTAATGGACACCAACAGTCTTTGGTTATATCACATTATCTGGTGTAGTAGGCCTACAACCTGTTGCTACTGCAGGTGCTGCAGTGCACTGTTCTAAGGTGGAACCCGCATGGTAGGAAACGCTCTAAAAACCTTATCAATGTATTTTTCTTGAATAATTTCCTGTGTTAATTACAGGAAACCCTTAAATCAACAGACACCATAGACTATCAACTAACTAACTACGAGTTTTATATGTAGTAGCTGGCCAAGGTAGCTACAGTAGCACTCTGCAGTGACTGAGTTTCATTTAAAACGATGCAACAGATGTGAGTGACAGAACAGAGGCGGGCGGAAATGGCGTGAATCAAGCGCAAGGAAGCCCGGATGGCGCGCCAAATTTCAAAGAACTTCCTGGGGGAAAAGAACGCGAAAATTCTCCGTTCAGCAAACAACGACGTTTAAATTGGACATAAGTTATCAAAAGACTAAAGTATGTAGACCGTTTTGAACCATCGGCAGCATCACATTTAGACAGTGGATAAGAATTCAAGTGCACCAGATTCGAGCCACTTTTGTGGAGGTATGACTTTCAATGTGGATTACAGGAACTATCCAGTTGTCTACGCCTTGATTGTGAAATGCTTTTTCCGAGTAGTGTATTTTGACATCTTAATATGATGCACCTCTTAATCGGTGTAACGATGGTTTAGTTTGTGGACATTTTGCATAGTCATCTTGGCAAAACTATTCGTTGTAATTTAGCTAGTTCCCACTTGTTGTCCACTGCTTTGTCCCTGTGCCATTTCACCGCATGAGCTTTGTGCTACACTAGCAAATCAGCAGCACTGTCAGGCATACAGTAACGTTAGCTATTAGCTAACATGCAGTTTGTTCGTTTTTCATAGAACAACGTGCATCAAATTGGTGAATGCTCATAACGGCAAGGTAGTACCTACAATTCAATTACATGTAAAAGTCTATTTTGATGCATGTTTTTAATTTATGCCACTTTTCTGAGATACAGAGTGCAGCTATGGGCAACTTTGATGGGGGCCACAATCTGAACTCATCATGAGAGGCCACAGTGATCAGGACCTGGCACGTAGCCTTTCTGCAATTCTGACTGACATAACAAGAGAAACTGCTGATGCACAACCAAATTTGGAATTGCATCTGTGTTTTCTAACTCTCAGCAGTAAGCTGAGATCCCGATTTTGAGTTCCTAAAATATATTTTTGGAAGTGGTGTGTGTATTGGTTTTTGGAAATTGATCTGCGGGCCTACAAAAGGGGGGCCCGCGGGCCGCCAGATAGGGCAATAGAGCTGGGAATTGCCAGGGACCTCACAGCGCAATACTTAGGTGCCAATACGATATATATTGTGATTCAATGTCCCAAACATATCGCTCACTATATGTCTTCTGCAGAGAGCATGAGAAAATTGGCTTTGATCAGTCGTGGAAATAAGTTCTGAAAATAGGCTCGCTTTAAAAAGATGGAGAACAAGCTATAGGATAAAAAAAATACTGTACCAGAGTTTTGGCAAAGGTACAGCCGACTGGCGCTAGCTAACACTACCTACCAAAAGGTAGATTTACAAATCGATACTTGTAGTCAAAGTATCGATATAATATAGTCCAAAGTAGTAACTATCTACTTTTTACTCCCCATCACTAAGCAATAGGATGCTAAATTGCAATCAATCCATAGATTGTCACTTGTGTTAAATATGAAATAGTCATAACTCATTTATATTGCTAATATAATCAATTAACTATCGATGGTGTAGACAGGCTGAGTGAGTCGTATGGGCATGCTGTCTTACAAACGTTTCCTCTTCTGTCTTTTCAGATTGAACCACCTCAAGCTGCCAGCTCTAGCTCCCAGCCTTTACGTGTCAATTTACGAATTAGTTAGCTTAGTCAAATGTACACGGTATTACAACTGATATTTAGGTGACATTACTCAGCAAATAACCGTGCAGGTTATAGATTGTATACGATACGTTTTTACTGTTAAAACAAGAGTATATGTTTAATCTTGTCAAATTCATTCAACACCACATACTAAGAACCAAGCTTTTAACAGCGTTAGAGACGGCTTTTTGTCATCACATTCACTGACTTAAGTGCTATTTAAGCCATGGAACGCTCTATGTAAGAAAGTAACTGACCGGGGTGGGCATCGGTGAGTCGTGGCCATGCTGTCCGGAGTCCAGCCGTGTTTCCAGCTGCTGAGAATCGGCTCGTCCTCTACGGATTCAGCCCGGGACCTGTACACGTTCCGGCCTGCGCTGACCCGCTCGGTGTTCCGGCTGGGCCGTGCGGCAGAGCTGTGTGACGTCACACTGGACTCGACGTCCGTGTCTCGTATCCATGCCGAGCTGCATGCTGAGAGGGAGGCGGAGGGAGCAGCCGAGGGGGGCTGGAAGGTGCAGCTAAAGGACCGGAGCAGCCATGGTGAGTTCCACATGATTACAGTACACCGTTCTTCAAACAATCACCATCAGAGACACATAACTGTGATTTAGTCTGATATGATGTCTGTCATTCTATCTTTGGGAGGGAATTAATGTTTTATTTCGTTAATTTCTTGTAACATATTCTATAACCACACACACTTGTTTAGTTTCCTTAGGTCTCATTCAATTCTATTCTACTAGCCTTTCATCTGAGCTTTCTCCTCCACCTTCCCATGCCAGGTACCTGGGTGAATGAGGTCCGGCTGCAACCAGGTGTCCAATGGGAGCTCTCAGATGGTGACACGCTCACCTTCGGCGGCCAATCAGAGAGAGGGAGCCCAGAGTTCTACTTCCTCTTCCAGAAGGTTAGCGTGCGGCCGTTGGACTTCGACGCCATCACCATCCCGAAGGCCGGCACCTTCTCCTCCGACCTGAAGAACCGAATCAGAACGAGCCTGGACCGCAAGGCGGTGGCCAACTTGGATCTCAACAGGGCGACTGTCATTCTGAATTCCATCGGAAGCCTGAGCAAGATGACTGGGACTCCTTGGACATTTAAGAGGTGTGACGGCAATATCGCAGACACAAGCTCCACCTCCGTGCCCTTTACATCCTTGGTCCCGCCCTCCACCCCTCCTCCCTTTCCACCCACTACATCTGTGGCCTCATCCAAGTCACTCCCGCCCTCATCCAAGAGCAGACGCAAGTCAGCCCACACTGTCCTTCTGGAGGATGACAGCTCGGACGAGCCAAGGAACCACCAAAGAGTGAAGGACGGGCCGAGTGGGACGAAGAGAAGGCGCCTCTACAAGTCAGAATCTGAGGGTTTCCATGCTCATTTACCCAAAACGGACCAGGATGTACGACGCCAGTTTGAACTGAAACGCGTGCCTGCGCCCAAACCGATCGCAAACTGTCACACCATCGTCGCTAACGGCAAACTCAACCATGTTTCCTTGAACATCAGTCAGAGGCGGGAGATCGACCCAAACAATCAAAGGACTGGTCCAAATGTGAACGTCTCTGTGTTTCGCCAGCAGAATATTTTTTCGCCGCCATCCTCTGGGCGGGGCAGGCAACGGGCTCACAGCTCCCCAGTTTACTCCCCTATGGTGGTGGGAGGAACGAGTTACACCCTGGGGTCTCCATCCTTGAGGATCTGCAAAGAGGATCGAGGACGGGCAGGGCAGTTTGCCAGATTTCACATCACCTCTGGGTAAGAATGCCCTCATGTGACAGCATCCAGACAACAGTGACATTGCTCTGTCATATATTAGTATTTCTCATTGAACATTTTCCTTCTCTGTAAACGAATATGCTCCGTTCTCACCTCACATTCTCAAATATGTATTTTTTGTGATATATAGTGAATATGTTAAGTCGAATGTGACACTTCGCTCTTCCTCCTTCCCAGCAAGCGGCGGGGCAGACCAAGGAAGCACCCTCCTCCGCGGCCCTCCCTTCCCCCTCCTTCCTCTTCATCTTCCTCCTCCTCCTCCTCCTCGTCGTCCTCTTCGAGCTCCTCCTCGTCGTCCTCGGAAGACGAAGTGGAGGGAGTGTCCCAGGGGGTGGAGCCGTGTGCCGCGCCTCGCTGCCGCCTGCCCCAGCAGGAGACTGTGCAGTGGGTCCAGTGTGACGACTGCGACGCCTGGTACCACCTGGACTGCCTGCACTGCGACCGCAAGAACCTCCTGCTGGACCCCAACGCAGACTTCCACTGTGGCTGCCGCTGATACAGCAGGAGTGGGTCACAGACCCCTACACCAGAGTACACTTAATGCCTTAATCATACCACAATGAATTATGGGGGGGGAAACGATACATAGATTTTTTGGGATAATGGGGATGGTATGATCAAAATAGATGTTGTAAAGTGTTCGTGGAGGTGTTTTAAGTTGCGACTGAGGCTCTTATGAACAGTAGGATGGGTCTCATGTACCTAATGGTTAGAGGCTGCCCTTAACTGACATTTTTCAAAGTGTTCATCCAAGCTCGCTCTGATGTTGAGCAACGGTTTGAGGAATCCAGTGAAAGCTACAACTTGGGTTAGCGGTGGTAACCCCGGGGACTGATATGAACTGAACTATTTTAGCCGCACACAGGCTACTCTGGTGAACAGTACAAGTCTCGAAACGAGTAGGCTTACAGTGACAGACTGTAGGTTTTTAACTTTGTGTATGAAGTACTTCCATATTGGGTTGTGAATAACCCTGCTGTTGATGGGGCTAAATGAAGGTGGTATTGGAGAATTCGCCAAATTCATATCTGCCGTAACACAATATGCATCGCAATGCTCTCATCACACAATACGAATAATCGAGCAAGGATCTGCTGAGCTTGATTCTGTCCCGTTCGGTAAAGATGTCAACTCAAAAAGATGAGCGTGGGTTTTCTGCGTTCACACTCTGTCGTCGTGTTAATATCGATCTATAAAATGCCGACTTTATTTTTTTCTTCTGTCGGATGACTTCGATTTATATATCTAACTATGTATGCATATCTGTCCAAAACACGACTAGATTTCAGCTCTGTAGAACAGGGACGGCCAAACCTTCTGCAGGGTTTCGTTCCAGCCCTACTATAACTCACCAGTTGCTCCTCGGGATCCTGATTGGCTGAACCAGGTGTGACATAGTAAGGCTGGAGTAAAAGCCGGCTCTCCAGGAGGGTTTGCTACACCTGATGTATGGTCACAAAATATTTCACGCTGTCTTCACTTTGATGATTTATAAGATCAGCTCGCGAGAGCGCGTTACAGTTTGGATGTTTCTCTTCAACGTTATTAGGGAAGAAATAAAATGTATTTAAAAATGTGTTGATGGAGTATATTTTTCAACCTGTAGTTCACAAGTCCGTCTGTTCACCGTGAGTCGTATTGAGAAAGTATAACACACACACACACTTATTGGCTATTGAATTACCAGGCGAACGGTTAAAAACGGTGCAAAATTGAAAAGAAACTTCCGCACACTGGTGATCTTGATGCGGCAGCTTCACGGATTTAATTGATCTTCTGCGGAGCATCAAGGTCACCCAGCGTGCTGAAGTTTCTTTTCAATTCACCGTGATATTACCAATGACTCAAACTTCGGCCCTCTGGGGGTACATATCCATCTAGTTACGGCTCTGGGTTATGAGTCGCGATAACATTCTGTGGCCTTTCTAATAGCTTTTCATCCAGATTTTCTTTCTCCGATTGGAGTACGTCTTCTCTCAGGTTAGTGAGGTGTGCCCTAAAGCCCATGGTTAACGCGATACCAAGTCAGATCTCTGCAGACAGCCTCAGACGGCCAGGGGAATAGATTATAGAGCAGGAGAAGAAAAAAGCTGCCCGACTCTCAAGGAAGAGTACTACATTGTCTGTGTTTCCATGGCAACACTTTTTTCAGCCAGCCACAGCAACAGGCCGGGTTTAATTCTGGGAACCTTGGAGGCGATTGGAAATGAGACGATAGGGAGTGGAACATCTATTTGACTCCGATAATTGTAGTCTGAGGGAAAATGCAGTAGTGTTATCGGGAGGGTGGTAATGAGAACATGGAGCTAAAAAGCTATTTCACGTTGTTATTGTTTGTTGCCAGCAGAGGGCTGTCTTGTTCTTTTAAGTGAGCTCTATGGCTTTTGACGTCACTTAAAAGTGTCTGGTATAAAACTACACGTCTGGATATATTTATGCAGCCATTCCCAATTATCATATGTTTTTATTACACAATTCAAAAAGAATTCAATATCTTTTGAACGCATGCGGGCGAGATACATTACTGCGAGGGCCAAAATAGGCTTGGAATGGATGGATTACAGTGCATTTATTGGCACAGAATATTGTCAGACACCACCAGCCAAACTGAGTTTGGTCCATATGTGCTCTGGTTCCTGAGAGGTGTGGTGTGACTGGCACACAGGCTTAACTGAAGCCTAATGGGATCACTCTGGAGCAGCTGCCACTTCCCCCTAAGAACCTGTTTCTGCCCTCAGCGCAGGATATGAGACGCTTACTATTTCCTCCCGACCCCATCCTGACCCTGGTTTGGTGGGCTTCCAGCACCAGTCAGGAGAGGAGGGAATAACATTTTACTCACTAGTTCAGCCTGAGAGGTAAATTGCCTGGAACACAATGAGCGTACTGTTCATAAGCCTTGTGTTCAATTTAATGAGTGTATCAATTACACTCAAACAATATTAATGGGCCGCGGAAATGAATGTCTGATAGCATTATAGGACTATGTCAGCTCGGGGATTCGAAACTTGCAACCTTTCGGTTACTAGCCCAACGCTCTAACCACTAGGCTACCCTGCCGCCCAAATGCTGTGATACCAGGATGTGTTGTATGCTTGGGCAGCGTGTTAAGCCCTCTCTGATGAGCCTAATGACAGATAGGCTGCCATTAAAGTGGCATGTCCAATTACCACGACACTTACTCTCCCCTCCCTCTGACAACACGGCCATCCATCAAAGTTAGTTACCTGCGGTCATGTGCGAAAGCCTGGTCATGTGCGATGACCATCCCCCTACAACTGGCATATTAAGGAAAAAAGGGGGGGATACCTAGTCAGTTGTACAACTGAACGCATTCAACCAAAATGTGTCTTCTGCATTTAACCCAACCCCTCTGATTTATAAAATGTTTCATGTGTTCCAGGCTGATTCGATCCCAAGTTAAGTATTCTGACTACAATTTTGGTCAGCTCGAAACAGGGCCATGAATGTATGAATGGACTATCTCTATCCCGTTGCCCGCCTGTGGTGATAAGTAATAAATACATTCTCTCCTCGGTTCTGCTAAATGTGATTTATTTAAATCTTTTAGAATCGTACTTTTAGAACCTGTTGTTACTGGCAGTGTTTTATTCATTATTGAGAATGAGTTGCAACTTTGAACCACAAGCATTATAGCCCAGCTACTGACAAGGTACAAATCTGTCGTTCTGCCCCTGAACAATGGTAGTTAACCCACTGTTCCTAGGTCGTCATTGAAAATAAGAATTTGTTCTTAACTGACTTGCCTAGTTAAATAAAGGTAAAATATAAATGTAATGAGTCATGCCACCCATAAGAACACACATGCTTAGGCTCAAACACACACAAATTCTCTCTCTCTCTCTCTCACACACACAGGCCATCACTCACACAGCAGCATCTCACAGTGGGTGGCATGCTTCATTCTCTGAACATGGTCCACAGGTGGTAAACAGAACAACCATCAGTCTCCAGTCTATCCTAACCTCTAACCAAATGGGGCTATATCTGCACTGTAATGTTTGAGTGATCTGGGGTTATGAGGTTAACATCACAAGAACAGTTTATTATTATTCTAATCAATTTGGCTATATCAACCCTCTAGCGTCTTGGTATTTGAGTGATCTGGGGTGGTGAGGTTAACATCACAAGAGCAGTTCATTATTATTGTGAATCTCTAAACAAGATTGTGTTTAACTGCACCTACGGGGTTCTGTGTTGGGGAATGCAAAACAATTAGTCAATTTAACATTCCGCGGCTCCCGCCTCACCTTCCCACAGGTAGCACGGCTTTTTCTCAGTGGATGAAAGTAAATGGTCGCAACGACAGGGGGCTTTATTGTAGGACGCGAAGCAGTGCCTACTTAGTCTTCCACAAGGGCAAACTGCTGTTGAACTACCAATTACGTGGCGCACTTTCTCTCAATCCGCTGCTTGTAATGAAGAAAGAGAACGCATCCTCCCAGTAGGCTGTATCAGCTCTCTCTCTGTAATTGATTTAAGTCTTTTACGTGATTGAGTGAAGTCTGTTGAACTGCCAATTATGTGATACACTTGCTCTGCATCTGCGCTGCTGCTTACAGTAAATTAGCGTTCTTGCCTCAATCCATTCCCAGTAATTGTTTTTGCTAAGTCTATATGTGATGGGAGTAAAAGGCCTACTACTTCACATGGCAGAGGGGCCAAGCAGCGGACATGAGTCAAGCACAAGGGATGTCAAACTCACAGGCCCTCTCACACTGGGAGAATGTGAGGAAATGAAAAAGGACTTACAATCTCACCAGACTCACCCATCTAGCCAGTCAGCCCCTCACTCAATGAGCTCTCCCCCCTTTAATCTGTCCACCAAACATTGTTTTCACCCCTGGGGAGACGGTTTTCTATTTATGGAGCAGTGCTGAGCGGATGTGAGACAATCAGAAAGCGCCTTCCTGACGTTGTGTTTGTGTGAGCTGTGCATTGTGGATGAGGAGTGGATGAGCGGACACACAAACAGGAGCCAGTGACGCCATACAGGGAACAGAACAGATGCACAATTATTATGTGTAAAATGGCTAAATATGGAGAAACAAGATGGACCAGATGCAACGACGCCTTCTAGGAGAGGCTCTCTCAGCATGAGGACAAAAGCCTACACTTTATACACTTTAGGTGAGACAAATGCCAACTCACAGAAGCTGTAAACACACACACACACACACACACACACACACACACACACACACACACACACACACACACACACACACACACACACACACACACACACACACACACATATGAGCCTCAGTATATATTCACAAACACACAGCTACCACCCTTGTGCCTGAAACTCAAACCCACACAGTTTCTTAAACCCAGCAACAAGCGTACTGGAAATAAATGAGCAGGGAAAACACTCATTAACTGTAAACAAAGTCCACGGTGCTAAACTAATGAAGATATTCACGAGTCGGAGAACACCAGGGATGAGGTGGCGGAGACACCGAGAGAGAAACAGATAGAGGAAGAGAAACGAGTGGGAGAGAGATGGAGAGAATGGAAGATAGAATGAGAGCGGGAGGGGAAGAAATTAAGAATATTTCAGGAGGTGTGAGAACACTTCCTCCCTGGGGCTCCATGTCTCTCTAGCCCTTTAATGTCTTTAATTAAAGCGAACAGTATTATCTGCTGCTCCCTTGGAGTGCGTTTACCAAAGCGACACTCAGCTAATAGGGGAGGGGAAAGGGAGAGGGGTAAACTCTAATGACGGAAGGAAAAGAAAGGGGGGAGAAGGAAGTCATCGAGGGGGAGGGAAAAGATGGAGGGAGGAGGAGAGAGGAGGGAGATCAACGCTTCAAAAAATGAAGGAGGCTGCCACCGGCTAAGATGTACGGCACTTAAATGTGTTGCTCCGGCTGATACACGATCACATTAAGCGACAGCTTGTTAAATCAATCTCATTCCTCTGAGCCGATCTCTGGCCACAGGGGCAATTTCTCAAATGGCACGGAAAGGGTCTGACGGAGAGGGGGATATGGAAGAGGCCAGTAAACATTAGATGCATTTACTGTAGTCATCTGTTTTGATGACATGGTTTTACCAAATCAACTTTTTGGTGGGCAGTTAGTTTCCCAGAGATACTGTAGGCATGGTGTTTCTGTTGCTCTGTATGTCACAGTGGAAGGACTAGTCTTCCATTGAAGCCTCCTTACAGAATGTTGGGTCGAGCCATCAGTAATGCCAGTCAGACAATTGGCAGAGCTTTGGGACAGATAATCACATTATTTTATTAGTTGAAAAAGATTACCCATTGAACAGTGCAATATTTCAGTGTTTAAAGTTCACAAGCAGAACTAATTTCCAGTGGTAGTTGGAGGTATTAACTTTGTTGTTTATGGCCCCCTTGGTCTCCATGGAGATAACCCTAATAAACCCCCAATAAACCCCAGGGCTAAAGTTAAGCATTAAGACCCTTTTGACCTACATCTGTACCGGCTAGATGTTGCAGATGATATGGCCAACCCAATCTACCCTCGGTTGAGTGATGGTGAGCATTGCCTCCATTTTGCCCAGGCACAGCTCTGGCCCCCTGCCGTTTGCTGTTTGCGACCCCCAATCACAGCCATGTCAGCAGGCTCCTTATCGTGATGGACAGCCACCTCTTACCCACCGCTCCATGTGTTTGCAGATTGAAAGATTATCTGGCAACCTACAGGTCCCCTTCCCTCCTCATAGAAAAACATTCGAATCTATATCCACACAAATCACATGGAGACCATATGGGCCTTGTGGCTTCTTGGAATGGGAGTGAAAACAGAGGGCCACATCTAAAATTCATGGGCTCCTGTATAAAGAAAACAATAAGGGAGAGAGCACTTTGTTAGCTTGCCTGGCTCCAGCGGTGGACCAAAGCATCTTGGGTAAATAACACAATAGAGGTCCAAGCTGACAGCCAGTCAGGGGGTGGGAGTTGATTTCTATTCCCTCCTGGAAGGAGATTGAGGAGCAAAGGCCAGGATGACCTGAACACGAGGGGATATATGTGGCCGCAATTGCATCAAACTGACAACAGATGGCACACTGTAGTTGATGATTTGTATGCTGTGTACACCCACAGGGGGGGGGTCACTAGTTTAGAGGACAGAAGGTTTTCGATGCTCCACCAGTATTGAGTGTTTGATTGAGAGTATTGCCAAGACAAAGTGTCAGCTGGTGACCACTGTGATAATGAACTGCTGATAGAGAAGTATCTCACAGCTTATGGCCATACCACCAATCACAGGGCCATATTCTGAGGCAACTTTGTCCTCTGAGCGACACTTATGCATAAGGTTACTGAAGGTGTGTTTATGCAAAATATTTAAATAGGTGACATCTTGGAAATGATGTAAGGACGAACAACACCAACCTGTAATCGATACCACATTTGATCAACAGAGGATTTAAATGAATGTACAGTGCATTTGGAAAGTATTCAGACCCCTTGACTATTTCCACATTTTGTTACATTACAGTCTTATCTAAAACTGATTAAATAAATAAAAATTCTCATCAATCTACACACAATACCCCATAATGACAAAGCAAAAACAGGTTTCATTTAAACAGAAATACCTTATTTACATAAGTATTCAGACCCTTTGCTATGAGACTGAAAATGGAGCTCAGGTGCGTCCTGTTTCCATTGATCATCATTGAGCTGTTTCTACAACTTGGAGTCCACCTGTGGTAAATTATATTGATTGGACATGATTTGGAAAGGCACACACCTGTCTATATAAGGTCCCACAATTGACAGTGCATGTCAGAGCAAAAACCAAGACATGAGGTCGAAGGAATTGTCCGTGGAGCCCAGAGAGGATTGTGTCAAGGCACAGATCTGGGGAAGGGTACCAAAACATTTCTGCAGTATTGAAGGTCCTGAAGAACACAGTGGCCTCCATCATTCTTAAATGGAAGAATTTTGGAACCAACAAGACTCTTCCTAAAGCTGGCCGCCTGGCCAAACTGAGCAATCGGGGGAGAAGGGCCTTGGACAGGGAGGTGACCAAGAACCCGTTGGTCTCTCTGACAGAGATCCATAGTTCCTCTGTGGAGATGGGAGAACCTTTCAGAAAGACAACCATCTCTGCAGCACTCCACCAATCAGGCCTTTATGGTAGAGTGCCAAGCGCCACGTCTGGAGGAAACCTGGCACAATCAATTCTGTGAAGCATGGGTGGCAGCATCATGCTGTGGGGATGTTTTTCAGCAGCAAGGACTGGGAGACTAGTCAGGATCGAGGGAAAGATGAATGGAGCAAAGTACAGAGAGATCCTTGATGAAAACCTGCTCCAGACTACTCAGGACCTCAGACTGGGGCAAAGGTTCACCTTCCAATAGGACAACAACCCTAAGCACACAGCCAAAACATCGCAGGAGTGGCTTTGGGAGAAGTCTCTGAATGTCCTTGAGTTGCCCAGCCACTGCTCGGACTTGAACCCGATCGAACATCTGTAGAGAGACCTGAAAGTGCCGCGACACTTCCCATCCAACCTGACAGAGCTTGAGAGGATCTGCAGAGAAGAATGGGAGAAACTCCCCAGATAAAGGTGTGCCAAGCTTGTAGCGTCATACCCAAGAAGACTCGAGGCTGTAATAGCTGCCAAAGGTGCTTAAAAAGTACTGAGTAAAGGGTCTGAATACTTGTGAAATAGCTGGTCAGCTATAATATTTGTTCTGCAAATATTATTTTGGGGAAGTTCCTGAATGTCATGTTTCATAGGAATGAGTGTTGGTGGTAGGAAAATCCCTAAACTTCATTGCTTTTCACAACCTGATCATTTTAACTGAAGCATTTTGATTTCTATGCTGCCTCAACCTGTGGTCTCAGCATAGATATATTCATCATGAGCCCACCCACTCAAATAGCCCAATTATCCTCTGTGTAGTCTAACACTATGATAACATCCATGCCATATCCTACAGAGAAAAAATGTATAGACGAATAGACAGAAAATGGATCCACCATCCATATAGGTCAGAGGAATATGCAAGAATGTTCTCTATTGTGATTTTTTTTTTTTTTAATGAGTGCCTTTGATATTTTAAGTGAAAAATGTAAAAGCCTGTTATATTTAATAAAGGGCCCTTTAATATATACCACATGGAGAATTCAATAAATCATTTTTTTGTATATGAATAAAGGCTTTTGACATGCCCCTCCATGCACCCTCGGTGACATACAGGAAGATTTTAATCCATTTAACCCCAACTTTTCTCCCAAATTTCCACCGTCATTGTAGATCCCTAGTTATTTTGTTGCTTTGAACAGTCGTTTCCCGAAGATGATTATTTCTTTCAAGTGATTAGTGATCCATTTTAAGGTCAACCCTGTTATATTAACTGAACTCTCTTTTTAATATGGTGAAACTATTCGTTTTGAAATATTTTTTTTCCAAAAGAAACATTTAACATCTAATAGTCAAATCAGTGTAAAAGAAGGTGAGCTGCTTCTACTCTTTTTTGGCCATTTTCTGGTGTTTTGTGTTGGAAAATTCAGTGAGTCCAGCATAACAACTGTTATCCATCAACTATATTAGCCTTAGACAGGCAAGACAATTTTTTTTTTTTTTTTTTGAAGCTTGTATTCAATTGCCCCTCCCTGTTGCACACAACACTCTTCCATTTGTTTCCCTTATCACAAGATTTATGGCTGATTTAAGATGAAACCATTAACCCTGTTACTTTATTTGGTACATAAATATGCACTTTCTACAGTCATTTTTTTTATTTAACCTCATGAGATGGGACAACGTGTTATTTAAATTAAGTTCAACATGTGCTCTTTATGACAGAATGTTGAAATAAATTGAATAACAAGATAGGCCTACATGATTTGACCTCGTTCTTTCTGAGTTCCCAGCTGTCATTAAAGCACCATTAGAGACACGTTCATCGTGCTTTCAAGACAACTTGGAACTCGGGAAAAAACGAGGTCAAATAATGACGTCAGTGATCTTCAGGTCAGAGCGCTAGAAAAAAGCCCCATTTACGGACTTGTTATTCCGAGTCGGAGATCGTTTTTTTCCAAAGTTCCCAGTTGTCTTGAACGCTTTGAATTCGAAGTCTGAGATTTCCGAGTTTCCAGTTATTTTGAACGTGGCATCAGACCAATTCGGTTTCTGCATTATGTGCATTTACATGACACTTCAACATTCTATGATAGCCATTTTAGCTCCCCATTAATATTACATGGGAATATACAAACAAAAAAGACTATACAACGGAATGTGTAGAATGAGCATTACGATGCATAAACATGATACATGATACTTCAACGTTCTATTGCAGCCATGTTAGTTTACCATAACCATTACATGGGGAATATTTAAACAATGCTATGTAATTTCATGTCTAGAATTAGAACAATATTCACAATTCTAAAAGTTGTCCTAACTATTTTAGGGTGCGTTCGTAAATTCACTCTGGCTATCTACTCCGATTTCAGAGTAATCTCGTTTGAGTGTGTCAGAGCGCAGAATAACTGACGAATTTACGAACGGACAATCTGACAACGCTCTGAATTTACGAACGATCAGAGGGCACTCTGAGTGTACTCTGGCACTCCAGATTGCATTTACGAACGCACCCTTAATATATGGCTCTGGTTTTAGGCAGCATATTGTGACATCACAACCAATCCCCCACTCAGAATGCGTGCCAATGCTTCGTGGAAATAACCGACACACGGAACATGAGTGTTACTTTTTTCTGGTGCCATTTAGCGAACACCAGAGACATACCTGTACGCACTACGTCCGCCCCACACGGGGAGGGGTTTTGAATGTTTTTGTGTGACTGTCAAGTCGACTCTAATTTGAAATCGAGAAAAATAAGACGTCGGACTGAAGATCAAACATATAGCTCACCGACTCCGGTCTGTTTCGCGGTCTACTTGTCCTATTCTATATTTTTATTGAGAAGCAATCAGTCAAGGAATATTAAGTCTGTTCTGGTGTGGTGTGGTGCTGGGGATTTTATATCCACCTCGTCTTTTTAGAAGAATGGCGAGAGACGCTAAACATTGCCCCCTATCACCAATGAAAAACAGTTTGTTGGTGACAGCGGGGATACTTCTGATTATTCAAGGTAAGAACCATGAACATTGACCCTGTTTTCTGTAATCTCCAGTCCTTGTATTACCATTTACCTTTTCTTTATGTGTTTCAATGGGTCACGTTCATTCAAATGTTCGGTATCGGCAACCGAACTGTGCCATATAGATCCGTTTCACAGTCCCATATGAAACGCGTGCACATTGTGGGGCTCATCAACACGGTCATACATGATTTCAGAGGTGGCGGTGTTGGATTTCTCAAGACTTGTTATGGAAGTTGACTTCTACACAATACCGTCTGGTTCCTCCCGAGTTTCGGTACGCCATGTTATGTATGCAAGGTGTGGCCTCCCGGGGTATTTATTTGTCAGAGCGCGCAGACTGCAGCGCAGGTGTGATTGTTCCGAATCACCTTAATCCAGTCCTGGTCTGTTTCGACACCGTCTCGGTTGATTTTTTGTTGTTGTTTTCTTTGTTGGTATCCTCAGATCAAGTTTCATTCAGCCAATTGATCTAGCCGATATTTTCCATGAACTGAAATGAAGTCAGAAAAAGCAACAGGGTGTTGCTGTAGGCTACAAGACATTGTCAGCAAAGACACTTGGTTATGTGCGTTTTGTGTGGTTTGACTGACTGGTCCGTTGTTACAAGGGGAGAAAAAAACCGAGAATGGATTCTACCTACATGTGTATTTATCCTACTGTTTTTACCAACCAAATGTCAATCTATTGTAGCCTCAACTGTCAAATGAAGATGGCTAATGTAGCCTACATAGCCTCTGATCCAGTTATTTTAGCCTTATAAACAATTCAATTGTCATGTCTCCAAGAACCTACCTGCATTCAGCACAATTGACTGCAAGCCTCATCACTGCCAAAACCCGAGCATGGATATGAAAAAGAAGGTTTCTCCTAAGGTTGGACTGGTGTTTGACCAGAGAGAGTATAGATATCTGGAGCCTGTTAGAGTTTAGGGCTACTAGATTTGAGGAATGTATTGATTTTGATGGTTGATCGCACAGTGTTGCATAGGCCTATGCCATTTGTGTTTCCTGTACATTTTACTGTATCCTGATTCTTTTCATCCTGTTAAGAGTTTCTGGGAAGAGGTTTGCCTGGATTTATAGTTCAGATTTTGAGCTGGTTGTCATGGATACTCCTGAGTGGCAGCATGAATTTGGGGCATTGAGATGTCCATCTCGTCTGGTGGCTTTGCAAGTATACTGTTTGATACATCTTGAATTCAGGCCTGGGGTGTGGGGAAAAAAGACATCAGTTTTGTGTACTGTAATGTTTTAGTAAGTGTAAAGAAAATTCCAGTTTTCTAGGAATCCATCTTGCAGATTTTTATGTCCATACAAATCCACATTGCAAACAGGTGTCGGTATTCTGAAGCCTGCAGTAGAATTTAAGCTAAAAAACTGGCACCTTGCTTGGATACATTTCTGAATGTTTAAAATTTTCAGAGCTCAATCAACATTCGAAGCACCCTGAATAAACTGAACATAACAAACCTCTACCCCTCCCCCACTCCCCCCATCCAGTACCCCCACCCAGAGTAAAAAAATCTCAGCCCTTTCACAGTATGCCCTTTCACAGTATGCCCTTTCACAGTATGCCCTTTCTCTCTTTCTAGCCTATTTTCAGACTTTGCTCCTGTCCCTTTGTTGGAGCAGCTTTAGTCATTGGTCCAATATCCCCCCTTCCCCTCCCTCTCCCCCAAAGTTCTGGGCCCCATTCTTTCTAGACGTGTGGTGTGTCAGAGATTCAGGCAGAGGGGGGGGGGACTCGAACAGAAAATGTTTAGGCAAAAGTTCCTGCATGTCCTCAACTCACCCAAACCATCTCGCTGAAGGTATCAACTATAATTTCCTCATTTCCTCAGTCTTATATGTAGAGGTTTTCAGGCCTGGTAAAATAAAATGACCTACTCTCTATTATAACAAATTCAAAAGAAAATGCTACATTTCATTTTTATGAGCGGTCAACCGTCTCAAGGATTACTGTGGAATAACCCAGATAATCTTACAGGCAAATGGAATAGAACGGCACCTTCACAAATGTGTAACGACGTGCAGAGCAGTAATCCATGCAACTAGAAACATAAATGAATAGCTCTATGGTGGAGTAATGAGATGGGTTGGCCTGAAATAAACACCCTCTCCTCCACCAAGTAACTTCTAAATCGTTAGCGACAAGTTTGTTTAGGTCAACCCCTCCTGCTGACGTAACCGAGATGGCGGCAGATAACCTACCGTTTCCCCCCCCCCATTTTTTTTCTTCTTATTTTTCCTAGTCTTTCAAACCTCTCCACCCACCCTGCAGTTTGAGATGAAACGGAGGCTAAAGAGATGGATTTCTGAGTGGGCTGGGAGAACTCTTGCCCTTCCATGTGCCCTCTGTCTAAATCAGAATGTCTGACTTGGCTCCCTGCGACTCCCCTGCGTTTAGCATGTCATTTTCATTTGCATACTGCACACTAACATCTCTCTCCGCCAGTGTCTGAGTGAAAATGTATTCGCAGCACCTCTCTATGTAAAACAGACACAGAATGTCATTTTTTTTCTCCGCCGGTCCAGTGCAAGCTTTATTAATTACTTTTATATCCCTCAGTAATTCTAGGGTTGATTGAAAATTGTGCCTGACAGCTGCAGCACAATGCTTGTCCTCGCCACTTCAGTGTGCTCTCCTTCAAGCACTTCATCACGACATGTAGTCTCTGCAGACCTGGCGACCGTTCTGTCTGGCTGTTTAAAGGCATGACAAACACGCGGTCAGTTGTCTTCATGGTAGATGTCGTAGCCCGTCTCTGGTCTGGCTCAAACAGGAGCTGAGCACCGTCACTTTTTCCATGACTTTTGTATCAGTTCACTTTTGTGGAGTCCATAGGCAAAATTTGAACTGGAAGACTGAACAAAAATGGATCTAGTTGCTTCCCGTAAAGAGATCTTATTACCACTTCCTTCATCTTCTGATTTTTAATTAGTGCAGCTCCCTTAACCCTAGGCATCAAAGCAAAAATAGAATGAAATGATATGCGTGGAAAAACAGAAAACATCGAGGCCAGGATGCATTTTCATGACTGTTGTCTTGGGTAGCAAACAAAAAGAGAAACATTTTGCTTCCATTTTCCAGTGGGTTTGGCAAATGAAACTGACAGGCATGTCTAGGCCTGACAGTCTTAACCCCAGTGTCTATTTTCAGTGCAGAGGCTTTTACAAATGTGATGATGAGACCCTAATACCTTGATGTTTCTATTGGTCTTTTACTTTCGGGGGGAGTGACTTATAGGCACCCAATTGTCACACTGGGTGAGTGATTGCTGCAGAGGTTGCTAATAAGATGCACTCTCTTTCAAGTATGCGCCATTACATTTTTTGCATGCCATTTCCAGCAGGCCCAATCCGATGTTCCTGTTGTATAAAATCCAGGCCTACACAAATGTTTAAACAGTTAAGAATGTTTAACTGGTGAGCGCGAGTGCAGAAGGGATGTGGGCACATGCTAAGGAGACTTACTGTTCGCAGCATCACACATTCTTACACATTGTCAAGAGGTTGTCGGAATCATCCAGCACACAGCACTGAACACCGTTGATGAGACACAGGGGCATGATCTGATCCAACTAGGATACAGAACGACTGGAATAACTCAAAACGGCCTCCCAGTAAGCGTGACCACATGTCCCGGATTGTGTGGGACAGTCCTGCATTTCAGCCCATTGTTCCGTGTCCCGCGACCAAACCATCATCTCCCGCATTTATCAACAAATTCAAACACCGGCAAATGTAGAAAAAAAGGTAGTCGTCCCATATTTCAGTCAGACATTCCAACCTGTCTCTTGCAGTCACGTTGCACTTATGAGAAAGTGATGCTCCTCATCCAAGCTGACAGAGCTTGAGAGGATCTGCAGAGAAGAATGGGAGAAACTCCTCAAATACAGGTGTGCCAAGCTTGTAGCATCATACCCAAGAAGACTCAAGGCTGTAATCGCTGCCAAAGGTGCTTCAACAAAGTACTGAGTAAAGGGTCTGACTACATGTAAATGTGATTTTTCAGTTCTTTGTTTTTAATACATTTGCTTAAATGTCTAAAAAGCTGTTTTTGCTTTTGTCATTATGGGGTGTTCTGTGTAGATTGATGAGGGGGGAAAAAACTATTCAATCCATTTTAGAATAAGGATGTAACATAACAAAATGTGGAAAAAGTCAAGGGGTCTGAATACTTTCTGAACGCACTGTATATATTGTATCATAAGGATGTTGTACTGGTGATGTTAAACATTTCTCCAATTGTTGTTGAGATCTGATGTTCTGCGCAGCGCAAGAGGAGACGTAGGCCAATGTCATTGGTTGACGATATGCCTATCACATTTCTCAAATCCTTTCAGGCTAAACTTTGAGAGAACAGTTAGCCCTCACTACTTACAAAAAGTGTGCTTCTGACAAAGAGCTACAAAAGTAAGTAAATAGCTGTATTCAGGGGAGGACCATCCTCCTCAGTGAACTTCATAAAAATGGTAAAACATTTTTCAGAAGTTATCCTTCTTAGATATAACTATACTAAATATATTCCCGTCACCAAATAATTGATTAAAACACACTGTTTTGCATTGAAAGTCGTCTGTAGCCTTGACAGTACTCCCTGGGGTAGCACATGGTGTAGCTGGAGGACAGCTAGTTTCCGTCCTCCTCTGGGTACATTGACTTCAATACAAAACCTAGGAGGCTCATGGTTCTCACCCCCTTCCATACACTTACACAGTAATTAAAATTACTTCCAGAGGATGTCCTCCAACGTATTAGAGCTAGCTATATTTTGTGGTATTTGATTCACTTAATTAGCTAGTGAATGCAGCTAGCTAGGTTAAACACCTGGCTCTAACAGAGAGGGGTGCTATGTTAGCTAGCTGGCTAAGGCTATCCAACACTGGAACTCTTCCATGTTTAGGTAAGCTGGTTTTATAAATGTATTGCCACCGGGGCCTGCCGGTGTAACTGCTAAACTGCTTGCTGTACACTGTACTGCATGATTGTATCAAGTTTACTGTCATGTTAATTCCAG
This sequence comes from Salmo trutta, assembly GCF_901001165.1. Taxonomy (NCBI): domain Eukaryota; kingdom Metazoa; phylum Chordata; class Actinopteri; order Salmoniformes; family Salmonidae; genus Salmo; species Salmo trutta. The sequence goes on along the minus strand of NC_042990.1, from coordinate 10,392,042 downwards.
TAGCTATGCTGACTATGAAGTTAGCTAATGGTGAAAATGATGTAGACTGTGTAGTGGTTATGGTATGAAGGTTTGGCTTTGAAAGGTTTTTTCGCCTGGTCACAGACAGCTGTTGTGTTGTGCACTGAAGTCTACAATCGAAGGAAAAAGGTGAGAGAAGGACAGATGCGAGAAGGAATTATACAATGAGCAAAGTAATCATGCTGTTTGTATGTGGCTGCTATGAAAGTGATCTGTGTATTCTGTTGAAAAAGTTTCTTAAACTGAAACAAAACTGGGATAAAAAATACCTGAATTTGTCCAATAGAAACTCATTTGGACTAATGATTACACCTTAGATCAGCTAGATGCAGGCAAGAGTGTGCAAGGTGGTATTGAATATGTCCCTGTCTGTCACCTTGATTACTAAAAAATGTCTCTCAATCTCTGCACCTACATTGTACACTTTCATTCGTAGGTTAGGTTGTAGCAACCTGATGATGGGTATAGGGAACATTTTTGTATCATGTAGTAGCCTAAACCTATCCATGTTACATTGAACTGGGTGAATGGAATATGAATGACAGTCATCCAACATGCTGTGATAGAAATAAGGACATGCTCATCACAAAAAAAATCATCCTCCCTAATCTTAAACGGCACCAACCGCCACTGGCCGTATTAGACTGAAAGATATACGGTACTTTTTGTCAAACTGGTGAGGCTCTCCAGTCTCCATGCTCGTTAGTTGTCCATTCAACATATACGCCGCTACTTCACTCGATCCCGTTTTTAGAAGTCTCCCTTGCTAACCGTTTCACATTCACTGAGACCCAACCAATGTTTTCCTCGTCCACATAGTCCCGGCTGTTCATAAAACAGCCACACGTGGTCTCTCGTTTCTGCATCACCAAATTTTGGACGCTGGTGCGCTACTAGCTAGTTCGGTGCAGCGCACTGCGGAGGTGTAGTAGTACAGCCAGAGCGCACCGGAGTGTGTAACATCAAAGATGAATTAATGTCTTGGAAGATCACAATGATTCATTAGTATTCTACAGAGACACATATAATAGCAGAGTATAATGTTACTGTTACACCAAAAACAACCTAAAATCTCAGAAGAAATGAGGTGATTGTGAGGTGATTGTTAGCTGAATAGTCCAACAACAAAAATCGAATGAGGTCAAAACTCAACAGTAGGCTACTAGGCAGAATGTACTTTGATTTTAAACAAGATGCAGGAAGGCTATATAGTTTAACACCATCTGCTCTAATTTGCTCATGAGAGTAATTCAATTGCAAGAAGATCTAAATATACTGAAACAAAATATGGGTGGGCTTGGGAGGGCATAGGCCCACCCACTTGGGAGCCAGGCACAGCCAATCAGATTTTCCTCACAAAAGGGCGTTATTACAGACAAAGTACTCTTCAGTTTCATCAGCTGTCCGGATGTGGAAGTCCTGGTCCGACTTGATCTGTGATTTGTTAGGCCAGTTGAACGTACTGCCAAATTCTCTGAAACAACGTTATGGTAGAGAATTGAACATTACATTCTCTGGCAGCAGCTCTGGTGGACATTCCTGCAGTCAACATGCCAATTGCACGCTCGACTTCAGACAACTGTGGCATCGTGTTGTGTGACAAAACTGCACATTTTAGTGTCCCTTTATTGTCCCCAGCACAAAGTGCACCTGTGTAATGATCATCTTGTGTAATCAGCTTCTTGATATGTCACAACTGTCAGGTGAATGACTTACCTTGGCAAAGGAGAAATGCTCACTAACAGGAATGTAAACAAATGTGAACATTTTTGAGAAATAAGCTTTTTGTGCATATGGAACATTTCTGGGATCTTTTTAGTTCAGCTCATGAAACATGGGACGAACACTTTACATGTTGTGTTTTTTAAATATTTTTGTTGAGTGTACATATGGCAGAAAATAAAATAACAGGCTACACTGTCCTGAAAAAAAATAATCCTCTTGTCATTAGTTTTTTTATATATTTTTTTAATGAGTTCACCTTACATGGATTTGGAATTGAGTCTCCGCCTGTAACACACCACATCGAACTTGACAAGTTTGTGGGAATTGTCAACCTCTCGCTATTCCTGGAACTTTTTTTTTTTTTTATAGTATCTGGGTTTATTGCACTGTGACACTGCTGCTCCCTGTCGAGTGTCAAAATGTTTCTGGTTTTCCCGGAATGAGCCATCCGGAGTGTGTCAGAGGGAGCTGGGACGCCTCTTCCTCGGGAGTGTGTCCACTGGAGCGTCTGGAGGAAGACACTGCTCTGAGGCTCATGACAGCACACAGCACTGTAGGGGGGAACCCGGTTAAGGCGTTTAGTGTGTACCATTTCTCTGACAGTGAAAACAACAGGCCGGTTGTTTTCACCCTCCTGATATGCAACACATACCCAGAATTCTGCACTGGCGGTGACACCGACCACAACAAGCCAAGGTGACTGCATGCTATGTAAGGCATGGCAGTGACGCCGTCTTTGGCACGCCTGCTTCCAGACAGCGCGTTATGCCTCCATAGCCGTGCCCCTCCCCCCCAGCTTGTTTGTTGGGTGAATTCCTCCGTTCAGGTTTATGTCTGTCTGTGACTCACAGACGATGCAGGCTGGACACTGCCTAAGGGAAGACATGGACACTGCCTAAGGGAAGACATGGCAGGTCTCCCACCTCCATCAGTCGCTATCGCTCAGTCGGTGTGTGTCACATGGGGTGATGCTCCATTGCACCCCCCTCTAGTGAGGTCACCGCTGGAAGTCATCTGCCTTTCTGGCAGAATTTGAAGAATTTCCAGATAAGCTTCGCAGCGAGGTTCACAAGTTTATTGGAAATGCCATTTTCTGTTTGTTAGTCTTTTGTGTGTGTGTGTGTTGTGCACTAGTTTCTGTGCACAGTGAGTATATTGTATGTCTGGAAAGCACCGTAGCAAGGGTTTTGAATCCAATACAGGTTATCCTTACCTCTTCGCTCACGCATTCCATTGCCTTATTTGGGCAGTGGAGCGAGACAGCACAATTACCGTGGGCCTCGGGGTTGTTTTAACATAATCGCTCTCTCAGCCTCTCTCTCTCTCTCTCTCCTCGCCGCTGTCTTTCTCCACTCTCGCATTTATGCCCGTCATCCCTCCCTTCCTCTTTTGTCTTCCCTCTCTCTATCTCAAGATCTCTCTTGTGCTCAATCTTCTCTCGTTCACGTCTCCCACTCCTCCTCTGTTCAAAGTGCGATCAGATAAGCAGTGCCAAGCGAACAGTAATGGGGGACGGCGTTAACTTGTGCCTTTTCAGGCACGCAACAGATTCCTTGCCCCTGCACAAAGGGGATGAATAAATGTTTCATTGAATATTTTCCCAGGAATTTATCCTCCACGGCAGGCATAATGTGCCTCTACAGCAGGACTAGGTATATATTGATTGGTTTATTGTTGATATTCAGCAAGCGCCACACAGTGCCCTGAGTGTTGTCTGCTCAGTGTTGAGAAATACTGTCTGAAATCACCATGTCATAGAAAATAATTTTGTCCTCTTTTCCTGTAAAAGGCTTACCAGTGTGATTACTTGTGAAAGCTAAATTGGCTTTCTGCCCTCGGTCTTTCTCCAACTCCCATTCTGTCTCCCTCGCACATTAAAGCCAGTCCTCTAAGATTAATCCCCAGCACCCTCACTAGCTCGCTCTGTCTCTCTTTTTATCTGTTCTCTCTTTCATATTCTCCCTCTGAAATCCCTCCATCTCTCGCTGACTCGGCGGCAGAGAGGGTCAGTCATGGTCATGTTTATTTTAGTGCTTATCTGTAACGGTGACCCTCAGACCGAGCCTACCATATATTACGGTCTCTCATCGCTTTCCCCCTCTTCTCTCCTCCTCCTCTCACCACATCCAATCTTTCTCCCTTTGTGCTGCTCTGCCTCTCCAGCCACCATTTCCTTGTCCTGTTCTCTCTCTCTCTCTCTCTCTCTCTCTCTCTCTCTCTCTCTCTCTCTCTCTCTCTCTCTCTCTCTCTCTCTCTCTCTCTCTCTCTCTCTCTCTCTCTCTCTCTCTCTCTCTCACCCTGCGTCTAGGCAACTACACACAGCAGAGCAGTTGAGTTTGACTGTCTCACTTTCCTTCCCTTTCCCCCTATTCAATTTAATGTACCGTCTTGTCACGATAAATGTGCCCTCATTTTTGCCAAACGATGTACATAATATTGTACTATCAAAGATAAGACGCCCCCCCCATATCTCGTTCTCCAATTTCCCTGTTCTCTGTTATAGAAGCAGACAAATAATCTATCATTCTGACACATGATTTTCAGCCTGAGTTGTTGAACCCAGATATCACAGCACAAAAAGGCTGGAAGAAGTGCTTATTTTAACTCTCTTCCCCTGAGGACTTTCCTGCCCCCCCCCGCCCCACCATCCCTGATGTTCCAGCTGTCTCTCTCTACACTGTCCTCGCTGTTCCCTCTCAATGCTCTGTTTGTGTGTGTGTTCAGGGAGAGGGGGTTTACTGAGAAAAGGCACCCCAGAACGTCCAACAATGAGTACAGTTAATATTGTTTGTTCATTCGCTGTTCTTGCTAGTCTGTGTTTGCTAGTCTAATTTTAATTTCCTCTTACAATTTTAGCATTTCCTTTTAAACATGGATTCTTCAATAGCGTGTCTTTTCAGCACTGTGCCGCGTTTTTGTAATGAATGAAGATGAGAAGAATAACATTTCTTATGCCAGTAAACATATGCCAGCTCAAACATTGTCTTTGCGCCATAAATCAGATGAAATGTAGCACAGACTAATTGCAGTGTCGCTTTTGACGATGGATTAACACGGCTTGTCAGAACTTGTCAGAACCCCTCCTGCTGCCTGACTCCGACTGCAGACTTTCAGTAGGAGGACGGGTGTTCTACAGCCACCCGATACACGTCTGCACTAAGAGGACAGGGAAAGATGACCCGGCGGGATCTAGACAGACATGTCCTGCGGGCACGACTTTCTTCCTGGTGCCCTTTTGCTGTCCAGAGTCCCCCTCTGGGTTGGAGCTTAATTGCCACCTAAACTGAGTGTCATGCCCCTATGATGTACAGATGGCTTTCCAGTCCACGAAGTCCTGTGCCGTGCCTGCGGGCGGACTCTGTGACAGGTCATCCGCTGTCCTAATAAACCGTGTAGTCCTAGTCTATCTGGGGGAAAAATGGAGCCCGGGTCTCTCCAGACAGAAATAGACTTTGAATGTTCTCCCTCCCACCATTCTCGCTGTGACAAGAGTATTGAGAGCGAGAGCGAGGCCCTTTGAAGCCTGTGTGCCTAACCTGTACGAGACAAGCTTTCCATAAGTCATTTGGATCCGTGTTCACGGTAACACTGTTCTGGGATCTGTTCTCACTGCCCAAACTGGCCCCAGGGATTCATTGATTTAAAAAATAAAAATAAACTGGCTCCAGATCAACCTTTTTGAGTGGCTCTTTTTCATGTTTTATCCTGCCAAACAGCACTCCAGAGAGGAGCTGCCTGTTTTTTTTTTGCCACTCATGAATGGGGGTGAATAGATACTTTGCTAGGATTTTGTTCCCATTAGACCATCGCTGTTTGTATGTGGCCCAGCCTGTTGTAGGCATTAGACCTTTTCCTTCCATTATGGTGTGAAGGACAAGCTTTCGCTCCAAAGAGATTCCGTTTTCAAACGATAGTCCTTGTGGCAAGGAACATCTGCGTTCTATATCTAGAATCTACTGTAGTGACAGCCACTCAGTCTGGACCTGGTTTAGAGAAACCGTGTTTTGTAAAGCGGTACCGCCAATAGGCGAGGGAGAGAGAGAGCGCATTCACGGTACTTCACTCTCTCTTTTCATGAGGATAAATGGCAGTCCTCTACGTCTTAAGAGCAACGCGGCGCTAATTCATTATCTCTGAAGGCCAGCGTAACTGGGGAGAAGTACATGTTATTCATGTGGGAGGGAAAAAAACATTATATTTAAGCCGCCCTGTTGATACGTAGAAATAACCATTACCGATGAGAGATAATGATACTGGTGCGCCGTCGAAGTCAAGGCAGACTACGCAATCCAAAGGGAATTCCCAGACATGCGCAGTCGTCCAACAATCGCGTTGCATTATTTCCTTGCGTCTTGCAAAAGCCCCTGGGTTTTCTGACCTTTTCCACCCAGTTGCTAATTATATACCCAGGATAAGAATTGCCACCAGATTAGAAGAGCTTTCCCAGCGACACGACAATGGAGGACAAACAGACCATGCCCCCCCCCTGCTAAATCAAGATAACGTTTATGGCTTAAAGGGATACTTTGGGATTTTGACAAAGGCCCTTTATGTACTTCCCCAGAATCAGATGAACTTGTGGATACCATTTCTATGTCTCTGTGTCCAGTATATGAAAGTAGTTTTGCGAGCCAATGCGAACTAGCGTTAGCGCCATGACTGGAAGTCTACAGGTATCTATTAGCACGTACTGGACACCGACATAACAAATGGTATCCAAGAGTTCATCTGACTCTGGGGAAGTAGATAAAGGGCCTCGTTGCCAAAATCCCAAAGTATCCCTTTAATGGAGCTACCGCGCTGACAGGATTGAGCTGTGGGGTCGAATGAGACCCCCATCTGTGTGCAGTAAAGAAGAGACGGTGAAACCATACCAGATGGAGGTTAACGGAGGTCAGATAGGATAAGGTCACGGTGGCGGGGCGCCAGTATCTCCCTCGGACAGAAGACAGCGGACGGACGATGACAGGAGGAACCGGAGGAGAATGTGATGCCGTGGACTCTGAGGGGGTTTGTGCCTTGGAGTTGTCGATGAAGAAACCGGATGAGTGAAGCAGCATGTAAAAGAGACGTATATCCTTTTTCTTTTCTCCCAGCTTTGCTATTTTCCGTCTCGCTGCACATTCTGCCTGTGGAGAGCATTGGTGCGTGCTGCTAAGGACCTCCCCTGAACTAAAAACCACCCCGTGGGCCCCCAAGGGCCTTTTTCCTTCCCTGGTTCTCCCTTTATTTGGGCCTCGCGTTGCAGCCGAGCTGTGTTTATGATTGCTTGGTGGGCATGGGCGCTGCGTGTGCCAGTATTTTTGGGAGCTGGAAGCGGGGGGAGTGAGAGGGGGGGGAGCTGAATCTTCTCCCCGGTGCTGCAGGGAGAGAGGAAGAGGGGAGAGAGATGAGGGAAGCGAGGGCTGTGACGCCAGCCGCCATTAGAGCTATTGTACTCCCCGATTTTTAAACACACATTTAAATAGACACTGCCTTGGGAGGGAGCAGAAGAAAAAAGGAGGGGGAAGGTGCCTGCACGTCATGCCCACAGGAACCGCCATAGATTATTAATGCACTGTGGAAATGTGGCCCTTCTGTACCCCCTGTCTCCGTGTCGAAACGCTCCTCTTCCGCTTTCTCTCTCCCCCACTTCCCCTGTTCTTTCTCTCTCCTTTTCTCTCCATCTCCCTCCCCTCTCAGGCCACCTCTCCACTTCCCTTGATTCAGTTCACCTCTTCAACCCAGCCCTCCATCGCTGATATTTCCATTTTTTTCTCTCCCTCTTTAGCTCTCCCTGGCAGAGACTGCCTCATTTATTTTCCTGTTTCAAACCATCCCCCTCTTTAGCAGACATGCTCTCAATCTCTCTCTCTTTCCCTGTCTGTCCACTGTCTTTCCTTGTCCAATCTCTGCAAATTGGTTAGACTGGTGCAGTACATTCAGGTTGAAGTGCCCTACTTTCCCACTCCGCCACCCCTCCCTATGTTTATTTATTCAGATGTGAAGGGAAGGAGAGCAAATGAGAGTAAGGGAGGGAGGTAGGGAAGGTGGGGGTGTCAAGGGAGGGGAGCCAGGGAAACGCAATGAGCTCTCCCTCAGAGCAACCAACATGAAGTGAGTGTTTCTGGCATTCCGTTCTCCGTTAGTGCGGCCAGCCTCTAGATAGAAGGGGTAAAAGATGACCAATCTCCAATCTAAAGCCAACGCAATTCAACAGTTTCTCAATGAGTGAAGTTTCAGTGAGTAGAGCTTGAAGCTTTCAGTGAGTAGAGGCGTTGTACGTTTGCATTTGGTTGTGGTGAACGAGAGATCCCGATTGCCGTCGGACTATGAATGGGAACAGTCACACTACCCAGGGCCACCGTCTCGGCTGCAGTACAATATCGCTCAGTGGACACTTTCCTTCCTTCCAGAACAAATGTGGGCTAATGTGTCATCGTATCGCTGGGAATCTCCAGTGACACCTCTGCCATTGACCCCGACAGACACACTCGCACACAGACTGTCCCTCTCGATCTTTGTCACTCCAGTAGTCTGCCAGATAAGCTGTGCCGCGGTGCCGCCTCCCATCGTCTAAGGCAGCGGATGCTGGAGAGGGTCCAGGCCCCCGGCACTGTTGGAATAAGCAATGTGACGGCTCCATTAGCAGTGATGGCCACAGGACTTCATTAGGCAGTACCTACACTCTGGGGACACTGTAGGGGGGGGAACCGTGCCGGATTGAACAGGACAGGCTGACGCTGACGAGCACCTAATTAGCGATCACACCGGGAGCCCGAGCGGAGGCTTTTGTTTCGCCACGCCGGCATCCTCCTGAAGAGGTGTCCATAACGGCTGACCCGGAATCAAAACTAAGGCGCTTCATACTGTGTTGTGGGTTTGGATCAGATGATGCTCGGCTGACCTCGGGGAAAAGCTGTGCTTTAGAGAAAACAGTTGTGCAATCTGCCGCTGCTTATCCACTGGGATAATGACCCAGGTGTTGATGAATAGGGAGATGGAGAAAGCGAGAGATCTGACAGGAAGAAATCAGAGGAGAGGAAATGGAGAAGGAAGAGGTGGAGGGAAACCGCGTGAAGAGCCAGAATGGGGTGAATGCTAACAGCAGGAAAGAGAGCAACTGCCGCAGCAGACAAAAGAGAGTAGTTAGAGAAGGTAGAGATAATGGAGGAGATGATCTGTCACTGAGACTGAGGGCAGAAGGCAGAGAGAGGGGTGGGGTTGCCTCATTATAAGTAATGGAATCTAGAAACGAGGAAGGGGGCTGGGGAGGGAAGGGGGGGAGTGCTAAGCTGACAGGGAAGGTGTCTACTGTTCTCCGTAATGAGCTGAAGTGATGAAGGTCTGTGCTTCGTGAGCGCACATCAGAGAGGGAAGAAACTGGGGTGATGATGATTAGGGAGGCCTGGCGTGGGAGATTCCCGCAGAAGCCTGTGGGGAGAGTCGGAGGCTGTTTCACATCGTCTGAACTCCGCGTCAATCTGCACAGATCTACTGATCTGACACTGAACGGATGGACTCAAACACACCCTGTGAATCGACATCAGTAAATCGAAATGATGTGAGGATTCTTGCACAGCCTTCATTGGTTAGAATTGTATTGAACTGTGTCTGTGCATAGCTAGCCATCTATCTAGCTGACAGTGAAGTGGATAGACTCGACACTGTGCATTTCTATCCGTGAGTCAGGTGATGCAAGGGCTCTGTCCAGGTGCCCTCACGAGACAAATTCAATTAGGGTAGAGCAAATGGACAGCGAGGAAATGCCCATTGTTGCTCGTGCCGAGGTGGGTAGACTGACTGCTCGTGCCGAGGTGGGTAGACCTCTGGAAGTGGGCTACTAAATAAACCTCACCACCAGATAAAATCAGAGAATAACAAAACACCATTTTTTGCATCATGGGCATTTCCTCTGGTGAAGACCTAACGTGGCGTGGAGCCATTTGCTCAACTCTCACACCTTGGACAGGCTAGTATGTCAGAACACACAGAAAATAGGCCAGCCCGGTTTCCTGCTCAGTTTGTTTTAGCTCGCTTGTTTTTGTGCCCTAGTTGTTTTTTTATGTGAGAAGTCAGTCCCACGGTCATAGTGGTGAACGTACTGTTACATTAAAAGGGGTCAAGTTCCATTAACTCTGTAAGCTGATACCTACACAGGGCACATTTACCCAAAGAGGTGGGTGACTGTGGAGAGCACCTCTTCACTGGTATTCACTGGTAGGATGTTAAAGTCAGACACAGTAAAGTCCATGGTAGACCACAGTGAAGGGGTACACTCACCAGACAGTTTATTAAGTACACCATCTAGTACTGGGTCGGGCCCACCTTTTGCCTCCAGAATAGCCCCAATTTTTCGGGGCATGGATTCTACAAGTCGAAAATGTTCCACTGGGATGTTGGAACATGCCGACGCGATGGCATCACGCAGTTGTTGCAGATTGGTCGGCGGTACACCACATCCACCAGCCTGTACCGTTTACACCAGGCAGGATGGGTCCATGGACTCATGCTGCTTACGCCAAATCCTGACTCTGCCATCAGCATGACGCAACACAAACCGGGATTCGTCGGACCAGGCAATGTTTTTCCACTCCTCAATTGTCCAGTGTTGGTGATCGCGTGCCCACTGGAGCCGCTGCTTCTCGTTTTTAGCTGATATGAGTGGAACCCAGTGTGGTCGTCTGCTGCAGTAGCCAATCAATGACAAGGATCGAGTTGTGCGTTCTGGGATGCCGTTTGTGGCCCGCCTGTTAGCTTGCACGATTCTTGCCATTCTCCTTCGACCTCTCTCATCAACAAGCTGTTTTCGTCCACAGGACTGCCGCTAACTGGGTATTTTTTGTTTGTCGCACCATTCTCGGTAAACCTTAGACACTGTCGTGAGTGAAAAGCCCAGGAGGGCAGCCGTTTCTGAGATAATGGATCCGTTGCACCTGGCATCGATGATCATACCACGCCCCGTCACTTAGGTCACTCGTTTTGCCCATTCTAACGTTCAATCGAATAGTAACTGAATGCCTTGATGCCTGTCTTCCTGCTTTATACAGTGCATTCGGAAAGTATTCAGACCCCTTGATTTTTTTTTTTCTCCCACATTTTGATTCGTTACAGCCTTATTCTAAAATGGATTACATAAAACAAAATATTCATCAATCTACACACAATAAACCATGAAGACAAACCAAAAACAGTTTTTTTAGAAATGTTTGCAAATGTATTTAAAATAAAAGAAACAACTTTTATATAAATAAGGTTTCAGACCCTTTGCTATGAGATTTGAAATTGAGCTCAGGTGAATCCTGTGAAGCAAGGTGGCAGAATCATGCTGTGGGGATGTTTTTCGGCGGCAGGGACTGGGAGACTTGTCAGGATCGAGAGAAAGATGAACAGAGCGAAGTACAGAGAGATCCTTGATGAAAACCTGCTCCAGAGCACTCAGGATCTCAGAATGGGGCGAAGGTTTACCTTCCAACAGGACAACGACCCTAAGCACACAGCCAAAACAACGCAGGAGTGGCTCTGGGCCAAGTCTCCGAATGTCCTTGAGTGGCCTAGCCAGAGCTGAACATCTCTGGAGAGACCTGAAAATAGCTGTGCGGTGACACTCTCCAGCCGACCTGACCGAGCTTGAGAGGATCTGCAGAGAAGAATGGGAGAAACTCCCCAAGTACAGGTGTGCCAAGCTTGTAGCATCATATCCAAGAAGACTCGGGGCTGTAATCGCTGCCAAAGGTGCTTCAACAAAGTACTGAGTAAAGGGTCTGAATACATGTAAATTAGATTTTTCAGTTCTTTATTTTTAATACATTTGCAAAAATGTATAAAAACCTCTTTGCTTTTTCATGATGGGGTATTGTGTGTAGATTGAGGGGGGGGGGAAACGATTTAATCAATTTTAGAATAAGGCTGTAACAGAAGAAAATGTGAGAAAAGTCAAGGGGTCTGAATACTTTCCGAATGCACTGTATAGCAAGCCACGGCCATATGTCTCACTCTCTGTAGGAGCGATCCATTTCCGTGAACCGGGGGGTGTACCCTAATGAACTGTCATGTGAGTGTACCATGTCAATCAATCAAATGTATTTAGCAACCATATCAATCAGTCAAATGTATTTGTAAAGCCCTTTTTACATCAGCAGATGTCACAAAGTGCTATATAGAAACCCAGCCTAAAACCCCAAAACAGCAAGCAATACAGATGTAGAACCTTCTTGTTCTGTTTGTGCGAGCGCCTGTCACTTTTATGATCTCTTTGCTTGCCTTATCCGTGCAGTGACAGAGGCTTGGCAAGGTGTTAAAAGAAATGCAGATGGATGGATATTCTACAGACTTGGCGTGTTATTTTCTGTTTGTCTTTGAGGGGAGACTGATGTGGTGTAGAGAGAGGGGAAACATGAAAGGGAGTGACTGAGAGGAAGGCCAGCCGGTGAATGACAGATGCAGTGGGTGGGAGTGTGTAGAGGAGGAGTGAAGAGTCTCTTGAAGACAGGCTTAGCAAGTGATAAGGTTTCCTGGGGAGAAGCCTGTTTGAAATGAGAATGCTCTTGAAGAAGTGTGCCTACCTGCTCTCCATTGAAAAGTATGGTCTTGTACTTTGAGTCGTTCTTCGCCACCCGTTAGAGGTCGACTGATTTATGATTTTTCAACGCCGGTACCGATTTATTGGATGACCAAAAAAAGCCGATACCGATTAATCGGACAATTTTTATTTTTTGGTAATAATGACAATTACAACAATACTGAATGAACACTTATTTTAACTTAATATAATACATCAATAAAATCAATTTAGCCTCAAATAAATAATGAAACATGTTCAATTTGGTTTAAATAATGCAAAAACAAAGTGTTGGAGAAGAAAGTAAAAGTGCAATATGTGCCATGTAAGAAAGCTAACGTTTAAGTTCCTTGCTCAGAACATGAGAACATATGAAAGCTGGTGGTTCCTTTTAACATGAGTCTTCAATATTCCCAGGTAAGAAGTTTTCGGTTGTAGTTATTATAGGAATTATAGGACTATTTCTCTCTATACGATTTGTATTTCATATACCTTTGACTATTGGATGTTCTTACAGGCACTTTAGTATTGCCAGTGTAACAGTATAGCTTCCGTCCCGCTCCTACCTGGGCTCGAACCAGGAACACATCGACAACAGCCACCCTCGAAGCAGCGTTACCCATGCAGAGCAAGGGGAACAACTACTCCAAGTCTCAGAGCGAGTGACGTTTGAAACGCTATTAGCGCGCACCCGGCTAACTAGCTAGCCATTTCACATTGGTTACACCAGCCTAATCTTGGGAGTTGACAGGCTTGAAGTCATAAACAGCGCAATGCATTGCGAAGGGCTGCTGGCAAATGCACGAAAGTGCTGTTTGAATGAACGCTTACGAGCCTGCTGCTGCCTACCATCGCTCAGTCAGACTGCTCTATCAAATCATAGACTTAATTATAACATAATAACACACAGAAATACGAGCCTTAGGTCATTAATATGGTTGAATCCGGAAACTATCATCTCGAAAACAAAACGTTTTTCCTGTCAGTGAAATACGGAACCGTTACGTATTTTATCTAACGGGTGGCATCCCTAAGTCTAAATATTCCTGTTAAATTGCACAATCTTCAATGTTATGTCATAATTACGTAAAATTCTGGCAAATTAGTTCGCAACGAGCCAGGTGGCCCAAACTGTTGCATATACCCTGACTCTGCATGCAATGAACGCAAAATGACACAATTTCACCTGGTTAATATTGCCTGCTAACCTGGATTTCTTTTAGCTAAATATGCAGGTTTAAAAATATATACTTCTGTGTATTGATTTTAAGAAAGGCATTGATGTTTATGGTTAGGTACAGTCGTGCAACGATTGTGCTTTTTTGCCAAATGCGCTTTTGTTAAACCATCCCCCGTTTGGCGAAGTCGGCTGCCTTTGTTAGGAAGAAATAGTCTTCACAGTTCGCAACGAGCCAGGCGGCCCAAACTGCTGCATATACCCTGACTCTGTTTGCAAGAGAAGTGCCACATTTTCCCTAGTTAAAAGAAATTCATGTTAGCAGGCAATATTAACTAAATATGCAGGTTTAAAAATATATACTTGTGTATTGATTTTAAGAAGGGCATTGATGTTTATGGTTGGAGCAACGTGTACCTAAGCGATTATATGCAACGCAGGACAGGCTAGATAACTACACATGGTTGATGATATTACTAGTTTAACTAGTGATTGATTGATTTTTTTATAAGATAAGTTTAATGCTTGCTAGCAACTTACCTTGGCTTCTTACTGCATTCGAGTAACAGGCAGGCTCCTCGTGGAGTGCAATGTAAAGCAGGTGGTTAGAGCGTTGGACTAGTTAACCGTAAGGTTGCAAGATTGAATCCCCGAGCTGACAAGGTAAAAATCTGTCGTTCTGCCCCTGAACAAGGCAGTTAACCCACCGTTCCTAGGCCGTCATTGAAAATAAGAATGTGTTCTTAACTGACTTGCCTAGTTAAATAAAGGTCTAAAAAAAATTGGCCAAATCGGCGTCCAAAAATACAGATTTCCGATTGTTATGAATACTTGAAATCGGCCCTAATTAATTGGCCATTCTGATTAATCGGTTGACCTCTACCATCCGGACATTATAGTTTCACTGGTCGGCATATCGACACTTGACAACTGCCATACCTCAGATTCTGTACTCGCTCCTGATCATCTGTATGTAACATATGCCAGTGAATGCGTATTTTCTTGATTGCTGTCATGGATGGAATAACAGCTTTACAAATATGTTAAATTACTATGCAATTATCTGTCCTTGTACAGGCCTACAGGACTATGGTCTGTTCCAACTCTACCCCCCCCAAACCCCCTTATCTCTCCCTATCCTTCCCCCTTTCCTGCCCCTCCCTATCCCCGGTCCACTCTTGGCAGTCTGTCTGCTCTGTGATGAGCGGGCTGTCACCAGATGTGACTGAGGAAGAACAGATGTTGCTCAGCTTCACAGCTGCTTCGCCTCGTCCACAGTGACTCCATCACATCTCCTTGACGACCAATAGCCCAGCATGCGTTCCTGGAAATCACGAGCTGGGTTGGGATTGAATTTCAGTCTGTTTACGACTTATTTACGGTTGGCTTGAGTGAGTCGTGAAAATATTGATATTGTTGCCGAGAGAGAGGGGAGGGATTTGGACAGTTTCTCGTCCAGACTAATCTCATCCAAGGACATTTTGATATGTTTTGATTGAAGGGCACTGGTACAATATTGTGTGTGTGTGATAGTTTAGGATTACTAACCAGATGGAACTGCGAGGAAAGTTAAGACATTTGATGTGGCCAGAGAGTCTCCAGAAACCAAAACTGAATTTATAGAACCGGACAAGGTTGACGGCCCTCCTCATTTTGGTGCACAGTGTGAGCAGCTAGACTGTGACATTCAGGGACCTTGACCTTGTGACCTTGCCAATCGTATCTTTCCTTTATTCAAGAAGAGGTGACTGGCGCTTTATGACCGGCCAATTACATGCCAGTTTTATCGGGGTAGAGGTGAAAAGGGTGCTAGACTTAAAGACTATTTTTTTTAGCCCAAGGACCTGACGTTATTTAATTTGATTTCTCCTGCTATGTTTCCTCCCCACCTATCTGACAGATTGTGCCTGTGATCCTGGAAATCCAGGGATCAGAGCAGAGTCAGATATGTATGTAATCAACGGGAGAGAGCAGCCCGGCCCCAGCCTAGAAGCCAGAGATGAGAGATTTGGGTATTTTTAATCGGTGTGAATCCCTCAATAGGGCGATTTTTGAAGCCGCAAGACCCCTAATTTGAGGACTTAAGTCACAAAGCCGGCATGATTTCACCACCTGTGTGTTTATGAGAACTCCTGACACACAGCCAAGATAAACCTCTACCAGGTTGACTCTGATGCAGCTCCAGTCCTGAACCGCTGTGTTGCCCTTACGGCAACGTCCTTGACGGGGTTATAAATATCTAACGTCCACAAATCTATACCTATGGCATGTTGATGAAAACACTGTGCACGCATGTTAGGTTTGCTGAGTTGACAGAAATGGTGTGCACAGGGCTTCCCGAGTGGCGCAGCGGTCTAGGGAACTGCATAGCAATGCTAGAGACATCACTACAGACCCGGGTTCGATCCCGGGCTGTGTTGCAGCCGGCCGCGACTGGGAGACCCATGAGGCGGCGCACAATTGATCCAACTTCATCCGGGTTAGGGGAGGGTTTGGTTGGCTGGGGGTGTCCTTGTCAACTCGTGCTCTAGTGTGGCTGGCATCCGGGTTAAGCGAGCAGTGTGTCAAGAAGCAGTGTGGCTCGGCGGGGTCGACGCACGGCTCTCGAACTTCGCCTCTCCCGAGTCCGTACGGGAGTTGCAGCGATGGGACAAGACTGTAACTACCAATTTGGATATCACGAAATTGGGGCGAAAAAGGGGTAAAAAGTACAAAAAAGAAATGGTGTGCACAGTCGACCTTTGACTGCTGTCTGGAGTTGAAACGGAGGCTGTTTCAATTGAATAGTGTAGTCACTGCATGTTGCATCCCATTCAGATGCCTTAGTATCTTAATACATTAGTCTCCTGGTATTCAGCTAGCTAACTGATGTCATCATCCGGGGCTGTTTACATTGCTCACATTTCTTTATCCATTTCAAGCTAATCAGGTGAAGTGTCTTCCTTAGGGCTAGCCCAGTGCCTGGGGCGAATCACCTGCTATTTGAATCATCATTGTTTCCGAGCCGTCGGGTCCCATGCAATGCTCTCTCTAAGCTGCGTGTGAGGGCGGGCAGTTGCCCGAGACTGTTCTATTGCGCACGACTCAGCCCATACACAGACCTGTGCGGTATAACCAATCAGAGCTGCAGTAGGCCTATATGCAAATAGATCATTGCCATATATGGATCTGTGCCGTTTACTTTGAACTGGACTGTGTTTACAGCTGTGGTTGTGAGTCCAGATCAAATAGAATTAGCTGCATGAAGCCACATTTTGTTCATATCCTTTACTAGTTAGTGAGTTATTAGCCCAGTTATAGATCATCTGTAGTCAGCAATAGGGGACTGATTGCTTCCTACAAAAGCACGAAACATGGACATTTGTAGACATCTTTGAAAAGCAAGTCGGGTAAAGAGGGTTTTTTTTGTCTTAAAGGGGCAGTGTTGTATTTTGAGACAGGCTTGAATAAGCTAAGTAGCCAATAGGCAGAGGGTAGAATAATTTGTCTGATTCTCTGTAATAATGGTATGGGAATAATAATGGATGTAATTTTGTAAAGTGATTTCTTCCATCAAACAAAACGACAACATTTGCAGTCACCTCCTTGTCTGAAGGACAAGTAGATAAACAGGTTAATGTCAAGCCCTGCATGTTTTCTTTATTCAGCCTCATGGAATGTAGGCCCACATTGAGTCCCACACATTGACTACTACTGTAGGCTGAATGATTGAACAGCTATTTCCATGTTAAAATGTCATGCGATGCATTTTCTCCGTTGTTTTTGATGGTAGGCCACTCTGGTAGGCCTACATTATGATCAAATAGCCACAGTAGCCTACTTGGCCACTGTTAAAACTGTAGCTTAAAGCGGGTACAGCCTGTGTTCACAGTAAACGTTGCACAGAACACAGAATTCTCACAGCGTTGACGTTTGCACTCAGCAGACCTGAAATTTGCTCAGTGCGGGAAACAAAAAAAATCAAGGGAACATTGGTCCCGCGCGTTAAATAAAATCAATTGCGCAATATCTGAGCTGTATTTTCAACCCGCTTGCTTAAACGATAAAGCAACTGAGGTTGGCTAACCTCTGCGGTGCGGTCGCTCACTCAGGCAAGAGAATACACATAACCCGACGTCTCCCAATGGAGTGCAGTGGAGTACTACAGTCTACAGTCTACCAGATAATAAAGAGCGTTGAACAAAATCCATAACCAGGCAATTGAGAGGGTGAGTCCGCAACAACCCGCACTCTGTTAATCAACCTTTTTTTAATGGCCCACTGCCTGAACTGTAACAATGAAATATACCCAGTCTGAGCAGGACTAATTATTCCTCCAAGGACTTTCTTCAGTGTATTTGCCTGAACCTTTCCCAGGATCTTTTCATCTGTGTTCAGGAGAGTGATTTGGTCTATAATTCAAACTTGGATTAAGCTGCCTCTTCTCATTCCAGTGGATAAGTCTCTTGCTCTTAATGTAAATTCCGCGTTTCCCCTCCTGGGTGGTTTTTCTTACCGGGATGATTGACTATAAATGTAGACAGTGCTGCCTGTGGCTCGTTGACGGTAGTGTGCTCTTTAGAAACTCAGCCTATTCAGTGGTTAGAACCCAACCCTCCCCTAGCTGGTGCTGAGCCTCGCGCCCGCAGAGCTAGTTTATTATACGAGTAACCCTTAGATTCAGGAATACATATCATGCATGACGTTAATCCCTAGCCAAATAGGGCTTTGCCTCGCCACATGACAGATCTACACTGAGTGTACAAAACATTAGGAACACCTGCTCTTTCCACGACAGACTGACCACTGTGATTCCAGCTGAAAGCTATGATCCCTTATTGATGTCACCTGTTAAATCCATTTGAATCAGTGTAGATGAAGGGGAGGAGACGGGTTAAATAAGGATTTTTAAGCCTTGAGACAATTGAGACATGGATTGTGTATGTGTGCCATTGAGAGGGTAAATGGGCAAGACAAAAAAAAATAAGTGGCTTTGAATGGGGTATGGTAGTAGGTGCCAGGCACACCGGTTTGAGTGTGTCAAGAACTGCAACGCTGCTGGGTTTTTCACAGTTTTCCGGTGTGTATCAAGAATGGTCCACCACCCAAAGGACATCCAGTCAACTTGACACAACTGTGGGAAGCGTTGGAGTCAACATGGGCCAGCATCCCTGTGGAACACTTTCGACACCTTGTAGAGTCCAAGACCAGATAAATTGAGGCTGTTCTGAGGGCAAAAGGGGGTGCAAGTCCATGTTAGGAAGGTGTTCCTAATGTGTCGTACACTCAGTGTACGTTACACGACAGCCCGTAAAGACAAACTGTCATTGGAAATAATGTGCAGCCCAAGCGGGATTCTGGGAAGTGTCGTTTTTGGATGTATTGTGGAACTTTAAGCCCATAGTCTGGGATTTCTGGCAAAAGAACCGAAGAGGGCGCCCTGTAATTGTGGCGGTGTGGCTTTTCTTTATGGCTTTGACATGCGGTAACGGGAGGAAAAGCTGGGTTTACCCCACTACGGAATAGAGGCATTGTCCAAACAATGTCCATTGTCCACAAAGGACTTTTCCCTTCCACTTTCTCCAGCTCCTACATATCTTTTCCCTTTCATATTTGTTCCAAGGAAGGTGTGACGTCCGTTCTTTCAACAGAGCTCCTCTATCAAAGACATTTACATGGGCGGGGGGGGGGGGGGGGGGGTCTGGCTTGTAGTTGGCCGCTCTTATTAGGGACGATTGTTGACGTGCGTCAAAACGGCTTGTCAAATTCACTGGGTTGCAACGGTGTGCACCTGGGCTCCATTCGTCTTAAGTGCTGTTCTCCCGTCAGCTGACGTTCACTCTGCGCTTCCTGTTCCATTCAGTCATTAACTTCCAGTGCTGTGTGCCGACACACAAGCGACCGACTTTAATGGCTCTCAAATGAATATTGCGGCCCTCGTGACAGAAGCAGTGGAGTCCATGGCAACAAGGCATCGACAAGGCTTCGAAACAATGGGGGGGACGACGCAGCGTTACTCCCCGATCCAACTCCACCACCCTCTTCCTCATCTCATTCCTCCCACATCCTCTTCCTCTCCCCCCCTGGGTCAGGTGCAGTGTAGATGTTGCTTGTCAATAATTTAATAAGAAGGGAGAACTCGCTCTTAACCAGGCGGATGAATTATTAACTATTCGGAATGCTGCGGGGCTGTGTTGGGGCTTTTGTGAAGAGGAATGATTAAATAATTGTATATAGAAGTATGAAGACGAGCATGTACATACTGTGGCACCCACAGCCTCATTCATGCATGTTTTAGGAGCGTGCGTCTGTAGCCAAATGAATAGCTTCTTTTATTTTCTGTGTGTACAGATGGGCTGTGTGGATAACTGTGTTTGGGGGGGTATGTTAGCAGGTTTGTGAGTGCTGAGGCCCACATACATTTATCATAGAAGGGCTGGGCTGTAGAGCTGTAGCCGTGGGGCTGGAGAGCCATTCCACAGACGTGATGCATGGCTACAGAACCACCCCGGGTCCTATGGGAGGAGGGTTCACTCGGAGTGAATCACATTCTATGTTATGCAGATCTTGCAATCGCTAGTCCTCTACACACACACACACACCAGTTCTTGTTCCTTTCGTTTTACACAGATACAAAATATTTTTTTTCTCCCTCTCTCGCACAAACTCTCTTTGTTCTCACATTGTCTCTTTTTACATACAGTGCATTCGGAAAGTATTCAGACCCCTCGACATTTTGTTACGTTACAGCCTTATTCTAAAATGGATTAAATTGTTTTTTCCCCCCCTCATCAATCTGCACACAATACCCCATAATGACAAAGCAAAAACAGGTTTTTAGAAATTCTTGCAAATTCATAAACAAAACAGAAATCACATTTCCGTAAGTATTCAGACCCTTTACTCAGTACTTTGTTGAAGCACCTTTGGCAGCGATTACAGCCCCAAGTCTTCTTGGGTATGACGCTACAAGCTTGGCACACCTGTATTTGGGGAGTTTCTCCCATTCTTCTCTGCAGATTCTCTCAAGCTCTGTCAGGTTGGATGGGGAGCGTCGCTGCACAGCTATTTTCAGGTCTCTCCAGAGATGTTCGATCGGGTTTAAGTCCGGGCTCTGGATGGGCCACTCAAGGACATTCAGAGACTTGTCCTGAAGCCACTCCTGCGTTGTCTTGGCTGTGTGGCTAGGGTTGTTGTACTGTTGGAAGGTGGACCTTCGCCCCAGGCTGAGGTCCTGAATGCTCTAGAGCAGGATCTCTCTGTACTTTGCTTCGTTCATCTTTCCCTCGATCCTGACTACCAGTCCCTGCTGCTGAAAAACATCCACATGTTGCTGCCACCACCATGCTTCACCGTAGGGATAGTGTCAGGTTTCCTCCAGACGTGACTCTTGGCATTCAGGCCAAAGAGTTCAATCTTGTTTTCATCAGACCAGAGAATCTTGTTTCTCATGGTCTGAGAGTCCTTTAGGTGCCTTTTGGCAAACTTAAAGCGGGCTGTCATGTGCCTTTTACTGAGGAGTGGCTTCCGTCTGGCCACTCTACCATAAAAGCCTGATTGGTGGAGTGCTGCAGAGGTGGTTGTCTTTCTGGAAGGTTCTCCCATCACAGAGGAACTATGGAGGTCTGTCAGAGTGACCATCAGGTTCTTGGCCTTTCTCCCCCGATTGCTCAGTTTGGCCGGGCTGCCAGCTCTAGGAAGAGTCTTGGTGGTTCCAAACTTCTTCCATTTAAGAATGATGGAGGCCACTGTGTTCTTGGGGACCTTCAATACTGCAGACAGTTTTTGGTATCCTTCCCCAGATCTGTGCCTCGACACAATCCTGTCTCAGAGTTCTACGGACAATTCTTTCAACATCATGGCTTGGTTTTTGCTCTGACATGCACTGTCAACTGTGGGACCTTATATAGACAGGTGTGTGCCTTTGCAAATCATGTCCAATCAATTGTATTTACCACAGGTGGACTCCAATCAAGTTGTAGAAATGTCTCAAGCATGATCAATGGAGACAGGATGCCCCAGAGCTCAATTTCGTGTCTCATATCAAAAGGGTCTGAATAATTATCGAAATAATATATATATTTTTTTTATGTTGAATACATTTGCAAAAATGTCTTAAACCTGTTTTCACTTTGTCATTATGGGGTATTGTGTGTAGAATGATGACCATTTTTTGTTCTCTTTAATCCATTTTAGGATAAGGCTGTAACGTAAGAAAATTTGGAAAAAGTCAAGGGGTCTGAATACTTTCCCAATGCACCGTAGCGTGCGCGCGCACACTCCACATATTACCATCCTCCCTGTACAAAGACAGCACAGAGGGGTAGGAGAACAGCACAGAGAGAGAGAGAGAGAGGGGGGGAAAAAAGTGAGTCGGAGACTACAAGCTTAAGAGCGAATGAATGACGTGATAGGACATTGGATGTAAAGAGAGCCGACTTGAGACCCTGGGAGTGAAAAGTGGAAGGGAGGTAGATGGAAAGGCGCACTGACACGGAGCAAAATGGTAGAGATGAGAAAGATAGGGACAAAAGGATTGGGGAGTACAGAGAAGATGGAAGGGAGCACTGCTTTGACCTTGAGATGAAGAGTGGGGGGGGAGAGGAAAAGAGTGCAGTGGAGAGCGAAAGAGCTAGCCGGCAGTCGGTGACAGCCAGTGTTGAGAGGATCAGTCTGCTTAGTGTCTGTCAGATCGACAGGAGAGTGAGGGGAAACAGCTGGAGGCACTCTGTGTGTGTGTGTGTGTCCCTCTGTGTGTGTGTGTCTCTCTCTCTGTGTCCTTTTGTGAGGTTGTATGTGTCTTTGTCTCTGCATGATGTGTGTTTACTGAGTTTGCTCTGCCTGTATTACGGTTTGCCTTATGTATGTATGTATGTGTGTGTTTGTATAAGTGAGCGGGGTGGGGAGAGTGAGAGGGTAAGGACAGGGGGAGAGGAAGGTATGACCCTAGCTGCCAGAGCCTAATCCTCTAGTATGGCCATTTTGGCTGTGATCAGTGTACCTGCAGAGCTAATGGATTCAGATGTGGGAGGGAGGAGGGAGACGAATGGGCCGGCACACCGGAGGTCTGCTTTAATATGGCAGCGATGTCATCACTGCGCCAACGCTCATTGCAGGGGTCACATAAAGAGTGGCGGGTGGGGAAAGTGCCTTTTGCTTTAGACTCATTTCACGTTGGACACATTCTGGGCTGAAGTACACAGCAGCACTCGATTCTCTTTCTATTTTGGTGTAAAAGAAAGAACAGAGTGCCCACATACAATTCTTCCAGCTCCCTCTGTAGTTTCTCTGTTCCTGTGCTCTCCACCCTCCTCTCGAGTACTGCCTCTGCGGGCCTTGGCTCTCTCTCTCTCTGTGTGTGTGTGTGTCTGTCTCTTTGTACTCCCCATCTCTCTCCCTCCCCATCTTCCCCTCTCCTTCTCTCTCGCTTTCTTTCCCTCCCTCATTCTCTCTCTCTCTTCATTTTGGCTGCCTCACAACTCGGCCAGCACCTGTACCTGTTCTTCTGTCTCCAATCCAGCCTGAAATGAGACGGCGCTTGTGTACCTTCTCCCCCCCCCCCCCCCCCCCCCTTATCCCGTTACTTGCCTCTTTTACATCATTCAGGCAGAAATATCGGTAATTACACCTTTGCGCTTGACTACCCGCTGCAGTGGAAAGCAGCCGTTTTTACGTGCTGCTGACCAACCCTGCATTGTTGGGAAGGACCCGCAAGTAAGCATTTCACTGTTAGTCTACACCTGTTGTTGACGAAGCGTGTGACGAGTAAAATTGGATTTGATTTAGCTAGTTCGGGAGTGTTTATCAAGGGTGCTCCACGTACAGGAACCGACCCCACTTTTTAAACGACCCAGACTCCAGGTCGTAAAGCTTCCTCTAATATTTCGACCGCTTTTTCCTCTTCCCACATTCACTGTGGCCCAAAACTGCTGTCGATGAAGTTGGGGAAACAAATCAAAAACACCGTACGTACGAGGTCAGCGTT
Organism: Salmo trutta; assembly: GCF_901001165.1. NCBI lineage: Eukaryota > Metazoa > Chordata > Actinopteri > Salmoniformes > Salmonidae > Salmo > Salmo trutta. The sequence goes on along the minus strand of NC_042990.1, from coordinate 10,368,615 downwards.
TTGGCCAACCAGGCAGCAGGGGAAAAGTATATGCATTGAAATGTGTAATTGACACAGATTTTTTTATGGCTGAGGTGTTAATTATGTTTTCTCTCCCGTTCACTGCTGCTTACAAGCCGGAAGATGCACATTGAGGTTGGCTCTGCGTGTATTATAATGAGCCCTGTGACAATTGCTCACTCCCGTTTGCTTAGTGATGCTAATGATCCCTAATGATTCCTGACTGATGAAAGAATCTTTTTTTTTTATTTAAAAATGTCTACATGAAAGGAGTAGCCTTGATAAGTGTCACATGACTATAGAATGGGGGGAAGAAAATGAAAAAAATCCATGATATTATGGTTAATGTGCAGCATAATTTTGTGGGTTTTCCTCTGCTGTTCTCCAACATATGTCTATGTCAGCCCGTATTGAGCTGAAGCACAGCTCTCCTTTGTGATACCGTCGAGCTGATTTCTCGACGGTGCGCTCACTCGGATCTAATACCTGTTTTCTGTTGATGCTGGAAGTCATTGTTTTTCAAAGGAACTCCTCCTTCTGTGCTTGCCGGCTCAAAGCTCACACTGAAGTGCTTTGAACGAAAGACGTAAGAGATCTTAATCTGTCGCCTTTTATTCATGTCAATTTAGCCTACAGTAGGCACCGGTTCAAGGCTGTGCTCCTCGGATCTGTCATGCACAGCACTGCGGAGCACGGTTAAAAAAGCATACTCGGCGAGATGACGTCGCAACAAACCGCACCGCAGATGCAAGACTTTGCTCTCACACAGTCACACGGTGTGTCCGCGCATGTGCACGGGGGGCGCTCCACGCTGCTACGGGACCAACACGGCGGAGAAGTTTAGGCTCGCGCTTTAACGCTCTTAGTTGTTGCGGAAATTGACCTGCTTTGTGTTTACTTCCTGCATGCAGCGTCACCTCTGAATGTACCTTTTTTAAGTTTCACTATAGTCATATCTCGTTTATCTAAAACGCTGGCATACAAGGAAATCAGTTTACTGGAAATCATAGACAGGATGGGAGGGATGAGTCGGAGCCTTCCATTTCGATACTTGTAAATAATAGGCTCATTCTGTTGTGATAAGTGCTTCTTTCTCTTTCAGCATTATGGCCCATTTGGTAGTTACACCTGCGGCGGAGAGAGCTTTACCCACAGAATAATGTCCTTAAACTAGATGGTCTATTTTGATCCCAGTGATTTAATATGTCGTTTTGGGGAGGAGGGGATGTGAGAACGGCTGATTTGCTGCTTTTGACAGCCCCGGCCCTATTGTCTCCCTGCAGGGGAGAATTCTGCTTCAATGGCAGAGCACTTCTCAATCACTACACTCAGCATTAGTATGAGTTGTAGGGGTTATAGAGGGGGTTCTGTACGCATGAGCCACAGGCAGAATCTGAGAGGCTGATATGTGTTTGTTTCTCACTCGCTCTTTCTCTCTCCATCCACAGCTGCTTCGTGTCAGCGGGTGAAGGTGGTGCCAGAGGTGGAGGCGTACCCCACCGAGTCGGTCGACCTGCGCTGTCAGTTTGTCGACGGAGGAAACACCAAGCTCACACAGGTAACCAGACAACACGCGATGAGAGAGCCTGCTGTGCACGTCAGCCTTGACGCAGGGAACGATACATATTGCCCTCCGATTTCTTTGAAAAGGAAGGACAGTACTGTAAAGATGTTCTCCGGAGTTTTAATGTAGCAACCGTTGTGGTCGAACGGTCGCTGCATTGACATTGTGTCAGGGGTGGTGTTCTTTATGCTATTTCATGAAAGCGACTGGACATGTGGATAAGACTATGTGCACAGACTGCCTTCCTGCAACCCTCTTAATTCCTTGTCATTCCTCTTGGACGCAGGTGTCGTGGATATGGGAGCCCACGGAGGGCCAGAGGGACAACATTGCCGTCTTTCACCCCACATACGGCGAGAGCTTCCCCGAATCTCCCTTCAACGGGCGTGTCCGCTTCATCCAAGGCACCTTGACAAACCCCTCCATTACCATCACCAGCCTCAAGATGGCCGACGCCGGGCGTTACACCTGCGAGTATGCCACTTACCCCAGCGGCAATGAGCAAGGCACCACCAATCTGGTCATACTTGGTGAGCAGCTGGTGTTTTTGTTTTCTTTCAGTCTGCGCCCTAATTGCTCTCGGCTAAGAGAGGGCACCGGTGCGATGACTAATAGTGTCCTCAAATGAATGCGGTGTCACGAAACGCATCAGTTCCAATGCACCCACCTTGTTAAGCCTCCACATCGATCGCCTCACTTTTCACCCTCGCCAGCTGAATCTCTGCTGCCTTTCTCTTGCACTGCTGTCTTTTTATTAGACTCTAGGAGGGACCACACTTCCTGTATATGCACAACAACAAACTCACTCATGCATTCGCTTACCGTCTCTCTTTCAGCGAAACCCAAGAATTCTGCATTTCCTGTTATCGTCCAAGCCAGCACAAGCGGTAAACCAGTGGTCGTGGCCAAGTGTGAGGCGGCCGACGGCAAGCCAGCAGCCACCATCAAGTGGATGGGAGAAGTCGGTGGCACCGAAAACACCACTTCCAAAAAAGGGCTGGACGGCACGGTGACGGTGATGGGCGAGTACCTGCTGGTGCCCACGCCCGAGGACAACGGCAAGGAGGTCACCTGCATGATCAGCCAGCGCACTCAGGACAAGCCGCAGATCTTCCCTATGAAGCTGTCCGTTGAGTGTAAGTGTTTCGAACCCAGACCACAAGGTTGTTAACCCTCTGAACCGAAGCCTAGGCATTACTCCAATAACAAATGTTTGAATAACCGTCTTATTCAACCGGGGGGGGGGGAGGAAAGCACAGAATATTTCCATTAGGTCTCAGACAACGTTGGGTTAGTTATCTCACAAGCGTGGTTCACCACCTCCATTTCTGAAGCATTTTGGGACTTCCCTGTGTTTGTTTTTACTTAGCGTGAGTCATCGGTCCCTAGTCATATCTCTGCAATCCTCCGGCGGTAGTTTTCAGTTTCAGTGATGCTTTATAGGTCAACTCTCGCTGTGAGAACCTCTGTGTTGAAGCTTCTCCCACTCCTGCACCCCAGTAAGCAATCAGTGTTCACTTGGTCGCTCCAATTCACAGTAACACCTCTCTCTACTCTCTCTTTCTCTCTACTCTCTCTGTTTCTCTCCCCTTCTTTCTCAGATCCCCCGACTGTGTCCATAGTGGGCTATGATAACAACTGGTACATTGGCCGGACCGACGCTGTCCTGACCTGCCAGGCCACTGGCAACCCTGCCCCCACCAACGTCACTTGGACAGCGTGAGTTAATCTTCCCATAGCTGGCCCCTGATCTTTGGAGTACCCCCCCACCCGTCCCCCCAATTGCAGTCCCAGGTTTTTGGATTGGAGTATCCATGACAGTCCCAGATGTTTGGAGTATCCCTCCCATTGCGGTCCCAGAGTCACGGATTGCCCATCTCATGTCTGTCCCAGACTTTAGGAGTATCCCTCCCCGTTTTGGTCTTAATTTACCCTGAGATGGGAGAACGACTTTAGACAGCGTCTCCCCGATCTGTCCCAGACAACAGAAGGAGTCAGTCAGCCAAAAACAATCAATTAGCAATTCCAATCTGATCTGCTAGAGCACCAATATTGTCCGTCCTCTGGGTCCCAGCAGCTTGCCTCCGTCTCTTAATGGGGGACACAAGTATCTCTGCATCGGTTATACGGAAAAGAAAAACCATATTTAATTTGTTTTTCTCTTGTTGATTATCCACATGGTCTTAATTTCGTCTGGCGGTGATAGACAGACGGCGGTTAGATTGTTATAGCCTGCTCCTCCAGTTAAGGTCTTGAATATGGAACCAGATAGGAACTCGTCACAAGGCTGTGCTTCTTCCAAGTTGTTTATCTCTGTCCTCCCTCCTTCTCTCACCCCTGCTCCCTCTCTCCATCCCACACACACACACACACACACACACACACAGCATGTCCGGTCGGATGCCTGACACAGTACAGATCAGCGCCAACAAGCTGATCGTGCGAAAGGTGGACGAGGCTGTGAACACCACCTTTGTCTGCGAGGTGAAGAACCGGCTGGGAGTGAGCAAGTACCAGGTCACCACGGCGGTCATCGGTGAGTCAAGCCCACTGAGCACGTGACAGCCGCCTGCGTACTCTTACTTAGTCTTACGTACACACACTGACGCACACATTCCAGCTCACGAGCGAACACAGGTGCGGACATTTTGTGGACGCACACACACATGCACACACTGGGATCAGAGCTACACAGTGGTCTTGTCCATCATTTACACTGTCAGAGACCAACGTTCTCTCACAGCTAACTCTGTCGTCTGCTGGGCAGGTAAAAGGGGGTGAAGGTTTGGCTTTTAGGGGTTCTTGGAAGGGTTCTTCTATTCATGCGGGAAACCAGTTGGTGTGAGCCAGTTTGCCGGGTTTTCTTTTCTCCCCACTAACATCCTTAGTGTAGATCTGGATCTCTTCTCCCCCCCCCCTTCAAAATAAGAGTCCGCTCTTCCTCTGCATGCACTTTCAACAGATTTTTCCTGTATTCGGATATGCTGCGGTTTCTACTCTCTTGCTTTCACACATTGATCCAATGAACACAAAACAGCCTTACATTGGCTAGCCTTGACTTGGGCGTCAGTTATGGTTTGCAAGATGTCAGTTACGCTTTGTTACATTTGGATTCTGCCTGGTCAAAACGGGTTCTGCCTTTGGATCAGTGGAGCCAGCGCAGTTAGCACTTGTTCTCACCAAAGACGACGTGAAAGCTACATTTAGAATCCGTGGGAATCCTTTCAGAGGTTTTGAATTGTCTCCCTTTGTTCTCAAAGGTGCTTTGTAGGCGCTGAAACGTGTGGGAGGTGGGGAAGAAGTAAGCTCTGGCTAGCAGCGTTGCCTTGTGACCACTGTATTAGGGTTGGCTGGCACTCCCACCAGCACCACATCTTTGCAAGTACTTGAGAGAATCTGGTCCAACCTCCAGTTTCATCCCAAGCGATGGTGCCAGAGATTTTTTTTTTCTTCTTGTAAATGAAACCAATTGTAGTACAAACACAATCAGCTTCCTTAATTTTCACTCCTGAAACCATTTTAAAAGCCCCCTCTGTTCCCTTTAACTTCAGATGAAAGCGCCAAGCTCTATTTGTCTGGGGTGGCTTTCGTAACACCCCTTTGAGATTGTGATTGTAACGAGGGTTGACGGAGGTGCCGAGCACAAAAGTAGAAGATGAAGTTTCTCCTCTACATTTTAAAAAGGAGTGCTCGGTCACGTGACCCACGACCTCTGAGTAAAATACAGAACTGAGTTCTGCTGACAGGAGAGGAAAATGCGCCGGTCTCTCGCTCGACACTTGCTCAGCAGGCACGTGCCAGAGATGGCGTGTTAGTGTCGACAAGGTGCCAGCTGGATCTGTCCGCGTAGAGAGAGCGGCAGAGAGGGGAAAAACAATAACAGAAAATTCCATAGAACTCTTAGATGACTCCTGCTAGACTTTCAAAGGCCTGGCGGGGGTTCGCGACCCCTTGTCTCTAGCCCCCCCCCCCCCCCTTTGTGGGCTGTCCAGCTGGCTCTGTACATTTTCACTGTACACTGGAACACTTCTGAAGGGACCAGCGCGTACACACACACATTACTTCCTCTACTGCCTCAGGCAAGCCATCCTCTGGACATACACACACTTTCCTCCACAGGGAAAGAATAATAAACTAATCTAGCTGAGAGGAAATGCTGGCACTGAAATGGCTGCTGACATAAACCCGGTGCTAGTAACCTACTGTATTGTAGCCTTAGTTCTGGTTTTGTCCTCAGGGCTGGAATGGCTGCAGGCCACTGGAAGTTCCTCTTTAATTGATTGTCACATCTTGATTAATCCATCTCCATTGAGCAGATTTAATCCATCTCCATTTATCAGATGTTTGTTTCCCACCTCAGGCCATGTTAAGGGGGTGTAGTGAGAACTGCCAGACCGTGAGGTTTCATCTCTGTGAGGGAGATAAGGAGAGAGGCAGGCACCTGGCCATGGTGGTTTATCAGAGACTGTCCCGTGTTGCCCAGAGAGAGGCTAAGCCTGCCCAATGGAGAGCCTGGCGGGAAGGTACAAATAAACAAGTTAGAGAATATCTACCATGAACATCTGCCCATTTGCCTCCAATGATACTAGATGTACTGGAGGTAGTTTGCAGTGCTAGTCCAATGTGACCCAGTAACCTTGCCCGTGGCCTGAAGAGGCGTGTTACAAAGAACTAACCCCAAAGAACTAGCAAAATTGACAAACCTTGGACATTAGCACCACCAGACTGGGTTAGCTTGCAGAGCTTAAAAGGACAGTGTGAGATTTTGAGGAAAAGCCCCTTTTCTACATTTTTTCCGTTTTAGTCATTTAGCAGACGCGCTTATCCAGAGCGACTTACAGTAGTGAAGGCATACATTTTCATACATTTCATACTTTTTTTTTTGTACTGGCCCCCCGTGGGAATCGAACCCACAACCCTGGCGTTGCACACACCATGCTGGCGTTGCAAACACCATGCTCTACCAACTCAGCCACAGGGAGCCTACCTACCCAGAGTCAGATGAACTCATGGATGCCATTTTTATGTCTCTAATTAGCATTAGCGCAATAACTAGAAGTCTACCAGAACATGCTCATTCAGTTCATATGACTCTGAGTAAGTAGAAAAAAGGCTTAGTTGCCAAAATTTCATACTATCCCTTTAAGCTCTGCATGCTAACCCAGTCTGGTGGAGTGCTGATGTCCAAGGTTGGTCAATTTAAACCCTGTATTTGGGGAGTTTCTCCCATTCTTCTCTGCAGATCTTCTTAAGCTCTGTCAGGTTGGATGGGGAGCGTCGCTACACAGCTATTTTCATGTCTTTCCAGAGATGTTCGATCGGGTTCAGGGACATTCAGAGACTTCCTCCACTTCCTGCATTGTCTTGACTGTGTACTTAGGGTCATTGTCCTGTTGGGCCGTGAACCTTCACCGCAGTCTGAGGTCCTGAGCGCTCTGGAGCAGGTTTTCATCAAGGATCTCTCTGTACTTTGCTCCATTCATCTTTCCCTCGATCCTGACTAGTCTCCCAGTCCCTGCCGCTGAAAAACATCCCCACAGCATGATGCTTCCATCATGCTTCACCGTAGGGATGGTGCCAGGTTTTCTCCAGATGGGACGCTTGGCATTAAGGCCAAAGAGTTCAATCTTGGTTTCATCAGACCAGAGAAACTTGTTTCTCGTGGTCGGTGTCTTTAGGTGCCTTTTGCAAACACCAAGCGGGCTGTCATGTGCCTTTTACTGAGGAGTGGCTTCCGTCTGGCCACTCTACCATGAAGGCCTAATTGGTAGAGTGCTGCAGGGGTGGTTGTCTTTCTGGAAGGTTCTCCCATCTCCACAGAGGAACTCTGAAACTCTGTCAGAGTCCATCGAGTTCTTGGTAACCTCCCTGACCAAAGCTCTTTTCCCCGATTTGCTCAGTTTGGCCAGGCAGCCAGCTCTAGGAAGAGTTTTGGTGATTCCAAACTTCTTCCATTTAAGAATGATGGAGGACACTGTGTTCTTGGGAACCTTCAATGCTGCAGAAATGTTGTGGTACCCTTCCCCAGATCTGTGCCTCAACACAATCCTGTCTCGGAGTTCTACGGACAATTCCTTCGACCTCATGGCTTGGTTTTTGCTTTGACATGCACTGTCCACTGTGGGACCTTTATATAGATGTGTGTGCCTTTCAAAGTCATGTCCAATCAGTTGAATTTACCACAGGTGTACTCCAATCAAGTTGTACAAACATCTCAAGGATGATCAATGGAGACAGGATGCACCTGAGCTCAATTTCGAGTCTCATAGCAACGGTTCTGAATATTTGTGTAAATAAGGTAATTCTGTTATTTATTTATAAATTTGCCAACGTTTCTAAAAAGCTGTTTGTCATTATGGGATATTCTGTGTAGATTGATGATGAAAAAACATTTAATTTAATCCATTTTAGTATAAGGCTGTAATGTATCAAAATGTGGAAAAGGTCAAGGGGTCTGAATACTTACTGAATGCACTCTATATCTCCTAAATATTTCTGATAGAAATGGGTGGTTCATTACTTACTAGTCAGGAAGAATTTGTTTGACTTTCATTCAAATGTCAGCAACCACCTTGTGCTTCCTTCACTGAACTTGGGCCACATTTAAAATTTTATTCTGGTGGTCAGGTTCTCCACCAATCCTACCAGCAGTAGGAGCCATACTTTCTCAGGAGAGACCCCCCCCCCCCCCCCCCCCCCCCCCCAATTCCAATCCCGCTCTGCCTTAGCCGTTTGACGTCAAAGAGCGACGGAATGATATGCCTGATTTGTCATTCCACTGCCAGGCGTCTAACAGACCCAAGCAAAGGGCAATGATTGCCTTGCCTGTGAGCGGCTGCATTTCAATTTGAATGATAAAGTCTAAGCCCGAACGCTTTGCCGTTGCATTAACCGCTCGCACCCTGCCATTTTGTGTCTGGCGCTTTGTCATTTCCCTCATTTTTCTCAGGCTTGTAAATGCAACTGCCCTCTGGCCTGACCCAGCAGAAACAGGCTGCACTATCTGCATAGCCTCAGGCAGGAGCATAGCTCTGTAATCCTCCAGGGTCATGAAGCTACCTTTCAATTAGCCAGAGGGTTAGCTCTATGGCACATCAGATCACTATCTGGCTCAATAATCCCCCATCATTAATCAATGGGTAGTCAATGCAAGACCGAGTGCCCTGAATCCTTCAGGACTAGTACTGGGATTGCTTTTCCCCCCTCTACCCTAGCTTTTGGGCCTCCTCGCTCTGTTCTGGAAGAATGAAGCTGGAACCACACACCTCTCTCTCTCTCTCTCTCTCTTTCTCTCTTTCCTGTTCTCTGTCCCTTCAGCTTCCCCTCATGAATGACTCATGGAAACACAGAATAACTCATTTTGAGGTAGATTGCAGCATTGCTATTCACCGTGTGTCGGTTTGTTGATCTCTATCAACAGCCAAGGTCTGGATTCAATCATCGCAGCAGGATTTGTCCAACTTTTAAAATTGGTCTCAAAATACATGTGTCTGTGTATAATGCGGTCTTGGTACAGTAGTCGCAGAACTGATTGAGAATCCGAGTCCTTCATCTAAGAATAGAAATTCGTGTTACGAATCTATTGAGCCTTAAGACAAGCGGGCGCTAACAAATGTGTCTGTTGTGTGCCTCGGGTACTGTAGCGTTGGCGTCTAAATAATGTGTTGTAAGCTAAACCATCAGACGTGTTTAGACGGTAACCCAATAATATTTGTTGAGTGACCTCTCAAAGTTTCTGTTATCCAGTATGCAGAGTATAGCCATTAACAAGATGTTTATCCTTTTGCAGCTATGAAATGCGGTCCGTTTACATCTAGCCACATACCGCCAGACACCAACACTGAAAATCAATACCCGATCCAGATTCACCCATCTGCTTTCCGGGATGTGTTTTTATTTTACGATCATGCAATGCAGTCGTTTCTTTTCATTAACTCCTAGCCTACGTTGTTGTGGTGGCGTGTCAGACTGGGAGGGGCGCCCTCGGCGCTACGCTAGTCCACCCCCGCCTTGTTGTGGGCTGTCGACACATCCTCACAGCCGCCAGCAAGGCCACTTAAGAGTGCTTGCCGACTGTGTGAATACGGTGTTACTGCTGCATAGAGACTGCAGCTGGGAAGAAGGCGGTGGTGAATGAGGAAGCAGAGTGACTTAAGGGTGGGGATGTCACCGGGGTGAGGGATGCCTCCTAGTGTTTCTCACCTCTAGGGGGATGAGCGAGCACCGCAATTAAGTTATGTGTGTGTGTGTGTGTGTGTGTGAGGGAGAGCTCTGTGTGTTAGTTTAAGCACATCTGCCCGGCGTTCTCCGAAATCAATTGTTTAGAAACTTCCGCGTCTCAGGAGAGAGAGAGAGGGGGATTAAATGGGCTGTAGAGAACTGAGGAAAACTGAGGAGTAAAAAAAGACGTGTGTGTGTGTGTGTGTGTGATCGTTTTTGTCTGCATCCAAAACGGAAAGAGAGGGAGGGATTTGGGGTGATTTGAAGAAAGGCCTCGGTCGCTTCAGACTAGACTACTTGAAATTGAAATGATTTGAGATTGTCATGGAAACACTGGAGATTTTCAGGGGAGGGGGAGACGGGACGGAAGATTTGAGGTGAACGTGCATGCAGAGGTTGAGAAGGTGCTCTTACCCCCCACTGACAGAGTTCGCACTGGCAGCCCAACTCCGTACATTCCCTCTCGTTAAGTGCCTTGAGTACGTCAACCTTATAAATATTATTGGATATTTACAGTTCTATACATATGTACTGTACAGCAAGAACCTGAAATCGTACTCATTATCTTCAACATCCATTCCAGATCCATGTTATTTTCCCTGATTTTTTTTCCTGTTCTGACAATCTCTTCCTGTTCGCTAAGTTGTGATTGGCTGAATCTGGAAAAGATGGTTCAGGTCGGCTGTTGTGCTCCTTCCCCCTAATCTATATGAGTGACAGTAATATAGGCGGTGATATAAGCTCGCTGTGATCATTTTTGACATTTATTACCCCTTTCTGGTTGATTTAGTCCTGACTCCCAACTACCCCTGTCCTGTTTCTCCCTGTGCTGTGGCTTTGATGTTTTCACCTCCCGAGACATCAGGGCCTTGCATCTCCCTGGCAGGGCATTCCAAGCTGCCCTGTATGGGGTCAGGTTTTTGGAATGGATCAAACTGCAGGCGGGTTTCTGCCTCTTATAACCTCATGTGGCTCTGAGTTTAGTTCCTCCATTGGACTGGTTTCTGGTTTACAGTGGGGGAGCGCTCATAGCCCGGGGTTAAACTAACTGACCGATTGGGGCGGGGGGGGGACAGAGCACTATGTCGACGTGTTCCATTTTTCAATTCCATCATGCATGACCACAGTGTGCTAGTAATTACCACTTCTATAGTGACCTTTCACTTCCCTTTCCCTGTCTCTCATCTCTGCGTTGTTGTGCCCGATGTACGCGCCTCGGTCAAAATCTCAGACCCGTGATTCGTCCCATCATGGGTCACAAAATGTGTTCCTCATTTTTGTTTCTCTACCGAAACAAGAGTGGACCGGCTCAAACTTGGCTCACACCAACCGTACTAAGACCGTAGACATGGGCAACGGGGGGCTGCAAAAACAATAACTGCAACTAAAGGGGAGGAATCAATCCCAGTCAAATCCCTACAACACTGATCGAGACACCACCACCTCACTGACAGCATCTCACCAGGAGAGCACCAGAACAACAACACTACTCGTATGGAAAGAGGCCCGTTTAAAAACCGACCAACCCCCTCTTTCCTCCCCCCCCCATTTTTTTTTTTTTTTGTCTCTCCCTCTACCTTTTGCTCCTCTCCTCCCCCCTTTTCAGAGGCCGTAGTGGACCCGTCCAACGCGGGCGTGGTGGCGGGGGCTATCATCGGCAGCCTGCTGGCCCTGCTGCTGGTCAGCTCGCTGATTGCTGTCCTGGTGACCCGCAGTCGCCGGCAACGGCGCGGTTACCCCGGCAGTGGGGAGCCTGGTGCCTACGGGAACAAAGCCCGCCTCTTCGCCGGAGCTGGCAACAAGAACGAAGGCATGGGGCCCAACATCAACGGGCCCATCTATACGTACCGCGAGAGCGACCCCGGAGCGCTGGCGGAGAACGTCAACGACTTCCACGGCCCGCCAGGCTCCACTCCCACCGCCCACGACATCCTGCTGAGCAGCGAGATGGACGAGGCGGAGCGCAGGAAATTTGACGCCCTCGACGACAGCCTGGAGGAGGAAGAGGAGCGCTACGACAGCTTCAGCGTGGGCATGGCGCCAGCCTATCACATCCACCGGCACAACGAGGAGATGGGAGGGGTCAGCATGTACCTGGACGACGACATGGAGTCACAGCGGGACGGGTCGGTCATCTCCCGGACTGCCATCTACGTCTAGAGAGGGGCGGTCACCCAACAGGGTCCAGGAGGGAGAGTCCACCACCTGTCTGGAACGATACCGCCAACAACCACCCCTCCCCCTGCATACTAAATAGACATGCTACGCTTATGGTCATTTTACAAAAGAATATCACTACAGAAACAAAACAAGGCATTGAAACTGAACTGTAACTGATGAACAAGCAGAATGATAACTTGAGTGCGCTGGTCAGTGACTAGACATCTCGTTAAGTCAGTCAGTCTACCAAAATAAATTGTAACAATGTAACTCATCTTCAATGCTGCTTACTGCTCCATTTCAGCTTAGCAAGTGAAACGTGAAGAATGACCACGTGACTGCGTCAGTAGCCAACTAATCCACAGGACTGTAAACGCTAAGACCTTTTTCTTGGTAAGGAAACGCACCGTTCAATGTCGCCGTCATGGTAAAACTTTTAGACGCGTTCATAGACGGTCACGCTCGTTCTATCACCACGGCTACCGCTTGAAGACGTCCTCCAGCGGACCGCGGTGTGGAGGACAAGGAACAAAGCTGCAACTTGTTGTCTTAATGTGCATCATCACAGGCGTTCCATAGCACAGTGTTACGTAAATGGTCTTTTGTATTATCAAGATGTTTGGGCCTTCAGGCCTTGTTGAATCACATTTGGTGTTAATGACTCATAATGACTCATAATGACTCATAATGACTCAGGCAGAGTTAGTCCCACCAACTTAGTTTCCAATTTCCATTTCCTTCCTCCTTTTTGTTTTTTTCCCCCCCCATTTATTTTCTTTTCTTTTATATATGGGAGGCCAGCGACATGGTAGACTGAGCTGGAGCTGGGGTTTGGATGAGAGAAATGGTGCGACCAGATCTGTTTTTGTTTTTCCAACTGTCTGTTGGCTGTTCATGTTGGTGGAACGTCACTGCTAAGTGAAGGGCAGCGCGTCAGCTGGCACCATCCTAGGGTATTGGGCCCCGTGCCAGGCTGTACTAGCCTTCCACGCTGAGGGACCAACCAGCTCCTGGAATGATCGGAGCCACGTCTAGTCTGCCTAGCGATAGTGTAAGACAGACCGGCATGCACACCCAGCTCTAACTGAAACTCCTGCTCGGCCTGTCAGTTTGACCAATTAAAAAAAGGAAGCGGACTCCATTTCCCCGGCAAGTCAATAAATGTGCCGTCTATTTAATGGTTAAGAAATGTTTCGCCGCTGATCCTCGAGGGACCGGAGGCGGACTATTTCCCTCGTTTTTTTTTTTACCAGAACAAGCTGTTCCTAGCCCACTTGTTTAATTCAGGAGTAGAAGAAGCATACAAGTGTTGCGCATTATCTTATGTAGAGGTATAGAGCGAGAGAGGTTGATTTCCGGCTGGTATTGAGTGCTTTTGCGATTATTATTATTTTTTAATGCAGTTAAGCCCAAGCATTAATAAGACAAGCCGCACATACGGCTGAAATAGCGAAGTTTCGCTCCCGAACACAGTAGGAGTTATAAAGTGTTATGAGGTCGACCGTCTGCCTTGTTGTCGACCGTCAACGATCGTTCATCTACTTCAAAATTCAGTATTATCATTATTTTTGCAGGGCGAAATGCTTAGTTGAGTTGTTTTTGCTGTATGTTAATGGATAAATCTCTGCCGGGCCTTCTAAGGGGGCAGTAACACACAAAATACGCCTGTGACTGTGTGCGGGGATATTTCTGACCATGTGCGAGGCCCATTACTTCTAAGCCTGGCTGAGTTGACCGAATTTGACTCGCTGCCAGACTTGGAACGAGGTTAAGGGGCTAACCCCACCCGCAGTATGTTCCTCTGTCGGATTGGCGCCGTTCACTTTAAAGTAGCGGCCGAGTGTGTGTGTGTGTGCTGACTAGTGTGTGTGTGTGTGAGTGTGTGTGTGTAGTGTGATTGTACAGATTCGAGTTGTGTATATCCCACATGCTGATTCACCGCGCAATAGCCCAATGTTATGCAGGAGTTGTTTTGCATAATGTCATACATATGGGTGGCTAAGCCTATCTCTGAGTCATTCATCAGTCATTTCATGCACAGTAACCTCACTGATGAAGGGGTTGTGGGACGGTGATAGGAAACTGCTTAGCACGGGGACCCGCATGGACATGAATATTACACTGGCGGAGCCGGAATGAAGCCGGACTGGCTCAAAGGGCCTTTGGCGTGGTCTCCTGTGCCAGATGGAAACTTGATTGGGTGTTGGTGTCCAGGCCGTTGCTCTGTAAATATTGTGACCCACTCCCCTTCCTTTGCTTTTTCTTATCACAGATAGAGGTCGACTGATTATGATTTTTCAACGGCGATACCGATTTATTGGAGGACCTAAAAAAAAGCCAATACTGATTAATCAGACTTTTTTATTTTCTTTTAATTTTTTTCAATTTTTATATATATATATATATATATATATATATATATATATATATAATTTTTTTATTCATGTTTTTTTAAAATATATTTAATAATGACAATTACATCAATACTGAATGAACAATGAGCACTTTTATTTTTACTTAATAAAATCTATTTAGTCTCAAATAAATAATGAAACATGTTCAATTTGGTTTAAATAATGCAAAAACACAGTGTTGGAGAAGAAAGTAAAAGTGCAATATGTGCCATGTAAAAAAGCTAACGTTTAAGTTCCTTGCTCAGAACATGAGAACATATGAAAGCTGATGGTTCAATATTCCCAGTTAAGAAGTTTTAGGTTGTAGTTATTATAGGAATTATGATGCGTCGACTATTTCTCAATACCATTTGTATTTCATATACCTTTGACAATTGGATGTTCTTATAGGCACTATAGTATTGCCAGCCTAACCTCAGGAGTTGATAGGCTTGAAGTCATAAACAGCGCTGTGTGTCAAGCATTGCTAAGAGCTGCTGGCAAACGCAGTAAAGTGCTGTTTGAATGAATGCTTACGAGCCTGCTGCTGCCTACCACCGCTCAGTCAGACTGCTCTATTAAATATCAAATCATAGACTTAATTATAATATAATAAACACAGAAATACGAGCCTTTGGTCATTAATATGGTCAAATCTGGAAACTATCATTTCGAAAACAACATTTTTCTTTCAGTGAAATACGGAACCGTTCTGTATTTTGTTGAACGGGTGGCAACCCTAAGTCTAAATATTTCTGTTACATTGCACAACCTTCAATGTTATATCATAATTATGTACAATTCTGGCAAATTAGTTTACAGTTCGCAACGAGCCAAGCGGCCCAAACTGCTTCACATACCCTGACTCTGCTTGCACTGAACGCAAGAGAAGTGACACAATTTCCCTAGTTAATATTGCCTGCTAACATGAATTTCTTTTAACTAAATATGCAGGTTTAAAAAAATATATACTTCTGTGTATTGATTTTAAGAAAGGCATTGATGTTTATGGTTAGGTACATTTTTCGCGAATGCGCATTTGTTAAATCATCACCTATTTGGTGAAGTTGAAGTAGGCTGTGATTCGATGATAAATGAACAGGCACCGCATTGATAATATGCAACGCAGGACAAGCTAGTTAACCTAGTAATATCATCAACCATGTGTAGTTAACTAGAGATTATGTTAAGATTGATTGATTTGTTTTTTTATAAGATAAGTTTAATGCTAGCTAGCAACTTACCTTGGCTCCTTGCAGCCACAAGGTCCTTTTGACGCTGCACTCATGTACAGGTAGTCAGCCTGCCACGCAGTCTCCTTGTGGATTGCAATGTAATCGGCCATAATCGGAGTCCAAAAAGGCCGATTACCGATTTTGTTATGAAAACCCGAAATCGGCCATGCCGATTAATCGGTCGACCTCTAATCACAGATTCCTATCGCATTATCAGATCACCACTGTGTTCAAATGAACTGTTTTCCTTATGATGTTTTGTGCGAATGGGTATCCATTTTTTTCTAATTAAGAAAAATAAGTGTTCTTATGTGAGGTGTTGGTTGTGTATATCTTGATGTAAGATATCCATTTAATGAAGTAGGTGTGCTTATCTTCAATACTCCCTTAAGAGATGTTATTTATAAGTGCAGTGTGGGTAATGGTAAGTATCACAGACTACTCTCATGGGATATGGTTGGAAAATAACCAATGACTACAAATGACCTTAATGTAATTACATGTGTGTCAAGGCATGTATCTTGTAGCCTGCTGGTATGTAGAGGTGTATATTATCGAGGGCCTTGATCTCCAATCTGCTCGGACCATCTTTTCCACACAAACAGTCTCTCGCTCCCTTCCACGGATAAACTCTCACAAGAGAGCATATAATCACACACCCATGCAGATGTGTTTCACTCATAGAATTTTCTCTCACACACACTATATTTCCCTGACCCGACACACACTTTGAGTTTGATGCCTCCCATTAGCGGGGGGGGGGGGGTGATTGTTCCTCGTTGGGCTCCTGTGACTCCATCACTCTCCATCTTGTTATTAAGATGAACTGAGAGGCAATCTCTTTCTCTACAGAGGCTTAAAACCTTTGATTCGCTGTTTTTAGAAGTAAACAAGCACCAATTTCACTCTGTGGGAAGTGGCGCTACAGCTTCTAAGGACCATGTCAGAATAAAAAGCGACGTTTCTGGCATGCAATTACCAGCCCCGTCTAAGGGCGGTGATGGCGGCGGTGGTTTTAAAAAGCATAAATGGGTCACGACATCCTACAATTCTCGTCCGACTCTAATCTCAAGACAACCAAACAAAGCCTTAAATTCACAGTTTCGCCACATGTGTTATTCCCCGTGTCCCTTGTGTACAAAGTATAAATAAATCCAACATACTTGCAACATGCATTACTAATTGATGTGGTTACGTTAGTGCATCTGTTCTGCCCAGCTGCTGGTATAACAAGGTATTCATGTTTTCTGGTAAATTATACAGTGTTTTTTTTGTTGTTGTGTACAATATTGACAGGACGGTGACCTGGAGAATATGAATAATATTAAAATGCTCCTATATTCCAAGATGTTTGTGTCTCTCACTCTACAAGCTGCTAAGAATAACAATGTCTTCTGTATCACCATCTTGACTGTGTGGGTGTTTTTCATTTGGAACCTTTTCGTTCCGGTTCGTCCTGTCAACGTTAATTTTTGTATTCTGGTGTGTATTAAAGTATGATGGATTTCTAAATATGATTTGAGGCTGTTATGTGTGACGTTCAGCCGGCGTAGTGATCCGTCTGTGAGTTTGATTGTGACATGTATATCGACAATGTTTTTGCTTCGGCCCTTGCGGTTATTAGGTCGAGCTTAATAATAAAACTGAAATTCTTCTCATTATTACACAGAGAACTGTCTGTTCGGTTATGTTTATCACATGCTTCGACAGCAACCCTATCGAGACAAGTGTAATTACCCAAAGTGCTAGAGAAACTATAGCTTTATTGATGTGAAACAATGAGATGTAATAAGCGGAGAGGAACCGTCATGCAAAGAATACTGACGACAACGAGCAGTATCTTTAAAGTAGATGCATTCATGGTTTGCTGAGTGTTTTGTTCACAACATGTGGGCTGGATGATGTATGTTGACTGCAGATCCCCCCCCCCCCCAAAAAAAAAATGTATGGACTTAAATAAGGTGTCTTATTCAGCCAAACCTGTGGTACTACATTGCCCCGCCAAATTCTTGACTGCAGTCGAGACATTTATCGTCCTCCTGAGTCCACTTTAGGTCCTCGTCTGTTGCCTTGACTACGCCTCTCTGCAGCACTCTGTCAATCCCTCTTCATTCAGGCCTTTTATCCTTGTTGACCTAATGCAGGTGATTGTGACACGAATGGCTTAGTTTTAGTTCAGGGAACGGTACTGAAAAAAAATAACTTTTTTTTTTTTTTTTTAAAGATTAGTTTTTTGAGTCATATTTTACAAAAGTCAATCTACCTCAAGTCTGCTGGCATGTAAATCTTAGTAACGGCTTTGAAAGGTGGGATTGTGACAAGCGACAAACAATTACTGTACCTCAGACAATCTACAGTCTTTGGTTGTCAATTGTCAAAGTGGAAGGATACCAATTGTTTTTGACGGGGCATACAGGCAGAATGTTAAATAATGTAGCAGGGCACATTAACGACTGGAGTAGACCCACATGTCATAGTAATGGGATGTCGTTTTTCTGCCTCAATGCGAAATCATGTCATTAGATGACACTCCATTTTATTTTTTATTTTTTTGTGCATATTCTATTAGTTCCTCTTTTTTTTTTTTTTAACAGTGACTGTTGGAACTATTTTCCTCACGAGACCTATGCGTGAGAGAATGTGAATTGTTCTGGATTTTGTTAGGCCGCCGTCTATGCATATCATTTTTCTTTATTTAAAACGTTTCTTTATCTCCACGTACGAATGGAAGACGGGCATGTCTGCATTTCCAGGCATGTCAAAGTTCCATGCCAAATTAGAAAAATATATTTTTTAAAAAATGAGAGAGATTATAAATAAAACTGAAATGTTAAATAAACTGCCTAACACATTCTTCCATAGTATTATTTGTGGAATGTCATTGTTTGTACTAGGTAGCCCATAAAATTGCACTGGAATGCTTGAAAGGATTTTCCTCGACTCGTCAATAAGTGTCTCGCCCACATGACCTAGTAGCTCGTTATTTACCTTGGGGCTTGTGATCTTAACCAGAGGGTGTCCGGGCAGGGCTAGCAGAAACGCCTGATAGCCTACTGTTCGGGCCTGCCGGCTGCTTGCCCTGACCACAGTATATTGACAAAGCCACTAATGGCTCTGGCTGTCCAGTATTAATAGACCGGCAGAACTGTGGACAGCCGCAGGGGGTCTTCCATTGAGCCCTATGTGGACCGCCCTGGGGCCTGACACCCCTCTCTCACCTTTCCCGCGCCACTCGGGCTGAATGGATTGACACAGATTGACAGATAAATGGCCTACAGCGTCTTTTCTCCAGGTCAGTCTCTCAGTGGGATGGACAGATCGTCAGCCAGGGACCAAATCCTGTCCAGTTCACCACCTCCTGAATGTTCTCTGTTTCTCATTGCTGTCAGTGGTCACAGCACCTGCGAGCTCAAATCAAATGTTATTTGTCGCACGCTTTGTAAACAACCGGTGTAGACTAACAGTACAATGCTTATTTATAAGTCCTTTTCCAACAATGTAGAGTTAAAGGTGGAAATGACATGTAAATAGTGAGGAATAAATACACAGTGAATAACGGATAGCAATAACGAGTAAAAAAAAGCGACTTCCAGTAAGTAGCAAGTAGGGTTAAGTGCCTTGCTCAGTCACCTAGTCAGCTTGGGGGTTTGAACCAGCGACCACTCGGTTACTCGCCCAACGCTCTTAACCGCTAGGCTACCCGCCGCCCTATACAGGGAGTACCAGTACCGAGTCGATGTGCAGCGGCTGCCAGGGAAAACCTACAGCAATGTGTGAAGATCACATGTCACTCACTGTTATTTATTAGAACGCAGGTTTCTTAAGAAAAGCCTCGTGACTTAGTCAGCTGTGCCTTTTCACACTCGCGGGTGTTTCCGTTGTACGTGTGAACGCGAGGGAGAACTCGGCGAGCGCGCCTCGCTACAGCAGCTTTTGATGAGGCTAAGGTAGCAACAGGAGTCAATGTGTTTCCAGCTGATCTAGAATCAGCATCTACCTACCACCCATAAAGTGGCCACCAGTTGGTATGTGATGTTATGCGGGTTAATGTAACTAATCCTAACTGATCCCAGGACAGTGGGTAATGGATAGCGCCGGCTCGCTAACTGCAATGACAAGGTTCAGAATGTAGTACCAGGGAAGTGACACTGAGGCAAGGAGAGGAGGTTGAACGTGGGCACTTGGAGACCGGACATGTCATCTTCGGTTTGGCTCTCTGCACGACGGTGACAAAAGCAGAGAGAGAGATACCAGGCGGCTGCTCTCTCTCTCTCTCTCTCTCTCTCTTTCTCTTCTCTCTCTGGCTTGTGAAGATAAGACTGACACCCCTGAAACACACCACTGCACCATCGCTTCTCTGGTCCCCATCGTTCCCTGCGAAATGATGGTCAGAGTCCACCAGTTCTCGAACCGTTTTTATGTAGGCTGCAAAGTGATAGGCGTGCTCAGTCCTGCCCCACTGCTCTCAGCCATACTGTCTAGAGGCCTTTAAATCCACTATCATTTTATATACTTTTCTCCCCATCAAGAACATCTTTCTTTTAAAATGTCAATTATATTTTTGAAAGGGTCAATCTGTGATTGCTGCATCCATTTTTGACTTATTAAATTAATTATATATATATATATACATACCCAGTGATTCTTGAAGAATATAACTTATACATGCCTCATGAGCTTAGATCAACTGTCGTAACCCAAAATACACTACATGACCAAAAGTATGTGGACAGCTGCTCGTTGAACATCTCATTCCAAAGTCATGGGCATTAATATGGAGTTGGTCCCCCCTTTACTGTTATAACAGCCTCCACTCTTCTGGGAAGGCTTTCCACTTCATGTTGGAACCTTGCTGCAGGAACTTGCTTCCATTCAGCCACGAGCATTAGTGAGGTCGGGCACTGATGTTCGGCGATTAGGCCTGGCTCACAGTCGGCGCTCCAGTTCATCCCAAAGGTGTTCAATGGGGTTGAGGTCAGGGCTCTGTGCAGGCCAGTCAAGTTCTTCCACACCAATCTCGACAAACCATTTCTGTATGGACCTCACTTTGTGCACAGGGGCATTGTAATGCTGAAATGGGAAAGGGCCTTCCCCAAACTGTTGCCACAAAGTTGGAAGCACAGAATCGTCTTGAAGGTCATTGTATGCTGTAGCATTAAGATTTCCCTTCATTGGAACTAAGGGTCCTAGCCCGAACCATGAAAAACAGCCCCAGACCATTATCCCTCCACCAAACTACAGTTGGCACTATGCATTTGGGCAGGTAGCATTCTCCTGGCATCCGCCAAACCCAGATTTGTCCGTCGGACTGCCAGATGGTAAAGCGTGATTCATCACTCCAGATAACACGTTTCCACTGCTCCAGAGTCGAATGGCGGCGAGCCTTGGCATTGGCTTGGCATTGCGCATGGTGATCTTATGCTTGTGTGCGGCTGCTCGGCCACGGAAACCAATTCCATGAAGCTCCGTATGAACAGTTTTATGCTGATGTTGCTTTCGGAGACAGTTTGGAACTCTGTAGTGAATGTTGCAATCGAGGACAGACTATTTTTTTACACGCTTTATGTCTCGGCGGTTCTGTGAGATTGTGTGGCCTACCATTTTGCAGCTGAGCCGTTGTTGCTCCTAGATGTTTCCACTTCACAATAACAGCACTTACAGTTGCCCAGGGCAGCTCTAGCAGGGCAAAAAGTGGACGAACTGACTTGTTGGAAAGGTGGTGTCCTATGACGGTGCCACGTTGAGTAAGGGCCATTCTACTGCCAATGTTTGTCTATGGAGATTGCATGGCTGTGTGCTCGATTTGTATACACCTGTCAGCAACGGGTGTCGCTGAAATGGCCGACTCCAATAATTTGAAGCTTTGTCCACATACGTTTGTATATGTAGTTTAGAAGCTTGTGTAATTGTGAACAAGCGGTTATATTTATCCAACCCCATCCCTCAGCTGTTTACCAAAACAGTGGTGGGGTGCCTGCTTAGTTATTGTTTGAGCTACAGAGTTCCCCTTTAAATCCACAGCCGTGATGCTTTCTCACCCCCATCCAGAACACGATCTTTAGTGTACCGTTCAACGTATATTCTGTCCCCCAATTAGCTCGAATTATTTATTCACCAAGATATTTTTGTTATCTACAGAGTTTAGTATGACACCCCAGAGGCACTGGTTACTGGCCCTGCGCTGTAGCCACTAGGCTACCTACCGCTTAGTAGCATAGCGCTCTATTCCCTCCACTTAAGTAAACAATAACCGTGTTTCCATGGCGTCCCGTAGATCCAGCCATGGTTAATTGGCGTTCTAAGAAGGGTCGGTAATGGAGAAGATTGATCACTCGTTCTTAGGAGAGCTATTCAACAGGACCTCTGGTTCTCCAGCATTCTACTGATGCTTTATGAGTGTTGGGAAGGAGGAAGTGGGTATTCTAGCGCCTAAGAATAGATCTGCGAAACGGAAATGATTTTAATGTGAAGTGGAGGGTGTGCGCGTGATTGTGTGTGTTATGTGCGTGGCTCCGGGCAATCTGCAGATCATTCAATGTTTAATCCAGCGCTTTCCCCCGCCAGCACGATTCCCAACAGGCAGCTCCCACTCTAGAGTTGCGCTACTTCCTCTAGATCCTAACCAAAGAGAAGAAAGAGAGGGGAAAATGACGCACTTCTGTACGTTCTGGGCTGATATCCCGGGGTTGTGTTTTCTTCTAATCATCATCTTTGCAGAGGGAATCAAAGATGAGATGAATGGTGGGAGTGTGTGTGGAGTGGGATGGTTGATTGATGTGTGTAGATCTGTGTGTAGATGTGTTTGCGTGTCTGGCTGGATGATTGGGTGTGTGTGTGTGTGTGTGTGTGTGTGTGTGTGTGTGTGGCTGGAGGATTGTGTGTGTGTGTGTGGCTGGAGGATTGGGTGTGTGTGTGTGTGGCTGGAGGATTGGGGGTGTGTGTGTGTGTGGCTGGATGATTGGGGGTGTGTGTGTGTGGCTGGATGATTGGGGGTGTGTGTGTGTGGCTGGAGGATTGTGTGTGTGTGTGTGGCTGGAGGATTGTGTGTGTGTGTGTGGCTGGATGATTGGGGGTGTGTGTGTGGCTGGATGATTGGGGTGTGTGTGGCTGGATGATTGGGGTGTGTGTGGCTGGATGATTGGGTGTGTGTGTGGCTGGATGATTGGGGGTGTATGTGGCTGGATGATTGGGGGTGTGTGTGGCTGGATGATTGGGGGTGTGTGTGGCTGGATGATTGGGGGTGTGTGTGGCTGGATGATTGGGGGTGTGTGTGTGTGTGTGTGTGGGGGTGTGTGTGTGGCTGGATGATTGGGTGTGTGTGGCTGGATGATTGGGTGTGTGTGGCTGGATGATTGGGTGTGTGTGGCTGGATGATTGGGTGTGTGTGGCTGGATGATTGGGTGTGTGTGTGTGGCTGGATGATTGGGTGTGTGTGGCTGGATGATTGGGTGTGTGTGGCTGGATGATTGGGTGTGTGTGTGTGGCTGGATGATTGGGTGTGTGTGTGTGTGTGTGGCTGGATGATTGGGGGAGTGTGCGTGTGGCTGGTTGATTGGGGGGATGCGTGTGGCTGGATGATTGGGGGGTGTGCGTGTGGCTGGATGATTGGGGGGGTGTGTGTGTGGCTGGATGATTGCGTGCGTGTGTGTGTGGCTGGATGATTGCGTGCGTGTGTGTGTGGCTGGATGATTGGGTGTGTGTGTGTGTGTGTGGCTGGATGATTGGGGGAGTGTGCGTGTGGCTGGATGATTGGGGGGTGTGCGTGTGGCTGGATGATTGGGGGGTGTGCGTGTGGCTGGTTGATTGGGGGGATGCGTGTGGCTGGATGATTGGGGGGTGTGCGTGTGGCTGGATGATTGGGGGGGTGTGTGTGTGGCTGGATGATTGCGTGCGTGTGTGTGTGGCTGGATGATTGGGGGGTGTGCGTGTGGCTGGATGATTGGGGGGTGTGCGTGTGGCTGGATGATTGGGGGGGTGCGCGTGTGGCTGGATGATTGGGGGGTGCGCGTGTGGCTGGATGATTGCGTGGGTGCGTGTGTGGCTGGATGATTGCGTGGGTGCGTGTGTGGCTGGATGATTGCGTGCGTGCGTGTGTGGCTGGATGATTGCGTGCGTGCGTGTGTGGCTGGATGATTGCGTGCGTGCGTGTGTGGCTGGATGAGTGCGTGCGTGCGTGTGTGGCTGGATGATTGCGTGCGTGCGTGTGTGGCTGGATGATTGCGTGCGTGCGTGTGTGGCTGGATGATTGCGTGCGTGCGTGTGTGGCTGGATGATTGCGTGCGTGCGTGTGTGGCTGGATGATTGCGTGCGTGCGTGCGTGGCTGGATGATTGCGTGCATGCGTGGCTGGATGATTGCGTGCGTGTGTGTGTGTGTGGCTGGATGATTGCGTGCGTGCGTGTGTGGCTGGATGATTGCGTGTGTGGCTGGATGATTGCGTGTGTGGCTGGATGATTGCGTGTGTGGCTGGATGATTGCGTGCGTGCGTGGCTGGATGATTGCGTGCGTGCGTGTGTGTGTGTGTGGCTGGATGATTGCGTGCGTGTAGCTGGATGATTGCGTGCGTGCGTGGCTGGATGATTGTGTGTGGCTGGATGATTGCGTGTGTGGCTGGATGATTGCGTGTGTGGCTGGATGATTGCGCGTGTGTGTGGCTGGATGATTGCGCGCGTGTGTGGCTGGATGATTGCGCGCGTGTGTGTGGCTGGATGATTGCGCGCGTGTGTGTGGCTGGATGATTGCGCGCGTGTGTGTGGCTGGATGATTGCGCGTGTGTGTGTGGCTGGATGATTGCGCGTGTGTGTGTGGCTGGATGATTGCGCGTGTGTGTGTGGCTGGATGATTGCGCGTGTGTGGCTGGATGATTGCGTGCGTGCGTGGCTGGATGATTGCGTGTGTGCGTATAGTGTGTGTTTGTCTCATTGGATTTACTCTGTTGTACCGAACAGAACGTTTCTACAGTATGTGGGAATGCCTGTTTTATCATTTTTGTGGGAATGCCTGTTTTATCATTTTTGTGGGAATGCCTGTTTTATCATTTCTGTGGGAATGCCTGTTTTATCATTTTTGTGGGAATGCCTGTTTTATCATTTCTGTGGGAATGCCTGTTTTATCATTTCTGTGGGAATGCCTGTTTTATCATTTCTGTGGGAATGCCTGTTTTATCATTTTTGTGGGAATGCCTGTTTTATCATTTTTGTGGGAATGCCTGTTTTATCATTTTTGTGGGAATGCCTGTTTTATCATTTTTGTGGGAATGCCTGTTTTATCATTTTTGTAGGAATGCCTGTTTTATCATTTTTGTGGGAATGCCTGTTTTATCATTTTTGTAGGAATGCCTTTGCATTTGTTTGTTGAAAATCAATATCAGCTTCTAGAGAATTTGAGGATTAGTTTGAACCCAAACAGCTTGGTTTGTTTATCCTATACCTTTCCATCTGAGAGAGAGCAAGAAGGAGAGTGGGAGAGAAGCCTTTTCATTCCTCAAATATTTACCCATCAATTCAGTGCATGATGAATAGCCACTCAACCCCTCAGTCCACTCTCCTCTTTCATATCGCTCTCATCTCATTTCTTTCCTCATCTTTTCACCCGTCTTTCATATCGCTCTTTTCATTCGCTCCCTTCATCACCTCTCTCCCGTCACCTTACTCCGTGTATCAGTCGCAGACTCGCACAACTCGTCTGTGTGCAGCTCACCATATTGCTTCATGTCTTGTATTTCCCTCTCTCATTTTCTCCAACTATCCATCCGTCTACCTCCTTGAACACGCTCACTCGCTTTCTCATTTTGAAGACTGGGGCATTGTCATGTCCGTCTATCCCCTCTCATCTCTCTTCCAGCCGACAGATCATGTCTCATTGTCAGGATCTTACTGAGAACATCTTCACCCGGGATATCAGTTTCATTTGTCTTTCATCCCCTCCGTCTTCGTCTCGCCGACCGGCTTAGCCCGGCGAACGTGAGGGCGATATAATGGAGTCTCATATCCGCTTTCACATCACTCAATCCATCTCCACTCTCTTTATTTGGTTAACACACACACACACACACACACACACGTACAGTACACACACACATTCTTTCTCTTCCTCTTTCCATTTCCTTTTCTTTCTGTCATCTGTAGCTCTCTGTCCCACGCACACATACACCCACACTGTCCCTCCCCCTCACACGGCAGGCTCACTAACAGAATCCAGTTCATCACGGCGACGGTTCTTGGGGGCTCTTCCCTCAGGACACGTGGAGACATCTTGCCACTACCTTTCGCCATCTTTACCGTCTTAATAAACCTGTCCATCCTGTCTCCCATCTCTCTCTCTCTCTCTTCTTCCCTCCCTGCCGTTGACCCAGCTGTCACTCCTTCATTCTATCACCCGTCCGGGACGCCGTCCACCCATCCGTCCGTTTGCATTAGCCTGACGAGTAGAGACGGCGGGCGAGCGTGGCTCACCTACTCGGCCTGATTACACTCGAAAGCCTGAGTGGGCGGTCCGGCCCCGCGGTCTCAAAGCACTGACTCCTGGGTAATGGGCACCCATGCGGAGCCGCGCGCCTCGGCGAAGATCCATTCGATGAATTGTTGGCCTTTCGTGTCTCGATTTCATTGTCGATTCCTGTGAATAGTATTGGTGTATAATTGCTTGGTCTTGTTTTAGGTACAGAAACGCTCGTTTAATTTCTCTCTCTTACATCTTTCTCTCTATCGGTCTTCCCTTCTCTCTCTCTCACTCACACACACACACACACACAAGATCTACATCTCATGACTGTCTGCACTGAGAGCAGACTGTCTCCTTCCTCCCCTCTAACACAGTGACTAATAGGAAAGTCTAACCATGCCTCTATCCACAATTCATGACCTGTTGTCCCCATGACTGGGAGGCAGCACGGGTAAAAACATATTTTAATGTCATTTCTACCCTTTCCATTGTACCCGCCTCGTTATTACACCCTAAGGCCTATTTGCTACTACACTGGCGTCAGTGTTGTGATATATGCGGTGGCTTCTGTCTGTCTCGGGATGCCATCTGTATGGCCTGGCTCTCTGGCTGCCTGACTCCCCCTGGGTCGCCAGTCTCGACACTCGCCTGGCAGAGCAAGCGTCTCGAAGTTTGTTACCCATAAAGAGAGAGAGAGGGAGGGAGGGAGGGAGGGAGAAAGACCTTCAGGCCAGAGGGAAAAGAAATGGAGAGCCGAGTGCAACAGGGATCTTTATCTCTCTGTTAATGCCATACTCTGTTAATGCTATACAATATCCTACACAATGCTTTAATTCAATTTGAGGCCCAGTCTAATTCAATGTGAGAGGAGTTTGATGGGGATGTGGTTATTGTTATAGTCCGTGCTCTGTCTATAGATACAATAGCCTTGTGGGGTACAATACTGTACACACAATGGCTTTAATTCAATTCATATGTGCACCAGGTTCCTGCAAGGCTGGTATGATAAGAGTGTCATTGAACAGGCCTATCTATACCCGTGCTAGAGAGACTGAACGTCTACTCACTGGCACTAATAGAAACCAGGGAGGGGGAGGGGCGGAGACGCCCCCACGTTTGTGTTTTTCCAAGGAGTACAGCCCATGTGCCGGTCGCGTCAAATCCATCGTATTGGAACACTGGAACATCCTCAAGTGATCCAGATCAACTAGAGTTAACAACATTGAGCGCACTACGGAAACAAATGGAGGCAATAAGGCCGATTCCGTTATGCACAGCATGCAGCTACCAAGAAGCGTGTGACTTGGCTCCCAGGCCCATCCACTGGCAATTACAAGTGTGGACAATGTGTTCATTGTGATAATACGACCAATACTAAAAAAAAATATATATATTTTTTTACCATCCGAGAACAGGTAAAGAATACAAAAAAAACTAAGCTTAATTAATTGTAGCACCACAAATTATTCAAAAATGTATTAAATAAAACATTTTCCTCATCAATCTACACACAGTACCCCATAATGACAAAGCGAAAACAGGTTTTTGGAAATGTTTGCAAATGTATTAAAAAGGATAAACATACCTTATTTACATAAGTATTCAGACCCTTATCTATAAGACTTGAAATTGAGCTCAGGTGCATCCTGTTTCCATTGATCATCCTTGATGTGTCTACAACTTAATTGGAGTCCACCTGTGATAAATTAAATTGATTGGACATGATTTAGAAAGGCACACACCTGTCTATATAACGTCCCACAGTTGACAGTGCATGTTAGAGCAAAAACCAAGCCATGAGGTCAAAGGAATTGTCCATAGAGCTCCAAGACAGTATTATGTCAAGGCACCGATATGGGGAAGGGTACCAAAAAATGTCTGCAGTATTGAAGGTCCCCAAGAACACAGTGGCCTCCATCATTCTTAAATGGAAGAAGTTTAGAACCACCAAGACTCTTACTAAAGCTGACCGCCAGGCCAAACTGAGCAATCGGGGGAGAAAGGCCTTGGTCAGGGAGGTGACCAAGAACCCGATGGACACTCTGACCGAGCTCCAGAGTTCCTCTGTGGAGATGGGAGAACCTTCCAGAAGGACAACCATCTCTGCAGCACTCCACCAATCAGGCCTTTATGGTAGAGTGCCCAGACGGAAGCCACTCCTCAGTAAAAGGCACATGACAGCCTGCTTGGAGTTTGCCAAAAGGCACCTAAAGGACTCTCAGACCATGAGAAACAAGATTATCTGGTCTGATGAAACTAAGATTGAACTCTTTGGCCTGAATGCCAAGCGTCACGTCTAGAGGAAAACTGGCACCATCCCTACAGTGAAGCGTGGTGGCAGCAACATGCTGTGGAGATGTTTTTCAGCGGCAGGGACTGGGAGACTATTCAGGATTGAGTGAAAGATGAACGGAGCAAAGTACAGAGAGATCTTTGATGAAAACCTGCTCCAGAGCGTTCAGAGTCTCAGAATGGGGCGAAGGTTTACAGGACAATGTCCCTAAGCACACAGCCAGATCAATGCAGGAGTGGCTCCAGGACAAGTCTCTGAATGTCCTTGAGTGACCCAGCCAGAGCTGAACATCTCTGGAGAGACCTGAAAATAGCTGTGCGGTGACACTCTCCAGCCGACCTGACCGAGCTTGAGAGGATCTGCAGAGAAGAGGGGGAGAAACTCCCCAGATAAAGGTGTGCCAAGCTTGTAGCATCATACCCAAGATGACTCAAAGCTGTAATCACTGCCAAAGGTGCTTCAACAAAGTACTGAGTAAAGGGTCTGAATTCTTATGTAAATGTGATATTTCAGGGTTTTTTTTCTTTATACATTTGCAAACATTTAAAAAAAATATATATATATTTTTGCTTTGTCATTAGTGGGTATTGTGTGTGGATTGATAAGGGGGAAAAAACTGTTTTATCCATTTTAGAATAAGGCTGTAATGTAGCAAAATTTAGAAATAGTCAAGGGGTCTGAATACTTTCCAAATGCACTGTACATGCTCAAATTAATCTGAGGGGGGCTGCTTGTATTGGCCAAACCAAACGAGCATCGAAACTTCACATCGGAACATAAGCCAGCTATTCAAAATAAAACATGAACTATTCTTTTTTTGCGCCACTGCATCGACGCCAACCATGGCTCACCTTCCTCCCTGCTCTTTGCAGCCATAGAACACATCCACATTTCACCAAGAGGACGTGACATCATACATTAACTAACACCGAGGCATTCTGACAACACTCCTTACACATTGTGGATCCAAAGGGGCTAAACCAGGATGTTGTTGCCTTCTATAATTTTGTTGCCCTGATTTTTTTTTGGGGGGGGGGAGGTGGTCTCTGTGTCTCTGGATTTACAGGCCTATGTATATTTTGACACGCTATTTCTCTTATTATTTGGTGCTGTAATTTGCCATTTAGCTTGAAACATTATTATTTTTTACGTTGTGTCTCAATGAGCCACTAGGCTATAAATAGGAGCAAAGTGCAAAGGTCAGGTCACTCTGAGGAATATGTCAGCTTGACGTCGAAACATCAGTCACCTGTTCGCATCCTGTACAATTTGATTTATTTGTGCTTAATTTCATCCATCTCCAACTCCTTTTTACCTCAAATTATTCCTTTTGTAAGTTTTTCTTGGTAAAAATAACACTTCCTGTAGCATAGAAAATAACTCCTCCAAAAGTGACTATTGTTAAAAAAAACTCTTCGGGATCGGTGTCCCTATACCGGGACGGTTGTTGCTAACGTGCGCTAATGTGACTGAATGTAACATCCAACTTTCCTGGACATGTCTTATATGTGCAGAAAGCTTAAATGATTGTTCATCTAACTGCACTGTTCAATTTACAGTAGCTATTACAGTGAAAAAAGACCATGCTATTGTTTGAGGAGAGTGCACAACAACTAAACTTTTATCATGGCACTTGGTTTGATACATTCACATCTGAAGGTAAATAATGTACTTACATTCAGTAATCTTGCTCTGATTTGTCATCTTGAGGGTCCCAGAGGTGTAGTTTTGTTTTGATAAAATTACATTTTGATATTCAAATGTAGGAACTGGGTTCTAAAGTTTGAACCTCTGCTGTTTCTGGCCCCACACCCACCACACCCGGCCATCTAGATGTATGAAGGTTAGTGTCTTTTCTGTGGGGAAGCAAATTTTCATGGGAGTGTGTAAACACTTTTTTAAATTATCCATATCATTTTTGTGTGTTCTCTATAGTTCTCTAAATGTATCAATTGACCAATTTGGCACATTTGGGCAGGCTTGATAAAGAAATGATTGTGACGTATTGCAATGCTTCACTTGATCAGTCTGAAAATGTCCACATACGCTGCTGTTAACTAGTGGCCAAAATCTAAATTGTGCCTAAACTCCAATATTATATAATTGCCTTTCTCTTGCATTTCAAAGATTTTTGAAAACGCATTTTTTTTGGTTTACCAAATCTAATGTGTTTTTCTCCTACATTTAATTTCAAATTTCCACAAACTTCAGTGTTTCCCTTTCAAATGGTATGAAGAATATGCCTATCCTTGCTTCAGGTCCTGAGCTACAGGCAGTTAGATTTGGGTATGTTCCTTATTCACTGTGGATATTTTTTGAAGTACTGTAGAAAATAATAAAAATCAGGACTTCTGTGAATGGTAATCCTCTAGGACACGTGTCAAACTCATTTCATTGAGGTTCCACTGTCTGCGGGTTTTTGGTTTTTCCTTTCAATTAAGACCTAGACAACCAGGTGAAGGGAGTCTTTTACTAATTAGCGACCTTAATTCAAGTACAAGGGAGGAGCGAAAAACCCGCAGACACTCGGCCCTCTGTGGAATGAGTTTGACACGTACCCTAGGGCTAAATACCAAAGAAAACAGGCCTTGTGATGAAATGACAAAATGAAACAGTCTGAACTATATGACATGTTCATTATTTATTCAAAGGACTGTAGTTACATTGTTTTGGCAGCACCTTAACATTTTAATTTTCTCACATTGGGGGTCCGACTGACTGAATTCGGCATAGTCTGCAAGCCCGTCTGAAGCAACACCTGTTACTCAATGGGCATGTCAGTGGGTTACCAATGGCTAACCACACATTTTCATAAGTCCCCACAAACTGCCATATGGGTCTCTGTATCTTACGTCTCCTGGGTTTAAAGTGTGGTCCCCATTTTTGTTTTAAAGGAATTACACTATTGACATTTTTTATGTGGCTGTGTTTCATAGTGCGCTTTGTCTGTCCGGATCATGTCTTGGGCCAAGAAGATTCCCCTTCAGGTCCTTGGCGCCGTGCACCATGCACATAACGACATGGAGATAATTACTAAGGTGCCCCCATGGGATTCTCATCGCTGTGTGTTTGTTATGGGGAGGGGGGCAGTTTTGAAGCAACGTCCACACTAATGCCTAACGCTCTGTATATATAGCTTGTGTGACCTTTTTAAAAACACCACCATTTCTGTGTATTTAACACGAGTTGGGATATGTACACAGTTCGCACTTGAACTTGCGTCGTGTGCTCCGAGCGTCTTCAGTTTGTTTCCGCCCGCAAAGGCCTTTCCATGCGCGGTGTCTGAGCGCGCGTCGGCTCCGCCGTGCCGATGATGGTCATTTGCGGTGTTGTGCGTTCAGTGTTTGTGGCGTGTTGTGCACATTGAAGCTCCTACATGTATTCGGCGGGGTGCGCCGCCGCGTTTGTTGGTTTGGTCTCACCGTGTGTGTGTGTTCAGGCACTTTCACCAAATTCAGTGTGCCGCATATGATTACAGGCCCAGAATCCATAAAGCCTGTTTCAGTGTTCTCTCTCACTCACAGACACACTTACAGACACACACACACACACACACACACGCTATAAATAATTCAACAACCTGCTGCTTGCCATGAAATGGCAAAACGCCCAAGCGTGCTAATGCCTTGTGTTGACGTGCGGTGCTGTGTTCACTGGGAGGGTTGAGGAGTCTGTCGGTTCCAGCTCGCTTTGTTCTGTCTACATGTACGTGTCTGTTGCTGCATGTACTCTCAGCAACGTGTGCTTGCGTGCTGCTGTGCGAACAACAGCAGCACGCAGTGTGAATGGTGTGAATGGTAAAGGAAATCCACTACATATTGTGTGTGTTGCTTACGCAATAAGGCCCGAGGGGGTGTGGTATATGGCCAATATACCACGGCTAAGGACTGTTCTCTGGATACAGCCCTTAGCCATGGTATATTGGCCATATATCACTAACCCCCGAGGTGCCTTATTACTATTATAAACGGGTTACCGACATAATTAGAGCAGTAAAAATAAGTGTTTTGTCATACCCGTGGTATACGGTCTGATATATCATGGCTGTCGGCCAATCAGCATTCAGGGCTCGAACCGCCCAGTTTAAAATAACAATTGAACAATGAGAATTCAAGATGGACTAGTTTTCTTTTCCGTGCCGGCTATGTGTGTGTGTGTACTGCATGTGAGCATTATCTGTGCTCTCTGTCTGCCTGCTGTGTGTGGAATAGGCAGTGCAGCCCCTTGCTGTGCGTGGTATCTACTGTACATTCTGTATCCAGGCCTGAATCTGTCTGTGTGTGCGACCACGGTTCTGCGTGCCTCTCACACACCTTGGCAATTTAAGCATAGTCCATGTTAATATTCAGTGGGGGGAGAATGGCGGGAGAAGTGTGTGTCATGGGGTGGGAGGATGGGGGTGTAACCAGTCCCCAAGTGTGCCACGACAGTTCCCATATACACACACATTCACATGCTGTATGCACACACAGATCCACAGATATTTCACACATGCCAGATGGGAAAGGGATACATAAATCTGAGGAGAGACCGAGAGGAGGGAGATGTCCGAAGCACCCTGGCAGCTGAGGAGGACAGATGGAGAGGGAGATAGAGGAGGGTTACAGAGCGCTTGGTGTGACCTGAGGGGCCATTGGGGGCCGGTGTGGGCTTTAGCTCACGTTTCCCCAGTTGAGGAGTTGTCACCCCACTCCCCCTCCCCCCATCCCTCTCTCCTCCGCCTGACTCCCAACACATTTCTCTCCCCCTCCTGACTCCCCTACCTCCCCACCCCCCTTCTGTACCCCTGACTGAGTAGCCCTGCTGCCTCCTGTAGTCACTTTCTTGCTGTGGACACGTGCTGCGTCTCTGGGGAGGCTTTCTAACCTCTGCCCAAGGGCTGTGGAGTGTGGAGGAGAAACGGAAAGGGGATGTGTGTGTGTTCCATATCTGTTGAAGGGCTGTGGAGCTGCAGTGTTGTGCCCTACCTGTTGAATACGTCTTTTGGTCATTCGGGTTGCGTATGTATTTGCCTGTGTGGGTGTGTAAACTGTAGATATCGATTTTGTCTTTGTGTGTGTGTTCCGTCTACCCTTTGCACTGTTGAGCAGCGGTGGAGACACGGTGTGCGTGTGTGTGTGTGTGTGTGTGTGTAGCCGAGTCGCTCTCTTGCTCACTGTGTGTGTGTGTGTGTGTGTGTGTGTGTGTGTGTGTGTGTGTTCCATCTCACCTCCGTCAAAAGGTTCCTGGCGTCCGCTCCTCTCACTGCTCTCCTCCTGTCATTGGCTCCCCCTGAAAGGCTCCTGTCTCCTCCCCGGGCCTTAGCGTCAGCGCTAGCTTAGCTAGGCTGTCTGAGCGCTGAGGCTACCGCTGAACATGGCCTTGAATATAAATCACTGTTTGCTTGATGTCGGATGCCTTAACATTGCATTCCTTCTAAGTCCAGTTTTCACATGACTGCTTGACACTACCTCGCATTCCTCCAACAAGGAAATAAACTGTTTTCTTTGGCACATTTAGCCACGAGGTAGAAAAAATAAATTGTTTTGATTTATGTGGAGGACTGTTGTATTCAAGATGGCCTTGTTTGTGTTCGTTGTAACGGCGTTAGAGCACATTGTATTACCGTTCAGCTGGGATGAGAGAGATAGTCGGAGGATTCTTTCATGACATGGCCCCAGTTATGAGACTTGCATGCAGAGATTATTCTAGAAAGAATGTATTACTCATGATGCAGTACTTACGCCAGCTTTTATTTCACAAACTGTAAAAGAGGGCTATGAAAAGCCTTTGATCATTTTATGTGGGTTAAAACCCATTCAAACGTACAAGTTATGAACTATACACGCAATGCAAATGCCATCTGTTGTATTGGATTTAAGTATTATGCACTTATATTTCAAACATTACGGTCATTTTCATATTTGAAAAATTACGGCCATTTTTGGTAATAGCCCCACTTTTTAGCACTGTCAGAACAGCAGCTACAGTAATATATTACACACAACCAGCTGAACTAGTTGGTTCAAGGGTATTACACAGTATATTAGGGAATGTGAGCTTTGATGTGCCCGTGAGTCTTTTGATGTATGATATTCACTGGAAATATGCTTTTGATGCTACTGTATTGATTTTCTGTTGTAGTCTTGATGTTTGGGGTTAGGGCCCAGTGACGGGCACTGCATGCTTGTTACCAAGGTGCTTACCTGGCTGTTACTGTGACCCCGAGGCTGTGTATTTGAGTGTGTGTGTGTGTGTGTGTGTGTGTGTGTGTGTGTGTGTGTGTGTGTGTGTGTGTGTGTGTGTGTGTGCTCGTGTCACCCCACGTTAGCACGCCACGTGCCTCCTTTACCCACAGGTAACCAGGTTTGACATGCTTCAAAACCCTCGCTTTGGAATGGCAGGCTTGCTCTAACCTGCCAAGAAGTCAGGGGAAAGGGCTTTGCAACCCCCTTCTGCATTTAAAAAAAAATGCGTTGTGTCTTTTCCCATATGCAAAGACAGGAGAGAATTGTGATTTCTCCATTTTTAGCACACAGGGCTTGGCAGTTGAAACAGGTTTTACTGTAGGGGGGTATTTCCAGTGACTTGTGTCTAAACACACAGGATGTCTTCCTTTTCCTGTTTGGAAACCCACCTGCTGTTTTAGCAACGTCTTTGTCTGCAGGCTTGAACACCCGTCTTCCTACCTTGGTGACACAGCAATCGCGTATGAAGCTATTAATTAGTTGCAGTGACACCGGGCAGCCCAGTTTATTATGCTAATGACCCTGTTGATTAGGCTGTGGGGGGGTGGCAGACCTTGGAAGAAAAAATGTGTATTTTGTAGTTTAATTGAATATGCCGAGTTCGAATACTCTGTAGCCGAATATAGTTTTGATAGTTTCAACTAAAAGGCAACTATTTTCTTTGATATTCAAATACAGTTCTCAGAAAAACAATATTTGAAGGTGTTTGAATACCTATTTGAAAACAAAATCAATATTTATTTGATGGCTGACAGATATTGAATAAAGAACCAAAAACTACAACAGTTAGTTTAATTAGTCTAAATACATCAGCAATAGCACTCGGTTTGGAGGGCTCTCAGATATGAATCTTAATATAGCCTATAGCAGTGGTCGCCAACCTTTTCTGAGGCAAGAGTCCAAAAGCAAGCTGAGATCTACCGCTCTGATATTTCTTTTTAATATGACTTAAAAAAAATATATATATATATATATATATATATATATATATATATATATATATATATATATATATATATATATATATATATATATATATATATACTGCGTGCAACATTAACCGATTTAAAAACAGTAATGTAGCAGTTTGCTATAGGCCCAATACATGATCACTGCATATTGGCTATGCTTGAAGTGCACTGCCAATGTTGTTGTTCTCAGACCATTTTGAAATTGCAGGTATATGATCACACTGGTAATAGATCATTTGTCGTATTACTTGTGAGGCACAGCTGAAGGAGCATAATAATGAGCTTTTATTTTTATTTTACTGGACTGATGGCGTGTAACTGATGGTCAGTCTGAAGGGAGGGAGATGGCAGCGTTGAGGCTGCCTCACCCGTCCCTCCTCTCTCCCTCCCTTCTGCTGAGAAAAGGGGACAGTCTTCCAGCTGATGGCAAAACTCAAGTTGCACTGCGTTATTTCTGCCTCATGAACCAATTCATGTTGTTACTCCTATGACCAGAGAAAGTGAGATATTCCTTGATATTAAAAAAAGACATGTTGCTAATAATAACGTAAGCTTATCGGAACACATTGATATACTCATTAATTGCAGCTGCTTGGCTTGTAAAAGTGTTGAACAGTGTTGACAGTGCTGAATAACAACATAAGCATGAATTTATAAATTAAAAAAACTGCAGCTCTTTGCTGTATTAATTGAGTCTCTCTAGTCATGGTTTTAAAAACGGTGAAATCTCAAAGTAGCAACTTTTGCTGTGCGCTCTAGGCTTCTTTTTGCAGCCTACGGCTCGAGGAAACTGTGCAGACACGGTGGTCTGAGCTCTCTGATTGACCAGCGGTAGGCCTATATAGGTGCGCTTGATTTGCTCTCTGGGCCTGCCTGGTAGGCGACGTTCTACCTTCAGACACATGAAATGGTTAAACATGGGAACACTTTGCTTTCCTGGCACTAGGGCTGCTGAATCAAGTGCACCGCCAACAGCACTAAACCAACAACAACAAAAAACAGAAACGCAAAGGCTTTGTTTTTTGTTTTTTACAGAAATGTTTGGTGATCGACTATGAATGCCGCGATCGATTGGTGACAACGGACTTATAGCCTATAAGTAAATGCATTGAATCACCTCAACATTAGAGTAGACCACTTTTGCAGCTTCAAAATGACTAATATATTTTCATAATGAGTGAGACATAAGGTAATACAGTAACATTTGACATCAAGCTCTAATAGGGTTGCCAACTTTCTCACTACCAAATAAGGGATAAAAGGTGGCGTGCCAGTGCACGGTGCCACGGCGGTGTGGGTTTGGTGTTGTGTGAATTAATATACAGTGTATATCATATTCTTAGTCAATTGGAAAGGCAAAACATTTTTATATTCCATTTACTCTATAGCTTTACTAAAACTGTATCATTATGTAAACTTATCTGAATAATATTCAAAATAAATAATCAAAGAAATCTCAATTTGGATCTTTACAGCAAAAAAAATGAAAACATTTCAAATGGAAAAGAGGGGCACGAGTCACTCACCCAAGTCTACTTTTTCCATGGATATTTTTCGCTGCTCTTGACTGATTTTCAAGCAGTCCTTTTCTCCTTTTGCATAGCCAGAGAGAAGTCCTTACATGACAAGTCACAGTTCCCAGATATTTGAAGTTCATTTTTGATCAGCTCTGTGCTACATCTGTTTCTAGAGTCTGACCATTTAGTGGTCATCCGAGAGAAAATCCTCTCCACAAAGGCATTTGAGCCTGGCACACTGAGGACAAATGAGACAATCCTGAACATGTTGATCAAGATGGCTTTCCCTAGGTTTTGGAAAACTGTCACCCACTTCTCACTGGTGGATTTTGTGGTATCAAATCAAAGTTTATTTGTCACGTGCTCTGAATACAACAGGTGTAGACCTTACAGTGAAATGTTTACTTACAGGCTTTAACCAATAGTGTGAAAAAAAGGTGTGTGTGTGTGTGTGTGTGAGTAAAGAAATGAAACAACAGTAAAAAGACATTTGAAAATAACAGTAGCAAGGCTATATACAGACACCGGTTAGTCAGGCTGATTGAGGTAGTATGTACATGTAGATATGGTTAAAGTGACTATGCATATATGGTGAACAGAGAGTAGCAGTAGCGTAAAAATAGGGGTTGGTGGGTGGCGGGACACAATGCAGAAGCAGCCCAGTTAGCCAATGTGCAGGAGCACTGGTTGGTCGGGCCAATTGAGGTAGTATGTACATGAATGTGTAGTTAAAGTGACTGCATATACGATAAACAGAGTAGCAGCAGCGTAAACCATTTGGTTACCTGTTCAGGAGTCTTACGGCTTGGGGGTAAAAACTGTTGAGAAGCCTTTTTGTCCTAGACTTGGCACTCCGGTACCGCTTGCCATGTGGTAGTAGAGAGAACAGTCTATGACTAGGGTGGCTGGGGTCTTTGACCATTTTTAGGGCCTTCCTCTGACACCGCCTGGTGTAGAGGTCCTGGATGGCAGGCAGCTTTGCCCCAGTGATGTTCTGGGCCGTACGCACTCCCCTCT
Source organism: Salmo trutta (assembly GCF_901001165.1). Taxonomy (NCBI): domain Eukaryota; kingdom Metazoa; phylum Chordata; class Actinopteri; order Salmoniformes; family Salmonidae; genus Salmo; species Salmo trutta. The sequence goes on along the minus strand of NC_042990.1, from coordinate 10,330,576 downwards.
GAAGTGCCTTGCGGTCGGAGGCCGAGCAATTGCCGTACAAGGCAGTGAGGAAGGAACACCAAGGACCTTGAAGCTCTCAACCTGCTTCACTACAGCCCCGTCGATGAGAATGGGGGTGTGCTCGGTGCTCCTTTTCCTGTAGTCCACAATCATCTCCTTAGTCTTAGTTACGTTGAGGGATAAGTTTTTTTTTAAACTGTCATTTTGAGGGCAAGCACCACCTGCTCCAGGTCAGTGAAGGAGAGCTCCTCATAGAGGCTGATCGGTTTCAGTTTCACCATTACATTTTCTGGTGAGAAATCAAACCACTTGCCAATGTATGTAATGACAGTGTCATAGAACTTCACAAAGTCCTGTTGCTGCTTGGACCTTTTGTGCTGACAATTGTTTGTCCATCAGCTGCTTGGTCTGATATCCAAAAAAGCTGTTCTGTTTCCGCTGAAGAATCTTCATTTTGAAATGTTGGACTTCCTCGTAAACATCTGTGATGAGGAGCGTTGTTTCCTCCAGCTTTTTTACGAGTTGGTCAAAAACACACCCCACGTTGTGGAAAAAACACAGATAAATCTCAGTAGCTTCCGTTTTTTTCTTCATACTCAAAAATACTCTTCAGTGCCACAGGACAAGTCTCCCCAAGGGACCTGAAGTATGAAGTAAGAGCTGGCCAGCTTTGCAGGAGACGATCGACAGCTGGATGAAGAGAGAGCCATCGTGTGCAAACATGTGGCAGAATTTCACTCCATTCAATGTCAACAAAGGCAAAAACAATGCACGCAGTTCCTCTCTTCGGGAAGCAGATACTGAGAAGTGGCTGTAGATCTTTAAAACAATTGTCTCAATATCCACTGATGGCTGATCGCAGGCGTGCTTGCAGGCATTATGAGCAATGTGAGCTGGGCAATTAGCTTTCAGAATGCGATTGTTGGCACTGCTCAATAACTGGTAAATGGAGTGGTGTTTTCCAAAGTTGACATTGGCATTATCTGCTGCATAGGGCTGTGATGTGTCTAATATCCAGTTCATGCTTTTCCAGACAGTTCATCTGAGCTCGATGTATGCCATTTGCAGTTTCTTCATTGTCTTCATAAAAGTCAAGTAACTTGCACTGCACTCCATCAGACACAGAGAAATATCTCACGCACACTGGAAACATGTTTCTGTTTCTCTTGTTTGAGGCGTCACTGGCAACTGAGAAATACACGGACTCACCTTCGGTCGGGGGACAGATCATCGAAAATATCCCGCACAGTCATTGGTCCTAAAACATTCATTGTAATCATCTCCGCTTTCGTTCTTCCCAAGTGCATCTTCTTCACAACATTTGAGTCATGAATAACAAGACAGTCGGTGCCGTTGTAGCCGAGTCCGTGTTTAACCGTATGGTACACATAGGAGGCTTCACTTGCTGCGATTTTGTTATTTTCCGCAGTAGACGTCACGAAGCATGCAGCGATATTGCTAGCACCTTTAGCTAGCGTGGCCGCCTTGTGCATTTCTGTGGATGCATGCTGAGTTAGGTCATTCTCCCCTCCATGGCCTATTGAGAATTCCCGACGGCATAAAGTACAGAAAGTTTTCGTCGAGTCGCCACTGACGGGCTTATACGACATCTTTTTTTGCTTCCCGTTTGTAGCTGCACAGCCTTTTTTTATTTATTTGTTGGCAGGTTTTTCCATATTTCCTTGATATGCCAAACCAACCGAACAACAACAGAAATGACTTTGCAGGAGTTGGCCCATCCACGCTATACTGTGATTGGATGAATATACGGGACAAACCAATTTAGCCTAATATAAGGGACATCCCGGCTAGTACGGGACAGTTGGCAACCCTAAACTCTAATGTGTAGTAACTTTGATTATTACAACAGTAACAGTGAATACATGTTCATGCACACTAATAATTCGACATTAAACGGATTATGGCAGTAGACAGATGACGCAATAGTCATGTAAACACTTTACTCTCCGTATCTTAATTGGTGTAAGGTCAAAATCGAAGTAAGCATACGCCGATTAAAACACCTGGTTTTTCTGAGCAACCAAATTATTAGGACATGTAAACACCTTAAGCGACGTTCCAGCAATGTATTTGATCTGCGCATGTGCAAGCACCTGCCGAGCGAGCCTCCCTCTGTTTAGCGTGAGTCAAGTGAGTTCGGAAGTACTGAGTGTATGCGAAGTAGTTTTCACATACAAACTTTGTCAGAACTCGGAATCAAATATGCTTCTCAAAAATAACATGGTCACTGTGGTTGAACTTTTTTGGGGGGGATTGGTGATTTTCTGCATTTATCAGAGTGCCATCAGGTAGCCTGATTTTCAGATGTGTCCATGTAAACAGGATCATTTGGGAATGATACTTCTTGCAAAGCATGTAAACGTTTTAATCGAACTATTATATTATTCTGACTATCCACAATAATCGCGGTATTGTGTGCTTGTAAAATTACTCACTGCTACATAGGCCTTTGGAAATGGCTTTAATTGCATAATGGAGTTATTACATCAGTGGAATAAGGAACAGTCACTATTCCTCTTGTACTTAAAAACGCTCTCAGCTCATTGCTATGCAATTAAAATGCAATTACAGAAGTATTATGTAACAACATGCTAATAAAATGTTGCTCCAAACGTAATTACAGTTTTATTAGAGGCACAATAACAATGTAATGTTAAGTGTTACTGAGAATTCTAACAGTAACAAAATATGGTTATTAAGTTTTAAACTAAATATCCAAAAACTGCCTTCTTGAATCAACTACAGCCAAGGTAGGTGGAAAATCATGTCAGTTTGTATTTTGAGTAACTATCCCTTTTTAAAGATGTTTTAGTGTATGTTTGAAACAAGAACTTGTACCCTCAGATGGACAAAGAGGTTCGAAGATGTTTTTGCTAAGCATCCAACTTGCTGTTTGCACTGTTTGCAAATGGATGTTGAATTTCTCTGCAGTATTTTTACTTATCATTAAATGAATTGCAGTTTTCAACATTTTCAGTGGCATACAGTCAAGTGGAGCATCACAACTTATTTACTTATTGGTACAAAATATAATTGGTTTGACTGATTATGTACACCTTTGGCAATGGACATTCAGAAGAATGGATATTTACAGAATTTCAGTCATATTTGATCTACACAATACATTTTTGTCAGATAGATTGGAATAGTATAGGAGATTGTGTCCAATTCATTCTATCTTCAACATGCAGTTCCAGATATAGCCCTGCCAAGACAGAAAATCCAATAGTTTCTGGAAAGTTGTCACTTCCTGAGATCTGCATTCAAATAGTTTTACAAAAATATGAATTTTTGGGATCTGTATGTAGTTCTAGTCACCTTGAAAGTAGCTATTTGCCCACCAATATTTATTTTTTTACTTTCCACAAAGCATAGTTAAAACTATAGCTCTCCCAGGTCTGGTTTGTGGCCTGCAAGTGCTTTGTGACAGATACAGAGTGCTTGAGTGCATAGCTGAGTGTTGCCATGATTTCATGTGGCCTGAAAGTGTTTGACAGAGCCGTGTGTGTATGTATGTGTTTGCGGGATACTCCTTGTCTTGTGTGGTATAGAGAGCAGCCACTAAGCATCTGTCAGGGCCCATAGACATCCATGCGTTCCTACCACTAGTGTGACTATCTCCGACTAGAGTTCGTCAAACGGCTTCCATTTTACCACACCAGTGTTTGTTTGCTTCTGTCGGGGGCTCGTTTTCCTTCACACCAACCTAGTCACCACAGTAATTAGGCCCAATCATTAGTAACCATTAGCATCAAGCACTGCTCATAAACCAAACGTCAACTCTCTGATTTAATAAGAGCTGTGACCTTTGACTCCAAGACTCGCTTCGTAATCCCTCTAATTACGAAAAACGCACTACATACGACAGTAGGCGTTTTAAATGGCACAATATTTCAACGCTCTCCGGAGAAGGTTCCGATGGAACGTTCTTTGAATGCTGTGGACATTTGTGTCTGACTCGATTAGGTTCGCATCTCTCTGAACCGTGTGGCCAGCAGCTGTTAGTCAGTCTGTAGATGTGTTAGAGAACACGGTCGTGTTGTTCCGAGCTAGTGATTAGAAGCCTCGTCTTAATGCAGTTTGATCAGAGCTAATGAGCCGCCACTGTTTACTCTCTGAGGCACTCAGTGTCTTTACCGAGTCTTTCTACTCCGCTGCTTAGTTTGCAGCCCAACATAATGCCTGCTGCGGAACCCACTTAAAGACGTTAATGCGTCTGCCTGCCGCCTGGGCTTGTGTACCTGTATATTATGTGTGTGTGTGTGTTTTTGATTATTATGTCTATATAGAGAGGTATGTGTGTTTTTGTCTTGATCGGCAGATGCTCTATCTGTTTGTGTTTTGTCGGAATGAGTAACGGCGTTGGGTGTCTTTCTCTGGGGACGTGATTAACAGGGTTTTTGTTGAGTGCGCGCGTGCGTGTGTGTGTTGCACCTTACCGTTTGCTCTCTGTCATTCATTAACACTGCTCCTGAACATCAGCGTTCAGTTATAAAAAGCCTCCAGCAACCCGAGGTTAGACGATCTATATAAAGACACGAGAGAAAATTGAGTTTTTGATATTAGTTAAGGCCTTAGATATGGATTCCGATTCATTAGTATGCAGTCGTTGTCATAGGTGGATAATTACCACAAAGAGAAAAATGTAATCTGCAATTAAACCGATTTCAGAAGCACTTATTCCACACAAGAGAATAGGTGTGGCTTTCACAGAATGTATTGATGTAATGAAAGCGAAATGCTCTATCAAAACACTTGCATGGAATTAATTGGGTGAGTTCCTTCTATTCAGTAGTACCTTCCAAAACATAAGTCGTGAAGTATTATTTTTTGATACTGTAAGCCGCCATTCATTTTGCTGCATGCTTGCTGGTAATCAGCAATAGCCTAGTAGTTAATACAGCCTTTGTCGCAAACAATGTGGGGTACCGTTTAATATATAGGTATATATTGTTTAGAATGCATTGGCATTTACAGTTCTATATACATTTAATACACAATATTCTATAATTCAATGACTCACTTCCTCTGTATATAAAACAGTCGTTGTTGTCATGGGAATGGCTTTGTTGTACAGGTACTGTACATTCCCTCAGTCGTATATAGATATGTACGGATCATGACTATTTCTCCTGTATATCCTATGACTGTTGGTCTTTTACCAGCTGCGTGATAACAGCTTCTCACTGCTATCATAACAACAGAGTTGATGTTCACCCCTAGGTTCAACCCTTTCATTGAGTCCAATTATAGGAAATTACAGGTAGAAAAGAATGCAGTTCATTCCAATGTGAAATTCTGAGTTTTTCTTCTTTTTCGGTCTCCTAGCGATTTCATTTTTGAGATGGTTTCGCAGAAGTCATGAATATAGAATTCTTTTCATTTTTTTCATTTTCCATTTTCTTTCGTTCTCCTGCTCCTTCCGCTCGTCTTTCTCCATCTCTCCTCCTCTACCTCGCTCTGTCCATTAAACACACTCCAGCCGTGGCCTCGCAGGGCCTGCCCTTTAGTTCCGCCGTGGTTAGCCATCCCAGAGACCTTTACCGTCGTTAGCGTAGCAAAACCTCATGGCTCGCTACACTATTAGTGGTTAGTGGCTAACAGACTACCTCAGACCGATGCACTCAAGGGAGCTCATTTCTCTCTCTCTCTCTACATAAGACCATTTCACCCTGTCTATCTCTCTTTCTCTCTTTCTTTCTCTCTTTCATTCTCTTTCATTCCTACTCTCCCCTCCTAACCATAGTCCGGGAAACGCAAATTAGATGCTGAAAGACACAAAAATGGGGTTTAAGTGCGCTCCGGGCTTCTCCCTTGATCTGTCCGTTCTCTGAAAAACTCCATTGTGGTAAAACAAGAGGAGTTTTACAGGAGCGGAACGAGAGGTGTGAGGTGATGGATGAGTGTGTAGGGGAGGGAGGGAGGGAGGGAGGGAGGGAGGAGGGAGGGATGATGAAACGTCTGGTTCCCGACAGGCATACCAGGCAGGCTAAGACAAATCAGCTGTTAGTCCTGCAGGGATTGTGTGTAAAGGGGGGTTTGTGTGTGTGTGTGTGTGTGTGTGTGTGTGTGTGTGTGTGTGTGTGTGTGCGCTCACAGTATGTGAGGGGAATTATAGTGAGTGTCGGTGTTGCTGTCGAGAGGTTACAAAGTTCAATGCTAGCATCTCCAGCTGCAACAAATCACTCACAGATAAACAAGCTGTGATGTTGTTTTGCGGGAAGAAAGAGGTGGCCATTTTTGTTACTGTTAGTGAAAATACCTGCGTACCTGGGGTGTCTAAACACAACGTAGAATCCACGGCATGCAGTCAAAACAATTCCTAAGAGACTGACTCTCTAAAAGGATAAAGTGAACGGGAAAAAAGGCCTGACGCACAGTGTATCAGGGTATCAGGGTTTAAGCCTATTAGACCGTTTTAGCCCGGCATATGTTCCCTGTGTCGTTGTAACTGCCAATGTTTATATCAGAAACTGATATGGCATGTAGCAGCAGGAAGAGGAGGAGGGCACTTGGTGGGAGTATGTGTTTCTGCTGTCCTTGTGCGTGGGTCTGTCCGTCTGTGTTTCTACTGTCCTTGTACGTGGGTCTGTCTGTCTGACTGTGTTTGTGTCCCTTTTGTGTCTGTTTGTATGCGAGAGGAAGGTCACTCAGTGGGGTGGGGGGGCCCTTGGGGCTGAGAGGAGGGTAAGAGGCCTGTCTACCCAGGGCTAGAGGGCCAGCAGTGGCTGGATGAGAGTGTGTGGGCTGTGATTCGCTGTGGCACTGGATGGCAGGAAACATACTGCTGTCTGCGGAGGAGGGAGGGAGTAGAGGAGATCAGTGTCACAGGGAGGGGCACACACACACACACACACACACACACACACACACACAGAGGAGGACAGACAGAAGGATATAGCGACACAATCTGACACACAAACATGCAGTGTCACTGACTGACCTCAGCTTAATCTCCAGACAGTTAAAATGCACAGGGGCCAACAGGGGAGGGATCGCAGTAAATTAGCTTTGGCTCTGCTTGATGCTACTAGGCACAAGCAGCGGTGGCCACTAAGACATGCCAGTATAAATGCCTGTTGGTCTGGAGACACACAGCTCAGTGGAACGTAAAACCTTCTGCTTCATGCCCTTCTGAGCTACACACACACACACACACACACACTGCTCTCTTGACCTGACAAACCCTCCGTGGCCCCGCAAACACCCAGGCCTCATTACCTATGCGGAAGGTTACCAGGTAAAAGGCGGCAGCTGCGGCCCCCGAAGCCCAGCCTTGGTCCACTTGACCCAGATAAGTGACAGTCGCTGGGTACGTGATCTGTTTTAAGGTAAAGATCAGGGGACGTGGGCCACGCTGGAGCCGAAATGAAGTGGCTGTCGCTGTCTCGCGCCTATTTGATCTAGTTTGATCCCTGGGAATGGAACGGTTGGAGGCGTTTGCAATGACGATAACTGAAATGAGTTTTTATTTTTGTGAGAAACACTTTTTTTTCTGGTCCAGTCATGCTATTTGAGGAAGCGAACTTGGAGAGTGTTTTTAATCCACTAAGTGACAGAACGATGGAGGGAAACCAAAACGCATGGGGAGAGTTGACCGGCACGGAAAAAAAGAGAGGATCTCTGGCAATTCATAGGGTTTAAAAGTGTAGCTATTAAGACTAAGAGGGACATAAAATGCTGAGACACTCAAGCGCACAGATACACACGTACACATGCAGGGAAGGGCGGGTGTGTTTCTGACTGTTACCACGAGGCGTCATGATCCAATGACTATTGGTGCTGAAGGTGTGTGAGTGTGTGTTTGTGTGTGTGTTTGCGTGTGCCTTGCGTTGTATTGCTCACTGGTGAGCAATGGGTCAAGATAAGATGTAGGCTCATTGGACGCTAAGGAGTCCAGGAGAGCAACACTCCTGCGAGCCTGTTCTCCAATCACAGACGGCCCCACAAAGTGTGTGTGTGTGTGTGTAAGATGGTGTGAGGGCTTGGCTTGGTGGAGCAGGCGGGAAGCCGAGAACACGCTAGGTCACTAAGGTGGTCGGGGAGAGAGAAAGAGGGAGGGAGGAGGGGAGGCTGATGTCAGGGGTAATCCAGTTTTGGCCTCTAAGCACAAGGCAATGTTTGACTTCATATTACATTGAAGATTTAAAGTCTTCTCTCTCGCTTTCCCTCTCCATTCTTTATCCTGTCTTTCCTCCTTCGCTCCCCCTCTAGCTCCAGCACTTACTGTACAAGACCTATTTTGAAAAAGGAGAGGAAGAAATCGTTTTTTTTAGTGGTTAGTTTTTGAACTATGAGGTAATTATGTAGAATTTGAACGTATACATTTTTCGTCCCAAAAAGGGTGTGTGTGTGTGTGTGTGTGTGTGTGTGTGTGTGTGTGTGTGTGTACGACTACGAGAACATTTCAGAGCTTGCTTGCCAGTGAAGGGAAAGTGAGCAATGGAGTGTGAGAGAGAGGGATGGAGACAGACAGAGCGAGAGAGAGAATGTCCCAGTTGGGAGTTTTGCGGAGGAGTGTAGCAGCAGAATGCCAATGGCAATGAGAGCCAGGCCGACTGTGAGGGGTTGTTTCGCTAGTTGTTCCTCCCTGTCACTTAAACCGTATCCCAGAGAGACGCTAGACCTTTTACAGTCTGCCTCTATTGGCCCCACTTCAGAGCCTTCGTACCCCTGTCGCTCTCCTCTGCCCTCCCTCCTAGCACCATCCTCCCATCTCTCTCTCCATCCTCACACATCTTATGTATATTTAATTTTTGCTAAAAAAATAATATCACATGTACATAAGTATTCAGACCCTTTACTAGGTACTTTGTTGAAGCACCTTTGGCAGCGATTACAGCCTTGAGTCTTCTTGGGTATGACGCTACAAGCTTGGCACTACAGTATTTGGGGAGTTTCTCCCATTTCTCTTGCAGATCCTCTCAAACTCTGTCAGGTTGGTTAGGGAACGTCGCTGCACAGCTATTTTCAGGTCTCCAGAGATTTTTGTCCGGGCTCTGGCTGGGCCACTCAAGGATATTTAGAGCCACTCCTGTGTTGTCTTGACTGTGTGCTTAGGGTCATTGTCCTGTTGTAAGGTGAGCCTTCGCCCCAGTCTCTGGAGCTCTGTCAGAGTGACCATCGGGTTGTTGGTCACCTCCCTGACCAAGGCCCTTCTCCCCCGATTGCTCAGTTTGCCCGGGTGGCCACTGTGTGGACCTTCAATGCTGCAGACATTTTTTTTGTACCCTTCCCCAGATCTGTGCCTCGACACAATCCTGTCTCGGAGCTCTACAGGCAATTCCTTCGACCTCATGGCTTGGTTTTTGCTCTGACATGCACTGTCAACTGTGGGACCTTATATAGACAGGTGTGTGCCTTTCCAAATCATGTCCAATCAGTTGAATTTACCACAGGTGGACTCCAATCAAGTTGTAGAAACATCTCAAGCATGATCATTGGAAACAGGATGCACCTGAGCTCAATTTCTAGTCTCATAGCAAAGTGTCTGAATACTAATGTAAATAAGGTATTTCTGTTTTTATATTTAGTACATTTGCAAATATTTATAAAAACCTGTTTTCGCTTTGTCATTATCGGGTATTGTGTGTAGATTGATGAGAAATATTTCATCCATTTTAGAATAAGGCTGTAACGTAACAAAATGTGGGTTCGGGATAGTCTCGTTCTTTCAATCTGGGCTGACAGGATGGTTTTACACACTGAATGGTATTGGTAAGTGACTCAACTGGGAGCGATATGGGGTAGAATATGTTAGGATGACTGGGTAGGAGTGTGTGTGTGTGTGGCTGGGGGTCTTAGTGTGTGTTTGAGTGTGCTAAGGGGTTTGTCTATTCACATCACATCTGTTATGTGAGCTAATCAGTCTCCGATGACATCCTCTCCACTCCACCACGCCCCATTCTTGTATCCACCCTGACAAAATCTGATCCCAATCCTTTTTTCTCTCTCCCCCCCTCTCTTCTTACCCCACCCTGTCTTGGCCCTCGTTCTCTGCCAAACCCGTGGGTATCGGGTGGGTGGGCACCCCCTACCGTTACCTTCCTTTTCCCAGCCAACACAATTGTCTGTTTCTTTACCTCCTTCCCTCAGCTTTCCCGTCCTTCAAACAGGGTTATATTCATCAGGCACCAAACATAAGAAAACAGACTGAAACAGGGATGGGTGTATCTGGACTTGACCAATAACGACAGCTTGTTTTTCTTTTTCCGTCAATAATTGTTTTAAGACCAGTTCATTTCCTCCGTGTTAGACTGCTTGTTTTTGATGCAGTAACTAACATGACTCATTATTCATTGAAAATACAGTTCATTATTATCGGAGAACATTAATAGTAAACGCTGCTAATGTAAACGCTGATATCCAGCACATCAGATCAGCAGCTAGGGTACCCAGAGGGATGCCAATAGGTTGGAGGGGCAGGGGGGGGGGGGGGGGGGGGGGGGGGGCTTCTGTCTGTATAGGAGTGTGTGTGTCCGGATCCAGCTTTGAGAATGAGAGAGAGAAAGCAATTCAGGACCGATCCCTGGCCACCGCCCCATATCTCCCTCCTTCCCTTCTCCATTTCATGTTTAGGCGCTAGCAAATTATTGACGCTGACCGGTGTCTTTTCGGCTGTGACTGCCGTTTGTAGGAGTGTGTCTCTGAACGTGTCCCCAGCGTAGATGCAGCAGACTCCTCTACACCTACACAGCTAACAGATGCGCGAGTCTGCGCCGCTCCCAGTGGAATCACCCGTAGTCGGAATCTCTGATATGGATGCAAGCCGGAGTGAGAATCCACAAAGTAATTTATGCTCTCACTCACTCACTCTCAGCAGCGAGGTGTTAGCTTGGCAACAGCACACCACCATGTGGCTGAAAAGAGGAAGTAGATTGCCATTATCCTCCAATGGGATATTGAGGATAATAGCGGTCTAGTGGCCATCTGTGGAAACTGCAAGCTAGTTAAAACCAACATAATGAGAGGCTTTTACATTTAATTTAGACGCCTCACTCAGCCTCAATGCCCTCTGGAAATCACAAACACAGGCATAATTGAGCAAGGAGCCGGAGGTCAACTCAGAACATCGGCGGATGATAAGATGTGTGGCAGGCATTAAACGCCTAACAGAGCTTATTTCCTGGCGTGTGTTCAATGGTGAGAAACGTTCTGGATGTTGCAGAGAGAAATAGAGCGAACAGTCATGTCTGTTCTGTGTGACACATTTCCATCGGAATGTTCTGTAACATCATCCTGAACAGACCCCCATGTTCTTCAGTTCAGCTGTTTTCATTTAACACCTCTGATTGGATTCTGATTCTAACAGCTCATGTTCCCCCAGCCCTTATCACAAGGAGTAATGACACGTATATTTGAATTGGACGAAATCCTAAGTCGTGTCCCCCCCCCCCCCCCCCCCCCCCGCGTCTTCTTCTCTTTCAGAGCAGCGAAAGAAAACAGCAGGGCCGTCGACGGCTGGCATCATCGGAGGCATCATTGGTGTGGTCCTCTTGCTGGTGATCGTGGGCGCTGTCGTCATGCTGGTCCGCAAACGCAAGCAGAACGCAGAGAACGGAGAGTGAGTGTCCCGCTCTCAGAAAATTGTCCCTTTTTAGGACACTTATCGATTTTCTCAAAGTCATTTATTTTCCTCAGTATGTACGGCTTAGCAAATCCCTATCTTTCCTCCGATCAATGAAGTTTTACTCACTCCAAACCTGTTAGGTGTGGACAGAGCGAGTTGCACTAACCTCTCCCCCTGCCTTCTCTTCTCTCATCCAATCAGTGGTCCTCCCAAGCACAAGCCCCCTCCGCCTGTGAAGACCGGCAGCTCCACGGAGATGGTGAGTGGTCCACGTTCCCTGTCACTCAGGGCTCGTTATTATTGAAGGTCATAAACCACATGGAGTGCAGTTCGTAATGGGGGCTAATGGCTATTGATTTGGAGATGAGTGGCCCAGTTATCTGACTTTACCCACAGCTGAACAAGCATGTCACGGACCCAGTGACGAAGGAGTTGACGGAGACCCAGCCTTTAAGTAAGGTCTACTACGAGACCAGCGGAGAGCCTGTCACGGTAAGAGGGCATCCTCCGATCGCCATTCTCTGGGTCGTGATCATTAGGTCACACCAGAAAACCAAAAAAATGAATGTTTCCTATTGTACTTTAGTCCAGGTAGTTACTCCACGTTTCAGACTGTTGTCTGCCTTTGGGTGCCTTATGAACACAACCCGGACTGTCTCCATTTTCACACAGTGCTGTTTACAGTCGTTGATTTACCACGTTTACCCTTCATGAGGTACAACTGGCTGCTTTCTAGACTCTGGATTCGTCTCTATCATCAGATTACTCGCCCGTTTGTACTATATTATAACATTGTGCCTGCATGGTCCCTCAACATCTTCACTATTTTGTAAGCGAAAAAGTTATTTTAAGCTATTGTGAAACTATGGTCAAGGAGTGGATTTTGTCTACCATACCACAGTTGATGTCATTTTCTCCAGAGTTGTTGTTGCTGCTGGTTCAACCGGGATCTGTTGCTGTTACAGGATCTGGATGCCTGCGACGATGACGACGATAACACCCGTGGGGGTGGGGCTGCTAATGGTGGCGGCCCTGCTGTCCTGGAAGACTCGATACAGTATGCCGATATCGACGACACGCTAAATGACGGAGTGCTGCCGCCGTACTCCGGCGCGGACGGTCACCACGTCGACGAGCCGCCGTCGACCACTGTGGCCCGAGGAGAAAGCTTTGTGTCGGCAGCCATGTATGTTTAGCAGATGACGTTTTAGCCTCCGTGACGACGACGACAACAACAACAACAACAACGTGCCTGTAGACCCAGGAAGTTCTGGACCTATCGGCACAACTCCAGCCTCCCGATGTGGTCAGATCCTAAATGCAGTGTTTACTACTCTTGTGATTCCGGAAAGGTCACCAAAGGTCACCGGAAACACAATTCAAAATATCACCAGAATTATCACTCGAAACTGGTTGTTTGAATGTTGCAGTGTTATACTTAAGCAATAAGGACCAGAGATGGTGTAGTATATGACCGATAAACCACGGCTAAGGGCTGTTCTTCTGGATACAGCCCTTAGCCTTGGTATATTGGCCATATACTGCAAACCCCCGGGGTGCCTTAATGCTATTATAAACTGGTTACCAACGTAATTAGAACTGTGGTATACGGTCTGATATACCACAGCTTTCAGCCAATCAGCATTCAGGGCTCGAACCACCCGGTTTATAATGTACAGTAAGCATCCTCAGACCGAAATGCCGTTTTATGGCAGTATGAACAGAATGAGGTTGTCACTGCTTTATAACATTGCACCATGACAAAGTTTAAGAATCTGACTCATGTTTTTGGGTTCAATCTAAATTGCAAGAGCTGGCAATACTGCGTTGTTAGGGTAACGAAGTGTGACATCTTTGTTTACAGCAAAGCACACAATGCGAACACAATTATCAATGAGCGTGCAATCTCCCCCCACACACAGGAAAGATTAACATTTAAATCAAATTAAGTTCAAATTATAAGGATTGTATTTTCAGTGTCAAAATACCCAGCATATATTGGAAAATACTGCCATTAGTACCAATTTATGTAGATGGTGGCTATTATACGCTATAATATATGCTGTTTATTTTACACGCAGTGAAATATGTATTGAAATCTTTTCTATTTTAGTCTTATTCTAAAGCCTTTTATGTACCTAACCACAAATGTGCAAAACATCATTGATGAACAATTATGTGAGACCGTGTCAAGTTGGTCAAAGATGTCAAAGTGAACCAAATTATCAACGAACACTGTAAATAATATTGCTGATTTAATATATTGTCGGTGAAATGTGTGCACATAAAAACAACGAGTGTAGGTGTTTTCAGAACCTCTATGTATAGGGGTGTCAGTTTCCATGTGAAATTGAAAAAGAAAAAGTATCCATTTTACTTTAACGGGTATTGAGGTTGTCAGTCACAAGGCTTAATGTTTTGAATCTAAAAATGCTGTGTGGATTTTAGTCCTTATAACTCTGCATGGCATGATCGGTGGCTTGTTTCAATCAGTTGGCTCACTTTTTTTTCCTCCCAAGGCTACTTACAGACACCAGGGCTTATACTTTCTGAATGTTGTCGACGTCTTTGCGTTCCAACCATCGTATCGTTTACTTCGAGCACAAACACATGGATATAGAGCAGCGGGTGATTTAGGCCGTACAGAAGGCGCACAGCACGACTTGATAAAGCTTTTTGCTGATACATAAATCAGTCAGCATATGACTGTTCTTTCCACGGGGTGCTTAATGCAGGGTGCAATAAACAAAGAGTTGAATGTAACTCTTGCTGAGGAATGGGAACAAATCATTGGTTCTGGCTGTTCCAAAGAGCTTGAGAGTCGCACAATTCCACGAGGGCATCGATCTGTCTGTCACCTCAACAGACGGAGACAAGCAAGGCTATATTCGCTAAGTACATTAGCTTGTTGAATAAAAAAAACCACGCAAAGAAAAATACAAAAATGAGCAAAAAGCACATGTAGATATGTAAGTAAATAGATACTATGACACTAATGATTGCTAGACAGATGTAGAAAAATAGATATGGTATATAGACTGCTTGGTAGACGGAGTGGTAGACAGGCATACGGACACAGAGAAGTAGAACACAGTAGTGACTGCCTATCCCACTGTTCTTTATTCCATCACAGTCAGTGCTCCACTGCACTACTGTCATTATTTTTGATGTGACAATCACTTTGAAAACAACTTTCATTGGCTTTTGGTGGCACTTCGGTCTCTATGGTGTTTCTTTTAAAGATAATGTCTGCATGCTGCATGGAACTATGGGTAGCTCAACTTCTTCTCTGTGCAAAAAGACTCATGCTGCCATTTTGAAAACGTATGCCTGTGGGCGGCGGGCTCGCATAAAGTGGTACAGTGTCAGACAATCACATCTGAATTTTATAGCCCTTACACAGGTCAGAGTTCAAAGGGAAATTAATTGTGCATTTTTTTTATTTGCTTTTATAAACTGTGATTCCATCTTCTTTTTTTAAATTGTATTTATTGCTTCATATTGCCGTCGGAAATATATTGTACTGTTTTGTGTATTGCCTATAAAAAGAGCCTCAAAATTGAAGATGTGTTGATATGTTGAGCTTAGAAAACGACAATCATTGGGCCCCTTGGATTTGTTATTATCAAAGACCAATGAGTCAGCATTCTGTTTTAGTTCTGTTGTTTTATACTCAAGGCATCTGATAACGTTTTCTCGCTGCAGCATTAGTTGCAGTGTGTGTTTGCCAAGCGCTTTGCCTCCGTCCCGATAGGTTTAATGCCAAAAATACAAACTGTGAATGTTAGTGATAACGCTAATCTGAATCCGGTCTTCTTCCCTTCCCCGCTTGTTTAATTATCTCACATTCACTGTCGCTTTTTTTTCATCACCAAGCCAGATGTGCCTTCATTACTTTATTTTTTAGCTTGTTCACTTACACTTACATTTGTTTCTGTCTTAGAAAATAAATATGAGATGAAAAAAAAAAATGGGGTAACCTCTGATTGTGGAAAGCCAAACACTTGAGATCATTGTGATTTTAAAAAAAAAAACATGTTCTTAATTTCCCTTTTTTAAATTTTTTTTTCATTTGCTTTTTTGAAAGCATATTATGTTTTAAGGATCATTGTCTTGTCGAATAAAATGTAAACCAAAGGCCCTGAATTGTCTCGCTGTATTCTCTTAAAGTTCTATTGAGTCACAACGACCTCCAGTCCTTTGAGGCTCCTAAATGACCAACCACTGACAGCGTCACATCCTGTGGCGCTATAATGTCCAGTGGCAGCTGACACTGATTGCCCTTCGTTGCCCCTGGACAAGTATGTGTCTGTTACCATTCTATAGCCAGCACCCAAGTGATATAGCCTGGCCTGAGAACTGTCACCATGCATTTGTTAACCTCTTTTAATTAGTGTTATAGGTCTATAGCCTGCGGGGGGGGGGGTCAACATCACAGAACATGTTTTAAGATCATTTTCAGCTAGTACAACATCCAGAATTTCAGCCCCAGAGCACTTTTCAAAGCGGCAGGTACTTTCACACTTTAACAAAAAAAACAAAAAAAACATCATTAAACATGGCAAATTACAGTATGTCTGAGATTTGTGTGTAAACATATCCTCTGGAGGCTCAAGCACAGACAAATCCAGGAGTATTATTTTAGCCGCAAAAAAATGTTAGGCACCACTAGACGTGCTGCTTATGAAAATGGTCATTTTTGAGCTACTGAGCCAGGCATGCGAACACGTGTTGAAGCCCATCTTAAACAGATTAGGGAGCATTAAAAGGTGCAGTCTGGGATTTGTTTTGTCAGCAAAACGGCTGCCCGTCACTTGTTTCGATAGACAGGTGAGGGA
This sequence comes from Salmo trutta, assembly GCF_901001165.1. Taxonomy (NCBI): domain Eukaryota; kingdom Metazoa; phylum Chordata; class Actinopteri; order Salmoniformes; family Salmonidae; genus Salmo; species Salmo trutta. The sequence goes on along the minus strand of NC_042990.1, from coordinate 10,314,148 downwards.
TGAGGCTGGGGAAATATAACCCCCTCCAATGAATCCTCAAATTCATAAATGGTACTCTTGCTGCGAGGACTGTCAGTCCATGACATTCACATGATAATTGTAAATATACTTTTAAAGTTATACGTTGTTTAGAAAGACGCTGTTTTATAATGGAATAAAACAACCTTACATTTTGGGACTTGATAGAAGACAGTTGTGCTGAACTCATGATGCATTTCTAAATGATATTCCACAGGAATCAATGGAGATATATATATATATATAATTCATTTAAATGATTTAATGATGGCTGTAAATATCACAGATTGCGGTTTTAAATGAGATGGGAACCAAAATGATGCTAATGCTACATCACTACCCCTTGTATTGAAGATGACGGATGAGTCTGATATTAAAGCACTTCCAATTATGGTTCGAGTGCTTAGTTGTGGAGATGAAATATATTCACCCAAGTACTACCAGTATCAGTAAGTAGGCCTCGGAGTCAAACAACACTTCTTCCTTCTCTGATCCATAGATCAACAGTTTGACAACATGGCTAGAGTTGCCAACACAGACTAAATTTATAACAGCAGATTATAACATGCTTTTTGGGGGAGGCTTTAAGAAAATCAACAGGAATAGATTTTGCCTGCAGCTATTTCAGATCAGATTTGTGCCTGATCTTCCTATTACCTCAAATATCCACCTTCCATTAAACTACACACACTATAGATCAAATCATTAATTGATCTAGTAATTAGGGATTGAAACACTGTCTGATATGAGTGTGTGTCTGGTATGTTGAACTGACATATGGTGGTAAAACGTTATTCATTTGAGATTCTCTGATTGCATGTCATTTCAGTGAAATCGCTCTTCTTTGTGACACCAAATAAAGTCTTTGGTAACATATTTGGGCATGACATTTAAAACATGCTAATCTGGATACATTGATTGATTGGTTATTGGTCTTAAAATGCTAATATTAGCCATTGGTGGCAGTGGCTAAATCACAGTGTGGATTGTTGTCTTTCCTTCTCCATAGCTCTCAAGGTAAGGAAACAAATATATACATATGTACTTTTGCTGCACTATCGCTTTAGTGAATTCAACTTTTTTAAATGATATATATATTTTTTTACAAGCACCACCTAATGGCTAGAATCTCAAAATTATCATGTTTACATCTTATCAAATCATTACTTTGCCATCCGGTAATTCCAGATCAGAGGAGAAACGTTTAACCCAGACCGGCCACCAGAGGGAGCAGTGAGTTGCAGAGATCAACCATGATGTGGTGTGCTTGTAAACAGGCGGGGTGTCGACTGGTGTAAGATAACGATGCTCTTCATACCTCATTCTGGTAATGGAAATGTCTGTAAGGAAACACCCGACGGTCATACACATGACAAGGCCATGTGCTGTTTTCAACTAGGTTCTCAATGCAGCACACTCAATTAACTATAGCACAATCAGTACACCTAGTAGGTATTCCTGTTATGATAAGGTCGTGTACATGTTTTGAGTGGGATGAAGACGTTTTTATTTCAAAACTATTATAAACTCCTCCTGGTGATTCGCAGCATACTGCGCTATGAGATAAGTTTCCTTTTTTTGTTGTTGTAGGAAAACAAATGGCTACATTGTGTTGTTATTGTGGTGTTGTACACTGTGTTCTGTGGGGAGTAGAACTGAGACTGGCCCACCATCTCACGGATTAACTACTGGCATTAAATCAGAGTTGCCTTGAGATTTTCATATTGCTTTTTCAACGGGAATAAAGGGCTTCACTGTCCAGCTGCTTTTCTATCGAAAATACCCTAATACCCTATACCCTAAACCCCCTAGAAATAGCATTTGACCTTGTGGGGACTAACAAAATGTCCCCAGGTGGTCAACAAAAAAACAAAACAGAAAATTGCTAAAAACAGTAGAATCAGCTCACCTGCTTTTAATCTATCATTTGACAATTAGATGTTTAATGTTTCTTTTGAAAAAAATATTGGAAAAGGAATAGTTTTTCCATATTAAAACGAGAGTTCAGTGAAGGAGAAACTTGAAGAAATGTTGGGATCTAGTGGGTTGAAATCTTCCGAGAAGTGAACACCGAGTTGACAGTGGGACTTGTCAAGATGCCGTTATTCATATTCAAAATCAGATTTATTGAATTCTTCATGTAGTCTATTTTAAAAGGTACTCCATTTATAACATGGTTTTAAAATACAATATTGGTGCATAATTTCTACTTAAAATATTAAAGGGAGGCAAAATGCACTTATTTCGTGGAAATACCCAGATGTACTAATTATGAGCAAATTAACACAACTGATTCTAGATCAGTGCTAACTATTTGCTAAGCCCCTTGTGTCTCTTATCTGAGTCAGCCATCTTAACTGCCTACAACAATCCCAGAATTCCCTCTCTCTCTCTTAATTGAACCATGTGCCAGTCTCTCCCTCTCTCGCCCACCATTTCCTCTTTCCATGAATTCCCTGGCTCCCAATGTGGCGCGGAAACAGCCCAGCAACAGGCTGGCCCCTAACACCCAATCGGAGCGCTCGGTGGCTCTACCTCTCCTCCAATGGGAGCAGTGGGCCTGACGTCAGCCGTGAATGTGAATGCTCAGAGGCGTGATCGTTCACTTCTTCGTTGGTACGTCTAGCCGGCTGAGCTGAGCTTTATTCGATGTTCCTCGCCTCAACATCACTTGGAATGTATCGAATGACACTTGTCTGCTAAAGTGCTGCTCTTCATTGAATGAAGCCCTCTTCTGTGGTGACGATACCACAGTAGGAGAGAGAGAGAGAGAGGGGTTTCGAGGAGAGACGCTAGCTAGTTTTCCGAAGTCGTGCCCACAAACCCACTTGCGACCTATATGCAACCACTTCACCAAACGATTCTTCCTGCTCCTCTCTCATCTACAAATCCGCTCTGCTGCTCATTTACGATGTGCTGTCATCCAGAATGATGTGCAAAAAGGTCATCTGGTGCACACAGTTCCCCATTTCCCTCTGCTTCCATTTCATTCCATTTCCCAGCCTTAAGTAACACGTAAAGTTGTATCTAACATTTAGCCTACAGTAAAAGCATACAATCGTTGACAGACACCTCTTTGTCACCCTATGAAAAATGAATGTGAGGAGACTCTCATAGTAGCTGTGTGTGTGTTTGAATGTGTGTGGGTTTCTGATGTGATGCCTGCTGCCAGCAACTTTTCCAAGCTTTGTATACCACCAGTGTGTTACTACTCCTGAATTCAGTGCTAGTAAACCCATTTCATGTGACGTGCAAGACAGGATGTGGTTGCCAGGCAACGTCCATCCCTCGCCCCATCCCCTACAAAATAGATGTGTATTTATAGAAGCGATGGCAAGGGAGAGGGAATTACATGTTGATGCTAAAATTAAATGTTTTTTTTCCCTGTTTTCTGAGTCACTCAGTTTGTTTCATTCACAGATGGACAGAGGATAGTGAAACAGGAGAGGGGCAGAGGAGAGTGAAACAGGAGAGGGGCAGAGGAGAGTGAAACAGGAGAGGGGAGAGGAGAGTGAAGCAGGAGAGGGGGAGAGTGAAACAGGAGATGGGGAGAGGAGTGTGAAACAGGAGAGGGGGTGAGGAGAGGGAGAGGGGCAGAGGAGAGTGAAACAGGAGAGGGGAGAGGCGAGTGAAGCAGGAGATGAGGAGAGTGAAGCAGGAGCTGCGGAGAGTGAAGCAGGAGCTGAGGAGAGTGAAGCGGGAGATCAGGAGAGTGAAACAGGAGATGAGGAGAGTGAAATAGGAGATGGGCAGAGGAGAGTGAAACAGGAGAGGGGAGAGGAGAGTGAAACAGGAGAGGGGCAGAGGAGAGTGAAACAGGAGATGGGGAGAGGAGAGTGAAACAGGAGCGGGGCAGAGGAGAGGGAGAGGGGCAGAGGAGAGTGAAGCAGGAGATGAGGAGAGTGAAGCAGGAGATGAGGAGAGTGAAACAGGAGATTGGGGAGAGGAGAGTGAAATAGGAGAGGGGAGAGGAGAGTGAAGCAGGAGATGAGGAGAGTGAAACAGGAGATGGGGAGAGGAGTGTGAAACAGGAGAGGGGGTGAGGAGAGGGAGAGGGGCAGAGGAGAGTGAAACAGGAGAGGGGAGAGGAGAGTGAAGCAGGATATGAGGAGAGTGAAACAGGAGATGAGGAGAGTGAAACAGGAGAGGGGCAGAGGAGAGGGGGAGAGGAGAGAAACGGGAGAGGGGAGTGAAACAGGAGAGTGAAACAGGAGAGGGGAGAGGGGAGTGAAACAGGAGAGGGGAGAGGGGAGTGAAACAGGAGAGGGGGAGAGGAGAGTGAAACAGGAGAGGGGAGTGAAATAGGAGAGGGGAGAGGAGAGTGAAGCAGGAGATGGGGAGAGGAGTGTGAAACAGGAGATGGGAGAGAGGAGATGGGGTGAGGAGAGGGAGAGAGGAGATGGGGAGAGGAGAGAAACAGGAGAGGGGCAGAGGAGAGTGAAACAGGAGAGGGGGAGAGGAGAGTGAAACAGGAGATGAGGAGAGGGGCAGAGGAGAGGAATGAAAGAGGAGAGGAATGAAAGAGAGATCAGGACAGAAATGTGATCATAATGATGAACGTGTGAACATGACATTACCGCAGATTTCGCAAAGCAGCAGTACAGCACTAACTCCATTATTCTAAATAATTAATAAAAAGCATGGCAGAGGAGTTTTCCCTTTAAAGGTCCTGTCATATACCATGATTTGTGCCAGGTCTACTGCTTCCTGAACTCTAATATGAATTCTGTGAGGGGGGAACCATTTTAGATAGTGTTTTTGTTGTTCTTTCCAATTAGGTATTTTCTGGACAATATTTCTATCCATTTAGAGGACCCCTGTAGGCTCTAGAGCACCCCCAAAGGCAAAGTTCAGTATTGCCCGTTTAAGGCGGTTTCCCAAAGGATGGGTGGTGGACGGTTATTTCTGGATCATGTCAGGAGATTGTTTGTCTAGAGATATTGGCTTTGTTGGTTCGGTGGGTGGCAGGAAAATTCCAGAACCTTTTGATTAGTCAGAACACAAAGTATTTTGGGTACCACAGTGTGACAAATATCACCGCAATATAAATAGACAGGGTCATCATCGTGGATGGAATGACAAACTCGCAACAGAGGAAGTCAAACCCTGTTTGTGGATGTACTTGGGGAAAAAAGGGAGAAACATTACAGGGATGGCACATAAATGAGAGATAGACATGCTCAAGAAAGACACTCAAGTCTGAAAGACAGTAGACTCATATGATAGACACAGTACAGTCTCTCATAAACGAGTCACACCCCATAGTAGGGAGACCTACTACAGACAGACAGACAGACAGACAGACAGACACGCTATCAATACCCTGATAAGGCCCGTACACAAGACAAATGTCCAGGTATTGTTTTCCCAAGTACAGCTAGTGTTCTTCTCCATTAGCTCAGGGAGCTATGGCTCATCTCAAGGTTTCGCCCAACAACACGCTGCTGCTCGCTCCAAAGGAGCGTCACGTTGACGGATGGGTGTGTTTTCCCACGGAAGGTCGTCCCATGTCTTCACGAAACGCATCCCTGAGCGCATAAAATATTTTTGGGGGGAATAGGAGAGACAGCAGAGTGTGATTTTGATGTCCTTGTCGAAAATACCAAGTTGTTTTTTTTGTGTTGCACAAAATTTGAAGAGTGCCTTGTTATTTTTTTTTAATACTTTTTGATGTACCTTTTTTTATCATGTGATGTTAAATCGAGGTTCTAATACATGATTTGATTTATTGAATTATTTGTTATTTCTGTGTCTTACATCTTTCAGATACCCAGCCCGTATGGGTTTATAAGACACTAGATATTCAAAACGTATATACGATTTTCAGTATAGTACAGTATAGCTCTACCTCTATTATGCAGTGAGTCGTCCGCTATCTCCCGCTGTCTCTATCACTGCCATTATGCAACTCTGTCATGGACTCAGACGAGGTTTTACAAAAAGCAGAAGAGAGGTGGGGAGGAGAGGAGGGGGAATGGAGAGAGGGGATGGAGAGAGTAAAGCCCTTTGAATTGAATTGAGGGAGGCAGGGAGAAACCATAGCCTTTAGCTATCAAACTTCCCAGCTGTATCCCATGTGTCCTTCAGATCAAATCAAATGTATTTATATAGCCCTTCTTACATCAGCTGATATCTCAAAGTGCTGTACAGAAACCCAGCCTAAAACCCCAAACAGCAAGCAATGCAGGTGTAGAAGCACGGTGGCTAGGAAAAACTCCCTAGAAAGGCCAGAACCTAGGAAGAAACCTAGAGAGGAACCAGACTGAGGGGTGGCCAGTCCTCTTCTGGCTGTGACGGATGGAGATTATAACAGAACATGGCCAAGATGTTCAAATGTTCATAGATGACCAACAGGGTCAAATAATAATAATCACAGCGGTTGTCGAGTGTGCAACAGGTCAGCACCTCAGGAGTAAATGTCAGTTGGCTTTTTGTAGCCGATCACATTGAGTATCTCTACCGCTCCTGCTGTCTCGAGAGAGTTGAAAACAGCAGGTCTGGGACAGGTAGCACGTCCAGTGAACAGGTCAGGGTTCCATAGCTACAGGCAGAACATTTGAAACTGGAGCAGCAGCACGGCCAGGTGGACTGGGGACAGCAAGGAGTCATCAAGCCAGGTAGTCCTGAGGCACGGTCCTAGGGCTCAGGTGCTCCGAGAGAGAGAGAAAGGAGAGAAAAAGAGAGAATTAGAGAGAGCATTCTTAAATTCACACAGGACACTGGATAAGACAGGATAAATACTCCAGATATAACAGACTGACCCAAGCCCCCCGACACATAAACTACTGCAGCATAAATACTGGAGGCTGAGACAGGAGGGGTTGGGAGACATTGTGGCCCCATCCGACGATACCCCCAGACAGGGCCAAACAGGCAGGATATAACCCCACCCACTTTGCTAAAGCACAGCCCCCATACCACTAGAGGGATATCTTCAACCACCAACTTACCAGCCTGAGACAAAGCCGAGTATAGCCCACAAAGATCTCCGCCACGGCACAACCCAAGCGGGGGCGCCAACCCAGACAGGAAGATCACGTCAGTGACTCAACCCACTCAAGTGACGCACCCCTCCTAGGGACAGCATGGAGGAGCACCAGTTAGCCAGTGACTCAGCCCCCGTAATAGGGTTAGAGGCAGAGAATCCCAGTGGAGAGAGGGGAACCGGCCAGGCAGAGACAGCAAGGGCGGTTCGTTGCTCCAGTGCCTTTCCGTTCACCTTCACACTCCTGGGCCAGACTACACTCAGTCATAGGACCTACTGAAGAGATGAGTCTTCAATAAAGACTTAAAGGTTGAGACCGAGTCTGCGTCTCTCACATGGGAAGCCTCCAGCTGTTTGCTTAGAAATTCTAGGGACAATAAGGAGGCCTGCGTCTTGTGACCGTAGCGTACGTGTAGGTATGTACGGCAGGACCAAATCGGAAAGATAGGTAGGAGCAAGCCCATGTAATGCTTTGTAGGTTAGCAGTAAAATCTTGAAATCAGCCCTTGCCTTAACAGGAAGCCAGTGTAGAGAGGCTAGCACTGGACTAATATGATCAAATTGTTTGGTTCTAGTCAAGATTCTAGCAGCCGTGTTTAGCACTAACTGAAGTTTATTTAGTGCTTTATCCTGGTTGCCGGAAAGTAGAGCATTGCAGTAGTCTAACCGACAAAAGCATGGATTCATTTTTCTGCATCATTTTTGGACAGAAAGTTTCAGATTTTTGCAATGTTATGTAGATGGAAAAAAGCTGTCCTTGAAACAGTCTTGATATGTTCGTCAAAAGAGAGATCAGGGTCCAGAGTAACGCCGAGGTCCTTCACAGTTTTATTTGAGACGACTGTACAACCATCAAGATTAATTGTCAGATTTAACAGAAGATCTCTTTGTCTTCTGATCCCTCCTGTCTCAGGCTCCAGTATTTATGCTGCAGTAGTTTATGTGTTGGGGGGCTTGGGTCAGTCTGTTACATCTGGAGTATTTCTCTTGTCTTATCTGGTGTCCTGTGTGAATTTAAATATGCTCTCTCTAATTCTCTCTTTCTTTCTCTCTTTCTTTCTTTCTCTCGGAGGACCTGAGCCCTAGGACCATGCCTCAGGACTACCTGGCATGATGACTCCTTGCTGTACCCAGTCCACCTGGCCGTGCTGCTGCTCCAGTTTCAACTGTTCTGCCTGCGGCTATGGAACCCTGACCTGTTCACCGGACGTGCTACCTGTCCCCGACCTGCTGTTCTCAACTCTCTAGAGACAGCAGGAGCGGTAGAGATACTCTCAAAGATCGGCTATGAAAAAGCCAACTGACACTTACTCTTGAGTTGCTGACTTGTTGCACCCTCGACAACTACTATGAGTATTATTATTTGACCATGCTGGTCATTGATGAACATTTTAACATCTTGACCATGTTCTGTTATAATATCCACCCGGCACAGCCAGAAGAGGACTGGCCACCCCTCATAGCCTGGTTCCTCTCTAGGTTTCTTCCTAGGTTTTGGCCTTTCTAGGGAGTTTTTCCTAGGGAGTTTTTCCTAGCCACCCTGCTTCTTTCACATGCATTGCTTGCTCTTTGGGGTTTTAGGCTGGGTTTCTGTACAGCACTTCGAGATATCAGCTGATGTACGAAGGGCTATATAAATACATTTGATTTGATTTGATTTTTGGGTCCTAGAACAAGCATCTCTGTTTTATCCGAGTTTAAAAGTAGAACATTTGCAGCCATCCACTTCCTTATGTCTGAAACACAGGCTTCCAGCAAGGGAAATTTTGGGGCTTCACCATGTTTCATCAAATGTACAGCTGTGTCATCCAAATAGCATTGAAAGTTAACATTATGTTTTCGAATGACATCACCAAGAGGTAAAATATATAGTGAAAACAATAGTGGTCCCAAAACGGAACCTTGAGGAACACTGAAATTTACAGTTGATTTGTCAGAGGACAAACCATCCACAGAGACAAACGGATACCTTTCCGACAGATAAGATCTAAACCAGGCCAGAACTTGTCCATGTAGACCAATTTTGGTTTCTAATCTATCCAAAAGAATGTGGTGATCGATGGTATCAAAAGCAGCACTAAGGTCTAGGAGCACAAAGACAGATGCAGAGCCTCGGTCTGACGCCATTAAAAGGTCATTTACCACCTTCACAAGTGCAGTCTCAGTGCTATGATGGGGTCTAAAATCAGACAGAAGCGTTTCGTATACATTGTTTGTATTCAGGAAGTCAGTGAGTTGCTGCACAACAGCTTTTTCTAACATTTTTGAGAGGAATGGGAGATTCGATATAGGCTGATAGTTTTTCAATTTTCTGGGTCAAGGTTTTGCTTTTTCAAGAGAGGCTTTATTACTGCCACTTTTAGTGAGTTTGGTACACATCCGGTGGATAGAGAGCCGTTTATTATGTTCAACATAGGAGGGCCAAGCACAGGAAGCAGTTCTTTCAGTAGTTTAGTTGGAATAGGGTCCAGTATGCAGCTTGAAGGTTTAGAGGCCATGATTATTTTCATCATTGTGTCAAGAGATATAGTACTAAAACACTTGAGTGTCTCCCTTGATCCTAGGTCCTGGCAGAGTTGTGCAGACTCAGGACAACTGAGCATTGGAGGAATACGCAGATTTAAAGAGGAGTCAGTAATTTGCTTTCTAATGATCATGATCTTTTCCTCAAAGAAGTTCATGAATTTATCACTGCTGAAGTGAAAGCCATCCTCTCTTGGGGAATGATGCTTTTTAGTTAGCTTTGCGACAGTATCAAATAAATGTTCTCATTTTCCTCAATTAAGTTGGAAAAATAGGATGATCGAGCAGCAGTGAGGGCTCTTGGATACTGCACGGTACTGTCTTTCCAAGCTAGTCGGAAGACTTCCAGTTTGGTGTGGCGCCATTTCCGTTCCAATTTTCTGGAAGCTTGCTTCAGAGCTCGGGTATTTTCTGTATACCATGGAGGTAGTTTATTATGACAAATGTTTTTTGTTTTTAGGGGTGTGACTGCATCTAGGGTATTGCGCAAGGTTAAATTGAGTTCCTCAGTTAGGTGGTTAACTGATTTTTGTACTCTGACGTCCTTGGGTAGGTGGAGGGAGTCTGGAAGGGAATCTAGGAATCTTTGGGTTGTCCGAGAATTTATAGCACGACTTTTGATGATCCTTGGTCTGAGCAGATTATTTGTTGCGATTGCAAATGTAATAAAATGGTGGTCAGATAGTCCAGGATTATGAGGAAAAACATTAAGATCCACAACATTTATTCCACGGGACAAAACTAGGTCCAGAGTATGACTGTGGCAGTGAGTAGGTCCGGAGACATGTTGGACAAAACCCACTTTTTTGTTTTCTTTTTTTCACCTTTATTTAACCAAGTAGGCTAGTTGAGAAGTTCTCATTTACAACTGCGACCTGGCCAAGATAAAGCAAAGCAGTGTGACACAGACAACAACACAGAGTTACACATGGAGTAAACAATAAACAAGCCAATAACACAATAAACAAGTCAATGACACAGTCAAAAAAAGAAAGTCTATATACAGTGTGTGCAAAAGGCATGAGGAGGTAGGCAATAAATAGGCCATAGGAGTGAATAATTACAATTTAGCAGATTAACACTGGAGTGATAAATGAGCATATGATGATGTGCAAGTAGAAATACTGGTGTGCAAAGGAGCAGAAAAGTAAATAAAATAAAAACAGTATGGGGATGAGGTAGATTGGGTGGGCAATTTACAGATGGACTATGTACAGCTGCAGCGATCGGTTAGCAGCTCAGGTAGCTGATGTTTAAAGTTGGTAAGGGAAATAAAAGTCTCCAACTACAGCGATTTTTGCAATTCGTTCCAGTCACTGGCAGCAGAGAACTGGAAGGAAAGGCGTCCAAATGAGGTGTTGGCTTTGGGGATGATCAGTGAGATATACTTGCTGGAACGTGTGCTACGGGTGGGTGTTATCGTGACCAGTGAACTGAGATAAGGCGGAGCTTTACCTAGCATAGACTTATAGATGACCTGGAGCCAGTGGGTCTGGCAACGAATATGTTGCGAGGGCCAGCCGACTAGAACATACAGGTTGCGGTGGTGGGTGGTATAAAGTGATTTGGTAACAAAACGGATGGCACTGTGATAGACTGCATCCAGTTTACTGAGTAGAGTAATGGAAGCTATTTTGTAGATGACATCGCCGAAGTCAAGGATCGGTAGGATAGTTTTACGAGGGTAAGTTTGGCGGCGTGAGTGAAGGAGGCTTTGTTGCGAAATAGAAAGCCGATTCTAGATTTGATTTTGGATTGGAGATGTTTAACATGAGTCTGGAAGGAGAGTTTACAGTCTAACCAGACACCTAGGTATTTATAGTTGTCCACATATTCTAGGTCGGAACCGTCTAGGGTGGGGATGCTAGTCGGGCGGGCAGGTGTGGGCAGCGAACGGTTTAAAAGCATGCATTTGGTTTTACTAGCGTTTAAGAGCAGTTGGAGGCCACGGAAGGAGTGTTGTATGGCATTGAAGCTCGTTTGGATGTTTGTTAGCACAGTGTCCAAGGAAGGGACAGAAGTATACAGAATGGTGTCGTCTGCGTAGAGGTGGATCAGGGAATCGCCCGCAGCAAGAGCGACATCATTGATATATACAGAGAAAAGAGTCGGCCCGGGAATTGAACTCTGTTGTACCCTCATAGAGACTGCCAGAGGTCCGGACAACATGCCCTCCGATTTGACACACTGAACTCTGTATGCAAAGTAGTTGGTGAACCATGCGAGGCAGTCATTAGAAAAACCAAGGCTATTGAGCCTGCCGATAAGAATACGGTGATTGACAGAGTCGAAAGCCTTGGCCAGGTCAATGAAGACGGCTGCACAGTACTGTCTTTTATCGATGGCGGTTATGATATCGTTTAGAACCTTGAGCGTGGCTGAGGTGCACCCGTGACCGGCTCGGAAACCAGATTGCACAGCGGAGAAGGTACGGTGGGATTCGAAATGGTCAGTGATCTGTTTATTAACTTGGCTTTCGAAGAGTTTAGATACGCAGGGCAGGATGGAAATAGGTCTGTAACAGTTTGGGTCTAGGGTGTCACCCCCTTTGAAGAGGGGGATGACCGCGGCAGCTTTCCAATCTTTAGGGATCTCGGACGATATGAAAGAGAGGTTGAACAGGTTGGTAATAGGGATTGCAACAAGCAGATAGTTTTAGAAAGAGAGGGTCCAGATTGTCTAGCCCAGCTGATTTGTACGGGTCCAGTTTTGCAGCTCTTTCAGAACATCTGCTGTCTGGATTTGGGTGAAGGAGAAGCTGGGGAGGCTTGGGCGAGTAGCTGCGGGGGGGGCGGAGCTGTTGGCCGGGGTTGGAGTTGCCAGTAGGAAGGCATGGCCAGCCGTTGAGAAATGCTTATTGAAATGTTCGATTATCATGGATTTCTTTGGTGGTGACCGTGTTACCTAGCCTCAGTGCAGTGGGCAGCTGGGAGGAGGTGCTCTTGTTCTCCATGGACTTTACAGTGTCCCAAAACTTTTTGGAGTTAGAGCTACAGGATGCAAATTTCTGCTTGAAAAAGCTAGCCTTTGCTTTCCTGACTGACTGCGTGTATTGGTTCCTGACTTCCCTGAACAGTTGCATATCGCAGGGACTTTTCGATGCTATTGCAGTCCGCCACAGGATGTTTTTGTGCTGGTCAAGGGCAGTCAGGTCTGGAGTGAACCAAGGGCTATATCTGTTCTTAGTTCTGCATTTTTTGAATGTGGCATGCTTATCTAAGATGGTGAGGAAATTACTTTTAAAGAATGACCAGGCATCCTCGAATGACGGGATGAGGTCAATATCCTTCCAGGATACCCGGGCCAGGTCGATTAGAAAGGCCTACTCGCATAAGTGTTTTAGGGAGCATTTGAGAGTGATGAGGGGTGGTCGTTTGACCGCAGACCCATAGTGGATACAGGGAATGAGGCAGTGATTGCTAAGATCCTGATTGAGAACAGCGGAGGTGTATTTGGAGGGCAAGTTGGTCAGGATAACATCTATGAGGGTGCCCATGTTTACAGATTTAGGGTTGTACCTGGTGGGTTCCTTCATGATTTGTGTGAGATTGAGGGCATCTAGTTTAGATTGTAGGACTGCCGGGGTGTTAAGCATATCCCAGTTTAGGTCACCTAACAGAACGAACTCTGAGGCTACATGGGGGGCGATCAATTCACAAATGGTGTCCAGGGCACAGCTGGGAGCGGAGGGGGGTCGATAGCAGGCTGCAATAGTGAGAGACTTATTTTTGGAGAGATTCATTTTTAAAATTAGAAGTTCGAACTCTTTGGGTATAGACATGGAAAGTATGACAGAACTTTGCAGGCTATCTCTGCAGTAGATTGCAACTCCTCCCCCTTTGGCAGTTCTATCTTGATGGAAAAAGTTGTAGTTGGGTATGGAAATCTCAGAATTTTTGGTGGCCTTCCTAAGCCAGGATTCAGACACGGCAAGGACATCAGGGTTGGCGGAGTGTGCTAAAGCAGTGAGTAAAACAAACTTAGGGAGGAGGCTTCTGATGTTGACATGCATGAAACCAAGGCTTTTTCGATCACAGAAGTCAACAAATGAGGGTGCCTGGGGACACGCAGGGCCTGGGTTTACCTCCACATCACCCGAGGAACAGAAGGATGAGGGTACGGCTAAAGGCTATCAAAACTGGTCGCCTAGAGCGATGATGGCTCCGAAAGCCTTTTGGAGTGGGTCTGTGGACTTTTCCATGTGAATATTAAAGTCACCAAAAATTTGAATATTATCTGCCATGACTACAAGGTCCGATAGGAATTCAGGGAACTCAGTGAGGAACGCTGTATATGGCCCAGGAGGCCTGTAAACAGTAGCTATAAAAAGTGAATGACTAGGCTGCATAGATTTCATGACTAGAAGCTCAAAAGACGAAAACGTATAATTTTTTTTTGTACATTGAAATTTGCTATCATAAATGTTAGCAACACCTCCGCCTTTGCGGGATGCGTGGGGGATATGGTCACTAGTGTAACCAGGAGGTGAGGCCTCATTTAACACAGTACATTCATCAGGCTTAAGCCACGTTTCAGTCAGGCCAATCACATCAAGATTATGATCAGGATCTAACATTAAGTAGCCCTATTTTGAGATGTGAAGTATCACAATCTCTTTCAATAATGGCAGGAATGGAGGTCTTTATTCCAGTGAGATTGCTAAGGCGAACCACGCCATGTTTAGTTTTGCCCAACTTAGGTCGAGGCACAGCCACAGTCTCAATGGGATAGCTGAGCTGACTACACTGACTGTGCTAGTGGCAGACTCCACTAAGCTGGCAGGCTGGCTAACAGCCTGCTGCCTGGTCTGCACCCTATCTCATTGTGGAGCAAGGGGAGTTAGAGCCCTGTCTATGTTTGTAGATAAGATGAGAGCACCCCTCCAGCTAGGATTCCGATCTACATTTCTCTCTCTCTCTCCTCTCTCTCTCTTTCTTACTCCATCATTCATCACTGACTCCCTAGTCTCTCTCATTCCTTTCTCCTCTCCATCAAGGTAGTTGGCAAGGAGGACCCTCATCACAGGAGACCCTCTGCGATTGACTGACGCTGCAGACTGGGCCTTAAAGAGACAGTGATGCTCTTTTATTGGGTGGCGACTAAAACAATGGACTGGCAGACTGTGGAATTGTGTTGGGTTTTTCTTTATAAAGGATTGATCGAAAATCGTACATTTGAAAATGTTCATAAATATGAGGTTGGAAAGCATTCTAGAGCTAATATGAATGTAGTGATATTCTGATTGGCACTCTAATTTACACACACAGAGCAGACAAGGTCAGACAGACTTCCTACTCTTGGGAGCTTTGATTCCTATACAATTGAGAGCTATTGATTTATTATATTCATAATAGAGTTAGCATGTATTAATAGCTACTGTGACCCTTTAACATTGCCTGGCTACCCAGACTCCTTGCTCCGGCCAAACTCTATGCCATGCCCACAGACATTAGTTTCTTCTCCGTAAGGAGTCTGGATCTGAGTATCTCCTCGTCTGATTGGTCCAGAAACCGATGGGTTGAGCCAGAGCCAGAACACACGTGGGGAGCGGCGGTTTGAAAATGTGTCATTGGCTTTGATTCTCTGATTTGTTAGAGACAATCCAATCGCTGACGACTTTGTTTTGTACAACGCCACCAGTGGCAGTCTCTAGTTTTAACCAGAGATCATAGAAACACGCCGTTTTCACATATGTAAACACTGGTATGGTGCAGGAGATAATGAATATGAGGTTGAAAAGTGTCAGAGTTGCCCTTGTTTTTTTTACCATTATGATTACATTGTGCTACCAGTAGGAGTCGTAACACCAATGATGATAATACCAATGAGACATTTTAGAGTCGGAATTGAGAGGGTCAGAATTGAATGCTAGAATGTCAGAACATTATACCAGACAGCTGTCACAACTAGCCAGAGAAATGACAAGATACAACTTGAGCATTGTTGGAGTCTGGGAAATCACAACCACCACAGCTGAAACCTTCCTTTACTCTCGAAACCCAAATGAAGAAGACCCACACACACATGGGGTTGGACTCATTGAGTGGGAGCCAATACCTGCAAGAATCATTAAAGCCAGATTTACATCTAAAGGGTGGAACTTTACAATCCTATAGTGCTATGCTCCAACCAACTCAGCTGACTTCGAAGAGAAAGGGGCCTTCTATCAACGGCTACAGGCAGTTATTCAAAAAGTACCCAAAAAGAGACGTCCAAATTGCACTGGGGACATGAATGGCAAGATCGGAAAGAACAGCAACAACTGGAGAGGCACAATGGGGAGAGAGGGTCTAGGACAGGTGAACGAGAATGGTCTTCTGTTTGCCAGCTCGTTGAGTGCACAGAAGTCTGCAATCGGAGTATGTCTCTTCCTACACAAACCCAACAGGAGCCGAAGCCACCCCATCGGAGGCAAAGAATCCCAAAGAATCCCAACCACTGGAGGACTGGAGAGTACACTTCAAGGAAATCCTAAACAGGCCTACACCTGACTTAACCCCAGACATTGTGGAAGCAACAGAAGACCTTAACATCAACTATAGTAGGATATCCAGGGAGGAGATAAAACGAGCCACCAAAAAGCTGAAGCTACGCAGGGTACCAGGAAACGACCAGGAAAGTACAAACCGAGTGGAAAACAGGTTTGATTGTTACAATCCCCAAGGAAGGCAACCTAAGTGAGTGCAAGAACTTGAGAGGAATCATGCTCCTTTCAATCCCCAGCTAAATCTTCTGTAGGATCATCTTGGATAGGATGCAGGACGCGCTCGACAAGAGACTCTGAAAGGAGCAAGCTGGTTTTAGGAAGGACTAGTTGTGTACAGACCACATTGCAACACTCAGGATAATCGTCGAGCAAGTGCATTGAATGGCAGACGCCATTACACATTAACTTTGTAAACTTTGAAAACGCTTTCAATAATCTAGAGATATAAATAGTCTATGGAAACTGCTATGGCACTATGGCGTCCCTCAGAAATATGTGAATCTGATCAGGAGTATGTATGAAGGGTTCACTGGCCAGGTCATCTCCAACAGAAAACATTCAGACAGACAAAACTGGAGTACGCCAAAGCTGCTTACTATCCCCTTTTTCTAATATCTATCGACTGGACCATGAAGGGAACGACAGCCCACCAAAAAAATGGGATTCAGTGGAGCCCATTCACTCAACTGGAGAATCTGGATTTTGCAGGAAAACAGCATACAACTTGGCCTCAAAATAAATGTGGGGAAGACCAAGATACTGACAAACACCAAGTCTCCTGAAGAACTCACTAAACAGTGCATTCGAAAAGTATTCAGACCAGTAAAGGGGTCATTTGTTATTGTAGTTTGGTCAGGACGTGGCAGGGGGGTAATTGTTTTATGCGGTTCAGGGTGTGTGTTTATGTAGAGGGGTATTTGGTTAGAGTGCTCCGGGGTTTTTGGGTTATGTTCTATGTGTCGTATTCTAGGTTCTATCTATGTTGTGTATTTTTTTGTGTTGGCCTTGTATGGCTCTCAATCAGGAACAGCTGTACATCGTTGTTGCTGATTGAGAGTCATACTTAGGTAGCCTGTTTTCACCTGTCCCTTTGTGGGAAGATGTTTGTGCATTGCTGTGTGTAGCCTGCATTACTGTGCGTTCGTGCATTTTCTTGTTTTGTGTTTTCAGTGTTCTAAATGAAAAGTTAAAATGAGCACTCAACCTGCTGCGCCTTGGTCCCTTTCATACGACGACCGTTACACCTTGACTTTTTCCACATTTTATTACGTTACAGCCTTATTCTAAAATTGATTAAATAAAGCAATTTCCTCACCAATCTACACACAATAAACCATAATGACAAAGCAAAAACAGGGTTTTTTTTCAAAGCTGTAATCGCTACCAATGGTGCTTCAACAAAGTACTGAGTAAAGGGTCTGAACACTTGTGTAAAATTTACATTTCAGTTCTTTATTTCTAATACATTTGCAAAAATGTATAAAAAACAGTTTTTTTGTTTTGTCATTAGGGGGTATTGTGTGTAGATTGATGAGGGGGAAAAACGATTTTAATCCATTTTAGAATAAGGCTGTAACGTTACAAAATGTGGAAAAAGTCAAGGGGTCTGAATACTTTACGAATGCATTGTAGATGGGGGGAAACTGTTGAAAACGTGCCTGACTTCGTTTATCTTGGAAGCAACATCAGCACTGACGAGGCACTGACAAGGATGTAGAGCTACAGTACACATCATCAACGCTTAACATGCCTTCAGGACACTCCGCCCCATGTGGGTCTCATCACAGATCTCCATAAACACCAAGAACCACATCTGCAACACAAACGTAAAATCTGTTCTTCTCTATGGCTGGTAAAACATGGAAAACCACACAATCCCTTATCAATAAACTAGTCTTTATCGAAAACTCCCCGCAATACATTCGGAGGATAGGGTGGCCAAACAAAATATACAACCACAACCTGTAGAAGAAAAAAATTCAACAGGAGGCCATCAGCAATGTAATCAGGAGAAGGAAATGGACTGGACATACACATCAAACATAACACGACTACAACCCATACGGAAAAAGAAAGCAAGGAAGGCCAAAAACCAACTGGAGATGCTCCACTCTTCAAGAACTGAGTAAAGTAGGGATCTCCTGGCTAGAGGCATAAAGCCCTTGCTCAGAAAAGAGTGAGGATGGGGGCCATGGTGGGGGCCCTATGCTCCCAACGGTGCCAAGAGGTTTATGTCAAGTAAGTCAGGCGATCCAATCCGTCAGCTGGCATGGAGCCAACCCGGCGTTGCACTCAGTCCCAGAGACCTGATTGGCTCGTGCAACGGGTGTGGGGAGCGGCATCACGTGGTGCACACACTCACACACACACACACACACACACACACACACACACACACACATACGCGTGCGCGCACGTTCATGTGAGTTATTGAACTAATACAGAAACTCTTCCCAAAAGTGATTCACAGTACTTCTCATGCCCCGCCGGAACCAGTGTGTCATGGCTAGATGGCTGGGTGGATGCGGGCGAGCGAGAGCAAGTCAACCTGAAGAAAGTGGAAGAGCGAAGGTGGAGAGGAGAATAGAGTGTGATGGGGAAATAGAGTAGCAATGAGAGATTGAGAGTTTAGGGAGGGTGATAGAGAGAGAGATTATTGGTGAAAGAGGAGGAAAGAAAGAGAGAATGGAATCACACCATATTGTGGTCACCACGGCTGGCAGTTTGATCCATTATGTATGAGAACTCCCTATTGGCAGTGATGGGCCACTCCAGTATGGATTGCGTGACCTCTTTAAAGGCACAGTGAAACACTATCCCTTCCCTCCCCCCACACGCAAAGCTACAAACAAAGTACTACTACAGGGGTTGGGTTAAATGTGGAAGACACATTTGAATGCGTTCAGTTGTGCCATTGACTAGGTATCCCCTTTCCTTTCCCTTTCCCTAAAAGCAATATAATATACTTAATATATAGTACATGTACTGCTTAATATACTAGCCCCAGGGCCTGGTTTCTACATATCTTATGACAAAGCAAGGAAAGAATGCCGTGTTGTTAAATGCGGAAGTCTGGCACCCTAGTGGCTGAATTAGATGACATCATTGAGATAGAACGTCGATGATGTCATATTTTGATCTAGAGCTCAAAGACGGAGGTTATGAATGATATCCGTTTTTAGGTATCCTCTGTCATTTGCGTAGAAAGACTCCTGCTAATTGTGTGCTCCCCAAAATGCCATAGCGTCAACGTCTGATAGTCATTTTAGGGGTATATGTGGCCGTATAAAATGATTAGTGCTGAACACAGCAGCAGGAAGAGAGAGAGGGGGTTCAAAGGAGGGGAGGGGGTGGGGAGACAGATAAACAGCTGGGAAGCAGATTAAGCACACAATAACAGAGAGGGGGGTGGAGAGAGAGAGATAGCTGTAGCAGCAGCAGTAGTACTATAAATATTAATAGTAGTAGTAATGGTGTTGATCTTAACAGTAGTAGTATGGCGCTGGTAGTGTTGAAGTGCTCAGTAGCAGTAGTTGCTGTGCTAAGCTGTGGCACTCGTCTCCAAAACCTAGCATCATTCTACCGCACTGTTGGTCTAATGTGATCTCACAGCAATTACGCAATAGCTGTTAGTGATCTTGTGAGAAACACACTGCACAGGTCAGGAGGTGTTCTCGTCTGATAAAGGATGGATAGACTGGCCTGGTCAGTGCATATCTATCTTCTTCCTCGTCCTCTGTCTGATCCTCCCATACTCATCAGCCACCCTTAAGAGTACCATAAGGAGCCCTTGTTCTCACATCTCAAGGAGCTTTTGCAACAGCACAGCATGTGTCTGTGTGTGTGTGGTGTGTGTGTGTGTGTATGTGTTCTCCCCTGCTCTGTGGACCAACGATAATGTTATTCAGAGGATCCATGACATCTCCCTTAACCCTAACCTTAACCTTTAACCTTACCCTAACCGTAACCACAAACCCTAATTGTAACCCTAACTGTAACTTTAACCCTAAGCCCCTAAGCCTAAAATAGCCTTTTCCCTGTGGGGACCGGCGAGATGTCCTCCTGATCCCCACAAGTAGAGTAAAACCAAACACACACACCTGATCCTCAGTCAGACTCCTGCCATTGACTGCAAAAATAAATGCATTTCCTGTTTTCCAAATCCCACGCTACTCTCTTCTCCTCCCTCACTCCTATCACCTTCTGTCACAGTTCTCACACTCAGTCCACTCCTCCCCTTCTCATCGTTGCCTCTTTTCATTTTTCTTCCTAGCTCTCTGTTCTCAGAGTCATCCTTAATGTTGCTTTCACGCTCCGTTCACAGTCTCCCTTCTCCATGTACACCTTGGCCCATCTGCTGTTGCTAGCCCTAATTCTGACTTGTGCTCTGATATCTGTTTCACCGATTTTTGCTCTCGTAAAAGCCTGGGTTTTCTGCACGTTAACACCAGAAACTTATTACCTAAAATGGATCAATTGAAAGTGTGGGTTCACAGCTCCAATCCAGATGTGTTGGTCATTACTGAGACGTGGTTAAGAAGGTGTTTTGAACACTGATGTTAACCTTTCTGGTTAGAACCTTTTTTGGCAAGACAGATCTTCCAAAAGTGGTGGTCAGTAGTCTCCACCAAGTCTGTCTCCAAACAATTTGATTTGCTGGTTTTAAACATTCAACTTTCAAATAGCTCTTTGTTGACTGTTGCTCTGTGTTATTGTCCACCATCAGCACCGGCCTGTACCCTACCTGCCCTAAGCTTTCCCCTGGCCCCTTACACTAAGTCTAAATTTGTCCTGCTAGGTGACCTAAACTGGGACATACTTAAACCACCTGACCAAGTCCTAAAGCAATGGGACTCCATAAATCTTTCTCAAATGTTTTACCAATCCCACAAGGTATGACTCTAAACACCCAGAAAAGGCTACTCTCCTTGATGTTATCCTCACAAACAATCCTGATAGGTGTCAGTCTGGCGTTTTCTGTAATGACCTTAGTGATCACTGTTTTACAGCCTGTGTTCGTAATGTCTGCTCAGTGAAACGACCTGTGCTGGTGTGTCATAGACGCTTGCTAAAAAACTTGAATGTGCAAGCCTTTGTTCATGACCTGGCATCTGTAAATTGGTAGAGATCCCCTCTGTCAAAGATGCTTGGACCTTCTTTTTCTATATTTTAAGTGGTATTGTTAACAAACACGCCCCCGTATAGAAAAAACAGGTTCAGCCCCTGGTTCGACCGTGATCTGGCAGAATTATTCCACCTCAAGAATTCCATTTGGCGAAAGGCTCGGCACACGCATACTCAAGCTGTGACTGGCTCTTGTTCAGGCAAATGAGAAATAAGTGCACTCAGACTATCCGGAAGGCTAAAGTTAGTTACTTTAAGGAGCAGTTCTCTCTGTGGGTCTAACCCCAAAAAGTTCTGGAAAACAGCTAAAGAGCTGGAGAATAAACCCTCCTCCTCACAGCTGCCCATGTCCATTACTGTTGATGATGTGGTTGTTACTGACAAGAAGCATATGGCTAAGCTCTTTAATCACCACTTAATTAAGTCAGGATTCCTATTTGACTCAACGATGCCTCATTGCCCGTCCGACATTTCCTCATCTCCCACCCCTTCTAATGCGACTAGCCCTGTTGCTCCGCCCTCTTTTTCTCCTGCCCCACTACAAAGATTCTCCCTGCAGGCAGTTACTGAGTCTGAGGTGCTAAAGGAGCTCCTTAAACTTGACCCCCAAATAAAATCTGGGTCAGATTTACATTTTAGTCATTTAGCAGACGCTCTTATCCAGAGCGACTTACAGTAGTGAATGCATACATTTCATACATTCTTTCTTCATACTGGTCCCCCGTGGGAATCAAACCCACAACCCTGGCGTTGCAAACACCATGCTCTACCAACTGAGCCACACAGGACCGGATAGTTTAGATCCTGTCTACTTTAAGGTTGCAGCCCCTATCATCGCCAAGCCTCTGACCTTTTTAACGTCTCTTCTTTCTGGTGAGATTCCCATTACTTGGAAAGCAGCCATGGTGCGTCCTTTATTTAAAGGGGGAGATCAAGCTAATCCTAACTGTTATAGGCCTATTTCTATTTTACCCTGTTTATCAAAAGTGTTGGAAAAACTCAATAATCAACTCTTTCTGGTATGCAATCTGGTTTCCGCTCAGGTTATGGATGTGTCACTGCAACCTTAAAGGTCCTAAATTATGTCACCATTGCCCTTGATTCTTAGCACTGTTGACCATCCTACCCATGCTAGATTACGGAGACGTAATCTCGAGCGGCTAGATGTTCTTTACCATTCGGCCATCAGATTTGCCACCAATGCTCCTTATAGGACACATCACTGCCCTCTATACTCCTCTGTAAACTGGTCATCTCTGTATACCTGTCACAAGACTCACTGGCTGATGCTTATTTATAAAACCCTCTTAGGCCTCACTCCCCCCTATCTGAGATACCTACTGCAGCCCTCTTCCTCCACATACAACACCCGTTCTACCAATCACATTCTGTTAAAGGTCCTCAAGCACACACATCCCTAGGTAGCTCCTCTTTTCATTTCGCTGCAGCTAGCGACTGGAGCGAGCTGCAAAAACACTCAAAATGGACAGTTTAATCTCCATCTCTTCATTCGAAGAATCAATCATGGACACTCTTACTGACAGTTGTGGATGCTTGATGTATTGTTGTCTCGACCTTCTTTGCCTTTGAGCTGTTGTTTGTGCCCAATAATGTTTGTACCATGTTTTGTGCTGCTACCATGTTGTGTTGCTACCATGTTGTTGTCATGTGGTGTTGCTACCATGCTGTGTTGTCATTTGTTGCTGCCTTGCTATGTTGTTGTCTTAGGTCTCTCTATATGTAGTGTTGTGGTGTCTCTCTTGTCGTGATGTGTGTTTTGTCCTATATTTTTATTTTTAATGCCAGCCCCCATCCCCGCAGGATGTCTTTTGCCTTGTGGTAGGTCGTTATTGTAAATCAGAATTTGTTCTTAACTGACTTGCCTAGTTAAATAAAGGTTAAATACAACATAAAATCCCTTCTCCATTCACAGCCTCCCATTCCTTTTTTGTGTAATGACAACATAAATCTGTCTGTCTCTCGCTTCCTCCCTGTTTTATTCTGGGGGTCTGTAAAACAAACATACACACACACACACCACTGTGGTGATCTCATCTGAGATTATGTCAACCTGGATTACAGTGCTCATATTAAAGCCCCCCGGAGAAACATGCATTAATAATAACACACAGCTATGTCGTCATAGAGTCACATGTAGCAACACGCTCACATACATTGTCTTTGACACAACATATAAATTCCCATTAACAAGTCACACAAACGTGTGCGCCACAGGAGGTTGGTGGCACTTTAATTTGGGAGGACGGGCTCGTGGTAACGTCTGGAGTGGAATTAGTGGAATGGTATCAAATACATGAAACACATGGTTTGATTCCATTCCATTTGCTCCATTCCAGCCATTATTATGAACCGTCCTCCCCTCAGCAGCCTCCACTGATGTGCACATACTTTGCTAACTCAAAACATTTCCGTTGGTGTGCTTACTGTACTATACTGCACTGTAATGTACTATACTACTATTGTTTGACTCTAACATG
Organism: Salmo trutta; assembly: GCF_901001165.1. NCBI lineage: Eukaryota > Metazoa > Chordata > Actinopteri > Salmoniformes > Salmonidae > Salmo > Salmo trutta. The sequence continues at coordinate 10,290,513 of NC_042990.1, read as the reverse complement.
TACACTGAACAAAAATATAAATGCAACATGTAAAGTGTTGGTCCCATGTTTCATGAGCTGAAATAAAAGATCCCAGAACTGTTCCATAAGCACAAAAAGCTTATTCATCTCAAATTTTGTGCACAAATTTGTTTACGTCTCTGTCAGTGAGCATTTCTCCTTTGCCAAGATAATCCATCCACCTGACAGGTGTGGCATATTAAGAAGCTGATTAAACAGCATGATCATTACACAGGTGCACCTTGTTCTGGGGACAACAAAAGGCCACTCTAAAATGTATAGTTTTGTCACACAACACAATGCCACAGATGTCTCATGTTGAGGGAGCATGCAATTGGCATGCCGACTGCATGAATGTCCACCAGAGCTGTTGCCAGATAATTGAATGTTAATTTTCTCTATCATAAGCCGCCTCCAACATAGTTTTAGAGAATTTGGCAGTATGTCCAGCTGGCCTCACAACCGTAGACCATGTGTAAGCTTAGGCCAGCTTAGGACCTCCACATCCGGCTTTTTCACCTGAGGGATTGTCTCAGACCAGCCACCTGGACAGCTGATGAAACTGTGTTTTTGCACAACCGAAGAATTACTGCACAAACTGTCAGAAACCGTCTCAGGGAAGCTCATCTGCATGCTTGATGTCCTCACCAGGGCCTTGACCTGACTGCAGTTCGGCGTCGTAACCGACTTCAGTGGGCAATTGCTCACCTTCGATGGCCACTGGCAAGTTGGAGAAGTGTGCTCTTCATGGATTAATCCCGTTTTCAACTGTACTTGGCAGATGGCAGACAGCGTGTATGGCGTCATGTGAGCGAGCGGTTTGCTGATGTCAACATTGTGAACAGAGTGACCCATGGTGGTTGTGGAGTTATGGTATGGGCAGGGATAAGCTATGGACAACAAACTCAATTGCATTTCATCGATGGCAATTTGAATGGACAGAGATACCGTGACAAAATCCTGAGGTCCATTGTCGTGCCATTCATCTGCCGCCATCACATGTTTCAGCATGATAATGCACGGCTCCTTGTTGCAAGGATCTGTACACAATTCCTGGAAGCTGAAAATGTCCCAATTATTCCATGGCCTGCATAATCACCAGACATGTCACCCATTGAGTATGCTCTGGATTTGACGTGTACGACAGCATGTAACTTCACACAACCATTGAAGAAGAGTGGGACAACATTCCACAGGCCACAATCAACAGCCTGATCAACTCTATGTGAAGGAGATGTCTCACTGCATGAGGCAAATGGTGGTCACACTAGATACTGACTGGTTTTCTGATCCACGCCTCTACCATTTTTTAAAGGTTTCTGTGACCAAGAGATGCATATCTTTATTCCCAGTCATGCGAAATCCATATATTAGGGCCTAATATATTTATTTTAATTGACTGATTTCCTAATATGAACTGTAACTCAGTTAAACCTTAGAAATGATTGCATGTTGCCTTAAAAATGTTGTTCAGTGTACATTCTTGTGGTATATACAGTGCATCGTATGGTTGTCTACCATCCTGTATATGAATGGTAAGGATTGGGGCTAGGGTTAGGGTGGAATCAGGATGTGGACATGAAGCTAGGGTTGGGTTGTTGTTGAGACTAGGGTTATGGTTGAACCAGGATGTGGACATCAAACTAGGTTTAGTGTTAGGGCTGAGGCTAGTGTTACGGTTAAACCAGGATGTGGATATAAAGCTAGGGTTAGGGCTGAGGGTTAGGGTTGAACCAGGATGTGGACATGAAGCTAGGGTTAGGGTTGTGGTTTTTGTTGAGACTAGGATTAGGGTTGAACCAGGATGTGGACATGAAGCTAGGGTTAGGGTTGTGGTTTTTGTTGAGACTAGGATTAGGGTTGAACCAGGATGTGGACATGAAGCTAGGGTTAGGGTTGTGGTTGTTGTTGAGACTAGGATTTGGGTTGAACCAGGATGTGGACATGAAGCTAGGGTTAGGTTAGGGTTGTGGTTGTTGTTGAGACTAGGATTAGGGTTGAACCAGGATGTGGACATGAAGCTAGGATTAGGTTAGGGTTGTGGTTGTTGTTGAGACTAGGATTAGGGTTGAACCAGGATGTGGACATGAAGCTAGGATTAGGTTAGGGTTGTGGTTGTTGTTGAGACTAGGATTAGGGTTGAACCAGGATGTGGACATGAAGCTAGGGTTAGGTTAGGGTTGTGGTTGTTGTTGAGACTAGGATTAGGGTTGAACCAGGATGTGGACATGAAGCTAGGATTAGGTTAGGGTTGTGGTTGTTGTTGAGACTAGGATTAGGGCTGAACCAGGATGTGGACATGAAGCTAGGGTTAGGTTAGGGTTGTGGTTGTTGTTGAGACTAGGATTAGGGCTGAACCAGGATGTGGACATGAAGCTAGGATTAGGTTAGGGTTGTGGTTGTTGTTGAGACTAGGATTAGGGTTGAACCAGGATGTGGACATGAAGCTAGGATTAGGTTAGGGTTGTGGTTGTTGTTGAGACTAGGATTAGGGTTGAACCAGGATGTGGACATGAAGCTAGGATTAGGTTAGGGTTGTGGTTGTTGTTGAGACTAGGATTAGGGTTGAACCAGGATGTGGACATGAAGCTAGGATTAGGTTAGGGTTGTGGTTGTTGTTGAGACTAGGATTAGGGTTGAACCAGGATGTGGACATGAAGCTAGGATTAGGTTAGGGTTGTGGTTGTTGTTGAGACTAGGATTAGGGCTGAACCAGGATGTGGACATGAAGCTAGGATTAGGTTAGGGTTGTGGTTGTTGTTGAGACTAGGATTAGGGTTGAACCAGGATGTGGACATGAAGCTAGGATTAGGTTAGGGTTGTGGTTGTTGTTGAGACTAGGATTAGGGCTGAACCAGGATGTGGACATGAAGCTAGGATTAGGTTAGGGTTGTGGTTGTTGTTGAGACTAGGATTAGGGTTGAACCAGGATGTGGACATGAAGCTAGGATTAGGTTAGGGTTGTGGTTGTTGTTGAGACTAGGATTAGGGTTGAACCAGGATGTGGACATGAAGCTAGGATTAGGTTAGGGTTGTGGTTGTTGTTGAGACTAGGATTAGGGTTGAACCAGGATGTGGACATGAAGCTAGGATTAGGTTAGGGTTGTGGTTGTTGTTGAGACTAGGATTAGGGTTGAACCAGGATGTGGACATGAAGCTAGGATTAGGTTAGGGTTGTGGTTGTTGTTGAGACTAGGATTAGGGTTGAACCAGGATGTGGACATGAAGCTAGGATTAGGTTAGGGTTGTGGTTGTTGTTGAGACTAGGATTAGGGTTGAACCAGGATGTGGACATGAAGCTAGGGTTAGTGGTGGTTGTTGTTGAGACTAGGATTAGGGTTGAACCAGGATGTGGACATGAAGCTAGGATTAGGTTAGGGTTGTGGTTGTTGTTGAGACTAGGATTAGGGTTGAACCAGGATGTGGACCTGAAGCTTCATGTAGATCCTTTAAGATAGGGATCATGACTGAGCATGTTTGAGTTCTATTAATATCTCCCGTTCTTCCTATGGGGACTGATTATAAAACATCATCTTGTGGATGGAGGGTTAATTGCCTTTGTTCCACTTTTTTTTTTAAAACAGGGCAGCGAGGATAGGAGATAATTACTCTAGCAATGAATCTCTCTTTCACGCTTTTGCTCACTCTGTTTGTCTAATTCTCTCCCTCTCACACCTTTCCTGAATCTGCCTTTATCCCTCTTTGTCTACAGTCTCATTTTTCCAATTTCGTTTCATTTAGTCAGCACTGATTAGGAGGCAAGGTTACCTGACAGTCGGTGCCATAGCGACCAGGTTAAGTTTTCTTGTTCAGTGTACATTATTGTGGTATATACAGTACAGTGCATGGTATTGTTGTCTACCATCCTGTATATGAATGGTAAGAGTTGTGGTTGAGGGTTAGGGTTGAACTGGGATGTTGATAGGAAACTAGGGTTAGGGTTGTGGTTGAGGCTTGGGTTACTATTGAACCCGGCTGTGGACATGAAGCTAGGGTTAGAGTTGAACCAGGATGTTGATAGGAAACCAGGGTTAGGGTTGTTGTTGAGGGTTAGGGTTGAACTAGGATATGGACATGAAGCTAGGGTTAGGGTGGAACCAGGATATGGACATGAAGTTAGGGTTAGAGTTGAACCAGGATGTTGATAGGAAACCAGGGTTAGGGTTGTTGTTGAGGGTTAGGGTTGAACTAGGATATGGACATGAAGCTAGGGTTAGGGTGGAACCAGGATATGGACATGAAGCTAGTGTTAGAGTTGAACCAGGATGTTGATAGGAAACCAGGGTTAGGGTTGTTGTTGAGGGTTAGGGTTGAACTAGGATATGGACATGAAGCTAGGGTTAGGGTTGAACCAGGATATGGACATGAAGCTAGGGTTAGGGTTGAACCAGGATATGGACATGAAGCTAGGGTTAGAGTTGAACCAGGATGTTGATAGGAAACCAGGGTTAGGGTTGTTGTTGAGGGTTAGGGTTGAACTAGGATATGGACATGAAGCTAGGGTTAGGGTTGAACCAGGATATGGACATGAAGTTAGGGTTAGAGTTGAACCAGGATGTTGATAGGAAACCAGGGTTAGGGTTGTTGTTGAGGGTTAGGGTTGAACTAGGATATGGACATGAAGCTAGGGTTAGGGTGGAACCAGGATATGGACATGAAGCTAGGGTTAGAGTTGAACCAGGATGTTGATAGGAAACCAGGGTTAGGGTTGTTGTTGAGGGTTAGGGTTGAACTAGGATATGGACATGAAGCTAGGGTTAGGGTGGAACCAGGATATGGACATGAAGCTAGGGTTAGAGTTGAACCAGGATATGGACATGAAGCTAGGGTTAGAGTTGAACCAGGATGTTGATAGGAAACCAGGGTTAGGGTTGTTGTTGAGGGTTAGGGTTGAACTAGGATATGGACATGAAGCTAGGGTTAGTGTGGAACCAGGATATGGACATGAAGTTAGGGTTAGAGTTGAACCAGGATGTTGATAGGAAACCAGGGTTAGGGTTGTTGTTGAGGGTTAGGGTTGAACTAGGATATGGACATGAAGCTAGGGTTAGGGTTGAACTAGGATATGGACATGAAGCTAGGGTTAGAGTTGAACCAGGATATGGACATGAAGCTAGGGTTAGAGTTGAACCAGGATGTTGATAGGAAACCAGGGTTAGGGTTGTTGTTGAGGGTTAGGGTTGAACTAGGATATGGACATGAAGCTAGGGTTAGGGTGGAACCAGGATATGGACATGAAGCTAGGGTTAGAGTTGAACCAGGATGTTGATAGGAAACCAGGGTTAGGGTTGTTGTTGAGGGTTAGGGTTGAACTAGGATATGGACATGAAGCTAGGGTTAGAGTTGAACCAGGATGTTGATAGGAAACCAGGGTTAGGGTTGTTGTTGAGGGTTAGGGTTGAACTAGGATATGGACATGAAGCTAGGGTTAGAGTTGAACCAGGATGTTGATAGGAAACCAGGGTTAGGGTTGTTGTTGAGGGTTAGGGTTGAACTAGGATATGGACATGAAGCTAGGGTTAGTGTGGAACCAGGATATGGACATGAAGCTAGGGTTAGAGTTGAACCAGGATGTTGATAGGACACCAGGGTTAGGGTTGTTGTTGAGGGTTAGGGTTGAGCTAGGATATGGACATGAAGCTAGGGTTAGGGTTGAACCAGGATGTTGATAGGAAACCAGGGTTAGGGTTGTTGTTGAGGGTTAGGGTTGAACTAGGATATGGACATGAAGCTAGGGTTAGTGTGGAACCAGGATATGGACATGAAGCTAGTGTTAGAGTTGAACCAGGATGTTGATAGGAAACCAGGGTTAGGGTTGTTGTTGAGGGTTAGGGTTGAACTAGGATATGGACATGAAGCTAGGGTTAGGGTTGAACCAGGATGTTGATAGGACACCAGGGTTAGGGTTGTTGTTGAGGGTTAGGGTTGAGCTAGGATATGGACATGAAGCTAGGGTTAGGGTTCTGGTTGTGGTTGGAGCTAGGGTTAGGGTTGAACCAGGATATGGATAGGAAACTAGGGTTCTGGTTGTGGTTGAGGCTAAGGTTAGGGTTGAACCAGGATGTGGATATGAAACTAGGGTTCTGGTTGTGGTTGGAGCTAGGGTTAGGGTTGAACCAGGATGTGGATATAAAACTAGGGTTAGGGCTGAGGATTAGGGTTGAACCAGGATGTGAACATGAAGCTAGGGTTAGGGTTGTGGTTGAGACTAGGATTGGGGTTGAACCAGAATGTGGACATGAAACTAGGTTTAGGGTTAGGGTTAAACCAGGATGTGGATATGAAACTAGGGTTAAGGCTGAGGGTTAGGGTTGAACCAGGATGTGGACATAAAGCTAGGGTCAGGGTTGTGGTTAAGACTAGGATTAGGGTTGAACCAGGATGTGGACATGAAGCTAGGTTTGGGGTTGTGGTTGTTGTTGAGACTAGGATTAGGGTTGTGGTTTAGACTAGGATTAGGGTTGAACCATGATGTGGACATGAAGCTCAGGTTTAGGGTTAGGTTAGGGTTGTGGTTGAGACTAGGATTAGGGTTGAACCAGGATGTGGACATGAAGCTAGGGTTAGGGTTAGGTTAGGGTTGTTTTTGAGACTAGGATTAGGGTTGAACCAGGATGTGGACATGAAGTTAGGTTTGGGGTTAGGTTAGGCTTGTTTTTGAGACTAGGATTAGGGTTGAACCAGGATGTGGACATGAAACTAGGTGTTACGTTCCCCAGTTTCTGTGTTGTGGGTTTGCATGTGTGTCTATTTCAGGAAATGGCTTCCATTGCTACATATTAAAGTCTCAGCTTGTCCCATGCACACACATTAGTACATTAACCTTATAATCACTTGGTTATACATTTTCAGGGTGAAATCATTTAGTCAAACCTTTAATCATATAATTTCCATTACAGCATGTTTTCCACCAGATGAGTTCTATTAATATCTCCCAGTCTTCCTATGGGGACTGATTAGAAAACATCATCTTGTGGATGGAGGGTTAATTGCCTTTGTTCCATAAAGACCACACCTAAAAAAAAATAATAATTCCTCACTCACTCTGTTTGTCTAATTCTCTCCCTCCCACACCTCTTCCGAACCTCCCCGTATCCCTCTCCTTCCACTGTCTAATTTCCCCCATTACGTTTCATTTAGTCAGCAGCCTGATTAGGAGGCGAGGTTACCTGACAGCCGTTGCCATAGCGACCCGGTTAAGTTCTCTCTCTCTCTCCTCTCATACTTTCGCTATAGGCCAAGTCAAAGAAAGAGACGAAGAGAGATGACGAGGAACAATCCAATATGACTCATGGAACCTCGAGCACGGTATTTCCCTAGTGGAAATTCTGCACTCGCTAAAAGCGTGGTTTCTACCAGAAACATGGAAATGTCAATCAATGAAAGAGACGAGGGGGTTTGTGCGTTGGCAGTTATAGCAGTCCTCCATCGCCGTGTGTGTACTATCTTTTAATACAGTACTTACACGGGTTATTGCTCTGTAGTTACCGTAGTGTCTTTGAGGGGTCAGGAGAATGCAGGGCCAATTAATCGGAGGTGGTTGAGCCTCTCACATGGTGTAACAGTGAAAGACTTCTCATTCTAGGCCTACAGCCTGAGGATTTCACCCTGATCTTGAAAATTGGCAGACGACCAGCAAATCCTATCAAAATCAATCCAAAAGCTTAGCCAACAGTGTATGCCCATTACAATACATTAGTTCCTGTTAGTTCTCCACAAGTGTCTTTCTTATATTTTCACCGTAAAACCAAGAACTGCCCAGTCTGATCTATACCTTCCTCTCTGCTATAAGGTAGAGTGAAGTTGTGCACCGTGCAATAATTTTACCTTAGTTATTTCCTTCTATGTGGTTCGTCTGACCATGTTCATTTGCATCAGCCACACTAACATTCTCCCTCTCTATCTCTCCATCGGCTCTCTCTGTAAGTTTGTGTGTTTGTGCGTGTGGGAGTACGCGAGAGATAGAGACAGACAGAGACAGAGAGATATAAAAAGATGCTCAGTGAAAATCTGTATACATTGGCAAGAAAATGTATGTGAACCCCTTGGAAATTCCTGGATTTCTGCATAAATTGGTTATAAAATTTGATCTGATCTTCATCTAGGTCACAACAATAGGCAAACACAGTCTGCTTAAACTAATAACACACAAACAATTATACGTTTTCATGTCTTTATTGAACACTGTGTAAGTATTCACAGTGCAGGGTGGAAAAAGTATGTGAACCCTTGGATTTAATAACTGGTTGACCCTCCTTTGGCAGCAATAACCTCAACCAAATGTTTTCTGTAGTTGCGGATCAGACCTGCACAACGGTCAAGAGGAATTTTAGACCATTCCTCTTTACAAAACTGTTTCAGTTCAGCAATATTATTGGGATGTCTGGTGTGAACTGCTCTCTTGAGGTCATGCCACAGCATCTCAATCGGGTTGAGGTCAGGACTCTGACTGGGCCACTCCAGAAGGCGTTTTTTCTTCTGTTGAAGCCATTCTGTTGTTGATTTACTTCTGTTTTGGGTAGTTGTCCTGTTGCATCACCCAACTTCTGTTGAGCTTCAATTGGCGGGCAGATAGCCTTGCGTTCTCCTGCAAAATGTCTTGATAAACTTGGGAATTCATTTTTCCGTTGATGATAGCAAGCTTTCCAGGCCCCGAGGCAGCAAAGCAGCCCCAAACCACGATGCTCCCTCCACCATACTTTACAGTTGGGATGAGGTTTTGATTTTGGTGTGCTGTGCCTTTTTTTCTCCACACGTAGTGTTGTGTTCCTTCCAAATAACTCAACCTTAGTTTCATCTGTCCACAGAATATTTTGCTAGTAGCGCTGTGGAACATCCAGGTGCACTTTTGCAAACTTCAGACGTTCAGCAATGGTGTTTTTGGACAGCAGTGGCATCTTCTGTAGTGTCCTCCCATGAACACCATTCTTGTTTAGTTTTTTCGAATCATAGACTCGTCAACAGAGATGTTAGCATGTTCCAGAGATTTCTGTAAGTCTTTAGCTCACACTAGGATTCTTCTTAACCTCATTGAGCATTCTGCTCTGTGTTCTTGCAGTCATCTTTGCAGGATGGCCACTCCTAGGGAGAGTAGCAACAGTGCTGAACTTTCTCCGTCTATAGACAGTTTGTCTTACCGTGGACTGATGAACATTAAGGCTTTTAGAGATACTTGTGTAACCTTTTCCAGCTTTATGCAAGTCAACAATTCTTAATCTTAGGTCTTCTGAGATCTCTTTGTTCGAGGCATTGTTCACATCAGGCAATGCTTCTTGTGAATAGCAAACTCAAATGTTGAGTTTTTTTTATAGGGCAAGGCAGCTCTAACCAACATCTCCATTCTCGTCTCATTGATTGGACTCCAGGTTAGCTGACTCCTGACTCCAATTAGCTTTTGGAGAAGTCATTAGCCTAGGGGTTCACATACTTTTTCCAACCTACACTGTGAATGTTTAAATTATGTATTCAATATAGACAAGAAAATACAATGATTTGTGTGTTATTAGTTTAAGTACACTATGTTTGTCTATTGTTGTGACTTAGATGAAGATCAGATCAAATTTGATGACCAATTTATGCAGAAATCCAGGTAACTTTTTCTTGCCACTGTATTGTGTGTGTGTATCCTCCTCTCATCTCCTATAGATCTGATTTCACTCAGGTTGTATCCAGAGCAGACTGTCTGTGTCTTCATTTTCCTGACCCTCTCTCTCTCTGATGTCCCTATCCTTGACTCTCTCTACCTCTCTCACTCTCTCTGATGTCCCTGTCCTTGACTCTCTCTACCTCTCTCACTCTCTCTGATGTCCCTGTCCTTGACTCTCTCTACCTCTCTCACTCTCTCTGATGTCCCTGTCCTTGACTCTCTCTTCCTCTCTCACTCTCTCTGATGTCCCTGTCCTTGACTCTCTCTACCTCTCTCATTCTCTCTGATATCCCTGTCCTTGACTCTCTCTACCTCTCTCACTCTCTCTGATGTCCCTGTCCTTGACTCTCTCTACCTCTCTCACTCTCTCTGATGTCCCTGTCCTTGACTCTCTCTACCTCTCTCACTCTCTCTGATGTCCCTGTCCTTGACTCTCTCTACCTCTCTCACTCTCTCTGATGTCCCTGTCCTTGACTCTCTCTACCTCTCTCACTCTCTCTGATGTCCCTGTCCTTGACTCTCTCTACCTCTCTCACTCTCTCTGATGTCCCTGTCCTTGACTCTCTCTACCTCTCTCACTCTCTCTGATGTCCCTGTCCTTGACTCTCTCTACCTCTCTCACTCTCTCTGATGTCCCTGTCCTTGACTCTCTCTTCCTCTCTCACTCTCTCTGATGTCCCTGTCCTTGACTCTCTCTACCTCTCTCATTCTCTCTGATATCCCTGTCCTTGACTCTCTCTACCTCTCTCACTCTCTCTGATGTCCCTGTCCTTGACTCTCTCTACCTCTCTCACTCGCTCTGATGTCCCTGTCCTTGACTCTCTCTACCTCTCTCACTCTCTCTGATGTCCCTGTCCTTGACTCTCTCTACCTCTCTCACTCTCTCTGATGTCCCTGTCCTTGACTCTCTCTACCTCTCTCACTCTCTCTGATGTCCCTGTCCTTGACTCTCTCTACCTCTCTCACTCTCTCTGATGTCCCTGTCCTTGACTCTCTCTACCTCTCTCACTCTCTCTGATATCCCTGTCCTTGACTCTCTCTACCTCTCTCACTCTCTCTGATATCCCTGTCCTTGACTCTCTCTACCTCTCTCACTCTCTCTGATGTCCCTGTCCTTGACTCTCTCTACCTCTCTCACTCTCTCTGATGTCCCGGTCCTTGACTCTCTCTACCTCTCTCACTCTCTCACTCTCTCTGATGTCCCTGTCCTTGACTCTCTCTACCTCTCTCACTCTCTCTGATATCCCTGTCCTTGACTCTCTCTTCCTCTCTCACTCTCTCTGATGTCCCTGTCCTTGACTCTCTCTACCTCTCTCACTCTCTCTGATGTCCCTGTCCTTGACTCTCTCTACCTCTCTCACTCTCTCTGATGTCCCTGTCCTTGACTCTCTCTACCTCTCTCACTCTCTCCGATATCCCTGTCCTTGACTCTCTCTACCTCTCTCACTCTCTCTGATATCCCTGTCCTTGACTCTCTCTACCTCTCTCACTCTCTCTGATGTCCCTGTCCTTGACTCTCTCTACCTCTCTCACTCACTCTCTGATGTCCCTGTCCTTGACTCTCTCTACCTCTCTCACTCTCTCTGATGTCCCTGTCCTTGACTCTCTCTACCTCTCTCACTCTCTCTGATGTCCCTGTCCTTGACTCTCTCTACCTCTCTCACTCTCTCTGATGTCCCTGTCCTTGACTCTCTCTTCCTCTCTCACTCTCTCTGATGTCCCTGTCCTTGACTCTCTCTACCTCTCTCACTCTCTCTGATATCCCTGTCCTTGACTCTCTCTTCCTCTCTCACTCTCTCTGATATCCCTGTCCTTGACTCTCTCTACCTCTCTCACTCTCTCTGATATCCCTGTCCTTGACTCTCTCTACCTCTCTCACTCTCTCTGATGTCCCTGTCCTTGACTCTCTCTACCTCTCTCACTCTCTCTGATATCCCTGTCCTTGACTCTCTCTTCCTCTCTCACTCTCTCTGATATCCCTGTCCTTGACTCTCTCTACCTCTCTCACTCTCTCTGATATCCCTGTCCTTGACTCTCTCTACCTCTCTCACTCTCTCTGATGTCCCTGTCCTTGACTCTCTCTACCTCTCTCACTCTCTCTGATGTCCCTGTCCTTGACTCTCTCTACCTCTCTCACTCTCTCATTAATTCTTTATCTCTCTCCAATTTGCACACTTCTTTACTGTAAAGGATTTTTTTTGTTTAAATTCCTGTTAGTGAGCATTTCTCCTTTGCCAAGATAATCCATCCACCTGACAGGTGTGGCATATCAAGAAGCTGATTAAACAGCATAATCATTTCACAGGTGCACCTTGTGCTGAGGACAGTACAAAGGCCACTTTAAATGTGCACACATCTTAAGTTGAGGGAGCGTGCAATTGGCATGCTGACTGCAGGAAGGTCCACCACAGCTTTTGTCAGAGAATTTAACCTTAAGTTTTGTACCATAAGCTGCCTCCAACATTGTTTTAGAGAATTTGGCAGTATGTCCAACCGGCCTCACAACCGCAGACCACTTGTAACCACGCCAGCCCAGGACCTCCACATCCAGCTTCTTGTCTGAGACCAGCCACCTGGACAGCTGATGAAACTGTGGGTTTCAAAACATAGAATTTCTGCACAAACTGTCAGAAACCGTCTCAGGGAAGCTCATCTGCGTGCTCGTTGTCTTCACTTGACTGCAGTTCAGCGTCGTAACCGACTTCAGTGGGCAATTTCTCACCTTCGATGGCCACTGGCACGCTGGAGAACTGTGCACTTCACAGATGAATCTCAATTTCTACTGTACTGGGCAGATGGCAGACACCGTGTATGGCATTGTGTGGGTGAGCGGTTTGCTGATGTCATCGTTGTAAACAGAGTGCCCCATGGTGGCGGTGGTGTTATGGTATGGGTATTCATAAGCTACGGACAACGAACACAACTGCATTTTATCGATGGCAATTTGAATGCACAGAAATACCGTGATGAGATCCTGAGGTCCATTGTCTTGGCATCTGCCACCATCACCTCATGTTTCAGCATGATAATCCACAGCCCCATGTTGCAAGGATCTGTACACAATTCCAGGAAGCTGAAAATGTCCCAGTTCTTCCATGGCATGCATACTCACCAGACATGGCATGCTCTGGATCAACGTTTACGACAGCGTGTTCCAGTTCCCTCCAATATCCAGCAACTTCGCACAGCCATTGAAGAGGAGTGGCCTTCCCTGTGGCTCAGTTGGTAGAGCATGGTGTTTGCAACGCCAGCATGGTGTGTGCAACGCCAGGGTTGTGGGTTTGATTCCCACGGGGGGCCAGTACAAAAAAAAATGCATGAAATGAAATGTATGTAATGTATGCATTCACTACTGTAAGTCGCTCTGGATAAGAGTGTCTGCTAAATGACTAAAATGTAAATGTAAAATGGACAACATTCCAAAGGCCATAATCAACAGCCTGATCAACTCTATGCAAGGGAGATGTGTCGCTCTGCATTGAGGCAAATCATGGTCACACCAGATACTGACTGGTTTTCTGATCCATGCCCCTACTTTAAAAAAAAGGTATTTACATCCAACAGATGCATATCTGTATTCCCAGTGATGTGAAATCCATAGATTAGGGCCTAATGCATTTATTTCAATTGACCGATTTCCTTATATGAACTGTAACTCTAAAGTCTGAAATTGTTGCATGTTGCGTTTGTATTTTTGTTCAATGTATTAACCAGACATCAATTCTCTATGAACTCAACAGAAGAGAGTGACCTTGCCAGCTGCTACAGAATCACAGAGTTCATATGTCATTGTGTCCTCAGTCTTTGTACTTCTGACGTCAATCATTATCAAACGATATGAGAACAATCCATAACATTCAGAAACAAGTCTAGTGACCTTCAACACCTGACACAAATGTGTGTCACAAATAGAACACTTTAAATCATGTGTATTACGTAAATGGAAAACATATACAAATGCTAAGCAGTGTGTTAATTACACTTAACTGAATATGATCTTTATTCATCTTAAATATTCCCCATTACTGTGACCTTACTACCACCACACCCCCAATCATGAGTCTTTGACCGCAGTAAAATCGCACGTGACTGTTGAGTCATGGTCATCTCCTTTTCTGCACTCTGGACATGTTGGGTAGTACCCACCTAGAGTAACCATCATGTCCTAATGGCCTGGTACTCTGGGCTCTATTGTCCCTCTAACCACTCTGACATCAATGCAAATTAATCAAAAATCACATCAAACACTTATCAAAACAGTAGGCCAATTATACTATTAATTTGAAGAAAGAAATTCAACAGCAGGTTTAAACAGTGCTGGACGTTGTTTAGAAGACTAACGCAACGAAATAGACAGCCTTTCTATGGTGATGATTCATTCACTCATGTGTATATTAGAGAGCTTATCATTGTGCCCTTATGCAATACATAGCCTACCGCATATTATGCATGGAAGCAAAACATAAAACAAAACTGATTTAAGATGTCTTTGGTACATTATTGGTCCAGCCTATACTCCGAAATTAAACAAATTTGAATAATGGCCTTTGAGTGTGGACTGTATTATGAGTCTCGTTGAGAACGTATAGCCTTAGGCTATGCTGATGGTTCATTGTTTGTGCAGGGCAGCTTACATTTAGCCCACAATTAGTGAATTTGTATTTGAATAGCCTAGTAATAGGGAATTGTTTATATTTTCATAATTAATTGAGTGACATTACCTTCAGCTATACAGAATATCTCACCACTGTGCGTTTCCATCTCCTCTCTCCTTTATGCTTTTCTCGAGCGTGCAGTTTAGTGAAATATGTTTTGTTCAAAAACATGTTACCACAAACAGATTTCACCTGAAGGAACAAGGTTTGAGAGTCCATGGCATACAGAGTTCAGGTGGAACATCACCTGTCGGGCAGCGAGAGCATGGTCCTCAAACAGTGGTTGATGCATGCAGTGAAATAAGTGTTACTATATTTATTTCTGCTATAAACCTGATGTAGCCTAGCGGACCGGCGGGAAAGCGCACGGACTCCATCTCTATTTCAGTGCATATAGATGACATGTATTTTCCCCCCTGTCCATGTGATAATGGGCCATACTAAATCTAAACACATTTTACATATTAGTAAAGACAAGATTCAATTGAGAATAGTCTGATGGGTGAAAACATGATCTCTTTTTTACTAATACATTTTTACTAATACTGTATAACTTTATTCTAAAGCGGTATCCGTACTCATTAGATGTTGTGATCACAATATAGTGGCTATATCCAGGAAAGCCAAGGTTCCAAAAGCTAGGCTTAAAATAGTGTATAAGAGATCATACAAAAAGATTTTTGCTGTGGCTCTTATGTGGATGATAAAACCATTTGTTGGTCTGATGTGATTAATAAGGAGCATCTAGACACGGCACTTGAGGAATTTATGAAATTGCTTCTTCCAATTGATAAACATGCACCTGTTAAGAAGCTGACTGTTAGAACTGTTAAGGCTCCATGGATTGATGAGGAATTGAAAAACTGTATGGTTGAAAGAGATGGGGCAAGAGGAGTGGCTAGTAAGTCTGGCTGTACATCTGATTTACTGCAAATAAAAAAATTATGTGACTAAACTAAAGTTATGGGCAGAAACACATATTCAACTCCATTTTTCATTGAATCAGATTGCGTATCTATCACAAAACCATTTGATGTTGCCAATTATTTTAATGATTGTCAGTTTAGTGTGAACCCCTTTAACACCACCCAACACAGGATTCAGTGTTCTCCAGCACACAACCCCAGCACAGAAGACCAGGACAGGTAAGTATGCTCAAGGTACATTTTATTTGAAATTCATGGGTTAACATGGATCAGGCCCCGTTTCCCCACAGCAGATTGTGTCGACACAGTAGAGCCTCCCCTCAGGTAGGTTACCCTCCCCCTTACTACCTCAGGTAAGTATCGGGCATGCGGAAGTGACAAATCGCATTATTCTATTAAGGGAAGGCACTGCAAACAATATGGTGAAAGGCACTACAATCTAACCCTGGTGCTGAACAGAATATGGGGCCCTCCCTTGGCCCTGCGCTACTATGCCAACCCCTCTAAAGGACTCTCCTGCTATAGGACAAAATAGGGAGGGGGAAAGACACACAAGACAACATACAAAATAAAATTATCATCTCTGTATGGCGATATCCAGATCCGCACAGCTGCCTGTCCTGGAACGCACCCAGTCTGAGTATTTGCTTGGCGAAGTCATCTCTGGCCCTGCCTCCACTTTCAATGGTGTGGCAAAATGGCCCAGAGAGAGAAAGAGTAGTGTTAGGGGAACTCAGGAAGAATGACGTCCCTTATTTGGCAGAGCTAAAGCTCCTAGATGTGCATTGTACCAAATCCTATCTCGGTCCTCTGCTCTCAGATCACCACTCAGCTCCAGAGCCTAGTTCATTTTCAGAGCAGCCGCCCAATTCCTCACTTGAATTTGGCGGTAAGACTTCTCGTCCCACAGACACTGGTCCAGTGCGATCACAACAAATGTCCAAGACATGGAAACTTGGATAAGGGACCGATCCCCACAGAGAGACATTCTCCACTCAACTTCCAGCCCCAAAGAAGACAAAACACTGGGTTTTTAAAGGAAATGACAGCCAATCTCCAGCTACCTGTCTGATTAGCTAACTCGCTGCAGGTGCATCTGATCACACCAGCCCCGCCACCCACTTATCCGCTTATCTACCAATCCATCTCGTGACAATTACTTCATTGGCAAAGTGGGCAAACTTTGTCAGGAAATGCCAACAATGAACAGTGAGCCATCGTATTCACACATAAAAAAACGAATAATGAAAGAAAAGCATTGTAAGTTAGAATTCTGTAACGTTAGTGTATTGTTATCGAACCTCCTGGCACTCAACATGTACTGCACTGACACAGATGACTGATGATTGGTTGAAAGAAATTGATAATAAGAAGATTGTGTGAGCTGTATTGTTGGATTTCAGGGTAGTCTTTGATATTATTGACCATAAGCTGTTGTTGAAAAAATGGTATGTTTTATGGCTTTTCAATCTCTGCCATATTGTGGATTCAGAGCTATCGATAGAACACAGACGGTTTTCTTTAATGGAAGCTTCTCTAATGTTAAATATGTAAAGTGTGGTGTTCCGCAGGGCAGCTCTCTTGGCCCTCTACTCTTTTCTATTTTTACCAATGACCTGCCCCTGGCATTAAACAGAGCCTGTGTGTCCATGTATGCTAATGATTCACCCTATACACATCAGCAACCACAGCTAGTGAAATCAGTTGCAGTCAGTTTTAGAATGGGTGGCCAATGATAAACTGGTATTGAACATCTCTAAAACTAAGAGAAGTGTATTTGGTACAAATCATTCCCTAAGTGCTAGACCTCAGCTGAATCTGGTAATGAATGGTGTGGCTGTCGAACAAGTTGAGGAGACTAAATTACTTGGTGTTTCCTTAGATTGGAAACTGTCATGGTCAAAACATATTGCTTCAGTGGTTGTAAATAAAAATGGTGAGGTCTGTCAGTGATAAAGAGAAGATCTGCTTTTTGGACACCACACTCCACAAAGAAAGTCCTGCAGGGTCTAGTTTGATCTTATCTTGATTATTGTCTAGTCATATGGTCAAGTGCTGCAAAAAAGGACCTAGTTAAGCTGCAGCTAGCCCAGAATAGAATGGCACTTTTTGCTCTTCATCGTAATTAGAGGGCTAACATTAACAATATGCCTGCCAAACTCTCTTGGCTAAGAGTTGAAGAAAGACTGCATTGCTTCTTGTTTTTATAATGTTAGGTTCTAATTCTCAGAGTAAAAAAACACAACGGACGCTATAGAAGCTTAATCAAGTTCTTCTTCCCAGAAGATCAATACAGCTGCATTAGACAAATACATTTTCACACAAGCACTGATATTTAACCCTTCCTCCTAGGCTGTGTGTCCTCCTACACATCTGTACAAACATTGTTCTTTACTGCTAGGCAGGACACTAAGTGATACGGGCCATAAACTATTATTTCTCCCTTAACGTGACCTGACCTGATCTCGACCCCCTTCGTCGCTCATCCATGGAGAGCCATGGATGAGCGATCACGTGGCAGGCCATCAATGCCTGCCACGTGATCGCTTCCCTACACTCAATATTTCAATAGGATATCTGATATAATGTAAACGTTATACATTACCCTCTCTCCCTCAGTGACATAAATAAGTATATTTCATATTCTCAGAACCCAACAATAAGAAACATTAACGTGTTGGAAATTCCAAATTGTTTGCATAGTCATCATACACACAGCACTGGCACACACATACTTACCCCAACAGACATGCCAACAGGGGACTTTTCACAGTCCCCAAGTCCAGAACAAATTCAAGGAAACGTACAGTATTATACAGAGCCATGACTGCATGGAACTCCCTTCCATCTCATATAACGCAAGTGAACAGCAAACCTTGTTTCAAAAAACAAATAAAGCAACACCTTACGGCACAACACCTCTCCCCAATGGATCCTACGTGTTGTGTGTATGTACTGACATGTATGTGTAACTGATAGATGCACACACACACACACACACACACACACACACACACACACACACACACACACACACACACACAAGTTAATGTTTTTAAATGCATGTAAATTGTAAAGTCTTTTGTCTGTAATGTATCTTTCATTATGTGTCAGACCCCAGTAAGACTAGCTATCGCCATGGGTGTCAGTTATTGCAGATCCTAATAAAATAAAATAAAATAAAAATCATACACACACACACACACACACACACACACACACACACACACACACACAAATAATCATAAAACACAAACCCCTTTTTTCTTTCCAGTGTCAAGGCACTGCAGGTATTCACCCAGTTGGATACAATAATAATCTTGTAAAGCTAGAGCCTTATGCTTTCAAGTGTGTTACAATGATATCAGATTAATGAGTGTGTGTTCTCTCTGGACTGTTCTCATTGCATTTACATGCATGCCACCACAGCTGACTTTGGTGTGGAGAGATAAGAGACGCATGGAGACCACAGCTGACTTTGGTGTGGAGAGATAAGAGACGCATGGAGACCACAGCTAACTTTGGTGTGGAGAGATAAGAGACGCATGGAGACCACAGCTAACTTTGGTGTGGAGAGATAAGAGACGCATGGAGACCACAGCTAACTTTGGTGTGGAGAGATAAGAGACGCATGGAGACCACAGCTGACTTTGGTGTGGAGAGATAAGAGACGCATGGAGACCACAGCTGACTTTGGTGTGGAGAGATAAGAGACGCATGGAGACCACAGCTGACTTTGGTGTGGAGAGATAAGAGACGCATGGAGACCACAGCTGACTTTGGTGTGGAGAGATAAGAGACGCATGGAGACCGCAGCTAACTTTGGTGTGGAGAGATAAGAGACGCATGGAGACCGCAGCTAACTTTGGTGTGGAGAGATAAGAGACGCATGGAGACCGCAGCTAACTTTGGTGTGGAGAGATAAGAGACGCATGGAGACCGCAGCTAACTTTGGTGTGGAGAGATAAGAGACGCATGGAGACCACAGCTAACTTTGGTGTGGAGAGATAAGAGACGCATGGAGACCACAGCTAACTTTGGTGTGGAGAGATAAGAGACGCATGGAGACCACAGCTAACTTTGGTGTGGAGAGATAAGAGATGCATGGAGACCGCAGCTGACAGTGGGGGCTTAGACAGAGGTAATTGAGAGGAACACTACAGTGTTGTAACAGATTGATCATTGGAGAGGGACAGTGACAGTCTATTAATTTGTTCTCGAAATATGGAGGACAGACTTGAGCATAGCCTTTGTATTTATAGCTGCAGGAGAGACTCCTAACTTCATTGATGTGTTGTGAAGACCATCTCTCAAGAGGTAGGAATGTCATGTGTGAGGTAGGCTATCTGTCAAGCAAACTACTAAGTATGAAAGTATAAAAGTTTTCATAGTTGTTCGACAGTTGATCTGTCAAGCCTTCTCTCACTTCAGTTATTGGCAAATGTTTGACCATCCTGAAGCAAAATTGGACTGGTGATCTGTCAGTTGTCTTTTTGTAATGAACCTATTGTGGCGCAGAATGGTCTGTGGTTGGATTATAGTTGCGAGTTCGACTGATTACATAGCGCACTTGCAATAGGTCTGTCCTGCTTTGCGTGTCTATGGGAGTGCCAGTGCATCTCACACACCCACTGGGATTTCTTTCACACGCGGAGTGGTGTGGAGTGTGGAAAGGGAGAGGGACGGCAGCTGTGCATAGCAGCGGAGGGAGACAGAATCCGAATATCGCTAACCAAGACGCTCGGCTCTTCAATTTGACCTGGTATCATTTTCACGTGATACTGA
This sequence comes from Salmo trutta, assembly GCF_901001165.1. Classification (NCBI taxonomy): domain Eukaryota; kingdom Metazoa; phylum Chordata; class Actinopteri; order Salmoniformes; family Salmonidae; genus Salmo; species Salmo trutta. Next base: position 10,270,501 of record NC_042990.1, on the reverse strand, counting down.
GCAACGCTTATTGCTAGGATGCCTGTAATTGTATATTACACCTAAAACGGGCCCTTTAATTCGCTTTTGTTTTTTTGTGGCGGGGCGAATGCAACTTTGCATAGGTATTCAATGAAACCTTGCCTTCTCACGTATTCCTATGCTGTTCCTCTTTTAAATGAGATCTGATCATTTATTATTAGAGCAAAAGCCAATTGTGTCAGGAAGAAGAGCGTTTGTTCCTCAAATTGGTCGAGTTACAGTTCCCCTTCTGTTTTTATACTATAGCCTACTATCAGCTATTCTGCTTGAATCCAGCCTAAAACAGTTACATCTGCTGAGGATACCCGACTGACTGAGCGGAGATGGGGGTAAGGGCTATTTCCATTCTAATTGGTGTGCGTAACAATGAGTCCATGAATGGATAGCTGTAACCTATGAGGCATGTGTAACGCACCTGAAAGAGAATAAATATCATATTAGAATGGCATAGTCCACCATAGTATTTCGATTGCTTGTGAAACTATGGCAAATTGGTGCGACTTTACTGGCATGACTGTTAAACGTGTGCAGTGTAGCTATTTATGTCTATGTTGATTCAATGCAATTGCACGAATTACAGTCCAACACCTTTAATTACTGTCTATTCTTTCATTACCTTATATTTTCTTGCCATGTCTGTGTTAAATAGCAACATTACTGACATTGTTATAATCTGTTATCTGCCCTGTTTTCCGAATTGCACCCGAACCGATCCCCGACACACTTCCAATCTTCTCCTCTCCAGACGCCAGTCGGTGCGTCATAATGGAGTTACCGGGAGAGGGGAATCTGTTGTTTCATTCCCGCTCCAAAATGGACATTAATAACGCTAAACATCTGTAGGCTATCGATGGATGGACCTAGATGGATGGACCTCGTGCCAAATTGAAAACAAGCTGTTCTCTAAACCCAAATCCCAAATTAGCCGGATGTTTTTTTTGGGCCATTCACTATTTGGAAACTATATTCCATTGAATTTGAATGGCACATATAGATATTGCCAAGAAGAATTACAATAGGCTAGGCTACCGAAGAAAGGCAATGGTGATGCAGTAAGGATGGCGGACAACCTTATCAATGCTCGACATCTCATTAAATCAAAATAGGTCTAATTCCATTACATTATGAGTCTGGTTGTAATAATTTTGTTTCACGTTTTGACCCCTTGCTTTTATTGCACACTGATGGCCTCCGTGATTGTAATTTGGAATTGATGGGGAGGCGACACGGACACATTCAGAGGGTGGGTGTGGGATACTAAATACCGATAGATAATATTTGAATTGTCGACCACTTGTTTTATACCCATCCTACAGAGTAATATTTTAAGTCGCGGAAGCTGTGAAAGTCGTTGCTTATGGATATACCGAAAGGGAATTAGTGGAGAGGTTCGGTTGGCGTACCAATCGGAAGCAGACAGATGCGTCAAAATGGATGCCCAATTCCCCATTTCGATGTCGGTTAGGGAAGTTGTCATAGCCTAATAATCAAGCATGCCAGTGTAACAGAAAACCTTGCTCATTTCCAGTGGCGATTTTGGCACGTAAATCTTGGTGGGGCAAAAAATATATATATGGGATGCATTCCAGCAAAGCCACTACACAACACAACACTAAACAATACATTAATTGCACTATACCACTGCTACACTTGGCTATCAGCGGAGCCTTGTCTGGCAACTAAACAGTTCATTCAGCCTCATTTACTGCCTTTTAAAAATCCATAACTGATATGGCTGACTTGCTTTAACAAATGTGGTTTCTACTGACAATTGAGATGTACACGCTATGGCATAAGGGGACGACAAGCAGATAAGAGGCAATTTAAAGTTCTGAGTTGGATGAAAGTTCAAAACGTATTTTCCCAGTCGTAGCTTGTTTTTCCTGAGTTCCCAGTTGTTTTGAACTCACTAAAGTCATATTTTGCAGTTCCAAGTTACAGGGGTTTTGAGCGCGGCACAAATCATGCTTCATTTACGGTATGTTGATGTTTATAATTTTTAACTAGGAAAAGAGACCCTTAATCTTAGACTTGGGACCACACATTCACTCCACCGAATAGCAGGCTAATGATTGCTTTGCAATGCTTGCAGTTAGCCACTGATTCCTTCCAAACCACTCATTGTTGAATTTGCAATTTCCAACTTGTTGTGTAATGTTTATGTCCAATGGCCGATGAGCACAGATACATTTTATCTGTAATTTATCTTCATTATTTCTCTTCATATGACAAGGATTAAAAAGGATTTGCCAGTAGATTGTCGACTTGATTCATGATGATGACTGCTAGCTAAGGCTTTGAAATTATGATGCCAGTCAAAGCTTCTGTAGATATAACGTGATTTGATGTCATTTCATCTGTGGCCAATGAAATTGAGCCTTCTTGGATGGGCATTTCTAATGTAACTCTATGGCAGCACCCAAGGGGCTTGAATTTTTGAGCTCTACCCTGAGATTTGGTGGTGACGTAGGGTCCCCATGAGTGACAGAACACTGAGCCAATCACGGCGCCACGCTCCGTATTTTCTGTTGCCTTGCCCCACCACCACAGAAAGCACTGAGCTAGGCTGAAACACCTGCATTTTGGAGCTGTCTTACTCAAGAAAACATAAAAGAGACCATGTTTGTATGCGGCTTTATTAACTCAATGATATATATATATATATTTTTTACATTATTTGCAAACTGATATGTGATATGTATTAATGCCAAAATAACATGCAATACAGGCAAGCCCCCAAAAATTCCCTGCCCCACCTGCCCCAAATGACGGGTCGCCACTGCTCATTTCATTTCTATCTGACACAGACTGCCAAAATCCTATGGATTAGTCATGGCAAAAAATACAAAATGTTCCAATCCATCATTGTATAGCCTGCCTTAAACCGATGATGTCATGATTCATGGTTTGTGATGAAATATGTTCCGTGCTATCCAGGATCCTTTGGACGTCCCTACCCCATTGAAATTTAAAATGGTTAAGGTTAGGGTTAAGATTATGGTTAGGGTAAGGGTTAAAGTTAGGGTTAGGGTTTATGCTAGGCAATTCCAAAGAATCCTGAATAGCACTGGCCAATGAAATACACTGGCCCTTATTCCTTTAGTTGGACCTAATTTGGGGCGACAGTTGATCTCAAGGGATGAGTATTAAAGCTATCATCAGTCTACTTGAAATGGTGTCACGCTGTCATTGTCGTAATGCCCGTCGGATAGCCGGAGAGGGGGACCGCGTACAACTCAATCATTTTCACACTTCAAAGAGGGAGTCTGGCCAGAGCGAGAGGAAACTCCCATACTAGGGCTAGGATTTGTTGACATACCGCCATGGGGCGATAAAAAACGGGGTGGTCAGGTTTATAAATGGTTGTACTTGACAAGACACCAAGGCCATCCAAATCAATCAATCAATAGAGGCTGGCCCAGGGACAAAATATGGGAGAAGGTCAGCCATTGTATTAGGCCTTGTGGTGGAGTGGTTCTTGCCAGAGACACAGATTTGAGATGATACCCCATAGAATGAGGGAGGGTACTGACGGAGATGGAGAATGTGGGAGGGAGGAAAGATAGCAGGGAAGTCTCTGTGGTGAGCAGTGGTGGGAAAAGTATCCAATTGTCATACTTGTGTAAAAGTAAAGATACCTTAAAAGAAAGTGACTTGAGTAAAAGTCACCCAGGAAAATACTACCTGACTAAAAATCTAAAAGTATTTGGTTTTAAATATATTTAACTATCAAAAGTAAATGTAATTGCTAAAATATACTTAAGTATCAAAAGTAAAAGTATAAAGCATTATCACGTTTCAGGTAAGACCCGAATGCAGACTGTGTTGAAGTAACAATGTTTATTACAACAACAGGGGCAGGCAAACGACAGGTCAAGGCAGGCAGGGGTCGATAATCCAGAGTAGTGAGGCAAAGGTACAGGACGGCAGGCAGGCTCAGGGTCAGGGCGGACAGAAAAGGTAAAACCGGGAAAAACAGGAACAATCAAGAGACAGGAACAGAGGGAAGAACGCTGTTAGGCTTGACGAAACAAAACGAACTGGCAACAGACAAACAGAGAACACAGGTATAAATACATAGGGGATAATGGGGAAAATGGGCAACACCTGGAGGGGGGTGGAGACAAGCACGAAGACAGGTGAAACCGATCAGGCGTGACAAGCATTTAAAATTCCTTATATTAAGCAAACCAGACAGTACCATTTTTTTATGTATGTATAGCCAGGGGCACACTCCAACCCTCAGACATCATTTACAAATGAAACGTGTGTGTTTAGTGAGTCCGCCAGAATGACCAGGGATGTTCTTTTGATAGCTGTATGAAATTGGACCATTTTCGTGTCCTGCTAAGCATTCAAAATGTAACGAGTACTTTTGGGTGTCATGGAAAATGTATGGAATATTGCAGTGCTAGCTGTGCCACTAGAGATTCTGGGTTCGAGTCCAGGCTCTGTTGCAGCCGGCCGTGACCAGGAGACCCATGGGGCGGCGCACAATTGGGTTAGGGGAGGGTTTGGCCGGCAGGGATGTCATTGTCCCATCGCGCACTAGCGACTCCTGAGGCGGGCCGGGCTCAGTGCACGCTGACACGGTCGCCAGGTGTACGGTGTTTCCTCCGACACATTGGTGCGGCTGGCTTCCGGGTTAAGTGGGCATTGTGTCAAGAAGCAGTGCGGCTTGGTTGGGTTGTGTTTCGGGTGATGCACGGCTCTCAACGTTCGCCTACCCCGAGTCCGTACGGGAGTTGCAGTGATGAGACAAGACTGTAACTACCAATTGGATACCATGAAACTGGGGTGAAAAAGGTGTAAAACATTTTTTTATAATAACAAAAAAGATTGATGAGGGAAAAAACAATTGAATCCATTTCAGAATTAGGCTGTAATGTAGAAGGGTCTTGGTCAGCCATTGTTATGATTGATGGCTGAGAAGAAGAGTGATGGCTAGATTATGTCTTCTGTTTTCTTTCCTCCATGGCTGCCATTAATGTCCTTGGTGTTGGCTGTGGATGAATAACCAATCCCAGGGCTTCTTTGGGAGGCTGCTGTGGATGATGGAATGTGTGTGTGTGTGTGTGTGTGTGTGTGTGTGTGTGTGTGTGTGTGTGTGTGTATGTACTGCATGTATGTATGTACTGCATGTATGTATGTACTGCATGTATGTGTGAGACAGAACATTGAGGGGGGCAGTTCTGCTATATGTATACAGTAATCTGCAGTGACTACTGCATATAGCCTGCCCTATACAGTGCATTCAGAAAGTATTCAGACCCCTTGACTTTTCCAAATTTTCTTATGTTACAGCCTTATTCTAAAATGGATTAAATAATTTTTTCCCCTCATCAATCTACACACATTACCCCATAATGACAAAGAAAAAACTGGTTTTAAGATTTGATTTTCAAATTGATAATTTTTTTGAAACTCAAATATCACATGTACATAAGTATTCAGACTCTTTATTCAGTACTTTGTTGAAGCACCTTTGGCAGCGATTACAGCCTCGGGTCTTCTTGGGTATGACGCTACAAGCTTGGCATACCTGTATTTGGGGAGTTTCTCCCATTCTTCTCTGCAGATCCTCTCAAGCTCTGTCAGGTTGGATGGGGAGCGTCTCTGCACGGCTATTTTCAGGACTCTCCAGAGATGTTCGATAGGATTCAAGTCCGGGCTCTGGCTGGGCCACTCAAGGAAATTCAGAGACTTGTCCCGAAGCCACTCCTGCGTTGTCTTGGCTGTGTGCTTAGGGTTGTTGTCCTGATGGAAGGTGAACCTCCGCCCCAGTCTGAGGTCCTGCGTGCTCTGGAACAAGTTTTCATCAAGGATCTCTCTGTACTTTGCTCCGTTCATCTTTCCCTCGATCCTGACTGGTCTTACAATCCCTGCCACTGAAAAACATCCCCACAGCATGATGCTGCCACCACCTTGCTTCACCATAGGGATGGTGCCAGGTTTCCTCCAGATATAACGCTTGGCATTTAGGCCAATAAGTTCAATCATCACACCAGAGAATCTTGGCTCTCCTGGTCTGAGAGTCCTTTAGATGCCTTTTGGCAAACTCCAAGCGGGCTGTCATGTGCCTTTTACTGAGGAGTGGCTTTCTGTCTGGCCATTCTACCATAAAGGCCTGATTGGTGGAGTGCTGCAGAGATGGTTATCCTTCTGAAAGGTTCTCCCATCTCCACAAAGGAACTCTGGAGCGCTTTCAGAGTGACCACCGGGTTGTTGGTCACCTCCCTGACCAAGGCCCTTCTCCCCCATTGCTCAGTTTGTCCAGGCGGTCAGCTTTAGGAAGAGACTTGGTGGTTCTAAACTTCTTCCATTTAAGAATGATGGTTTGTCTCTTCTCAATCAATGTCTGATTTATTGAACTAGTCTGGAATCTGAATAACCTGAGGACAGCCAATAGGCCACATGGTCTCCACTTTGATGAACACAGCAAGTGTCGTAGTATGTCCATGATATAGCTCTCATTTGCATTCTCCTCCCCGCCCCTCCTCTATTGTGATTGGTTGAGCAACACCCTTGCCCCAATTGTCAATCCAATAAATCAGTTTCAGTTGTACAGTGGTTGTACAACCATTATGCATCAGATGAATCTATGTTGGTTAAACGTTAGCCTATACTAGAGTACAACATTTACGTTTTATAGACATCAAAGTAACACTTTCTGTGTAACTGTCCAAAAATCTCAATACAGAATTGTAAATCATTCTACATTCAGATTCTGAGATGGAATGTTTTTAGACAATGTTGAAAATTCTAACATTGCTGCGTGTTGCTTATCGTCATGACCAATACACAACCATACAGTACCCCCCCCCCCCACACAAAAAAATAGGTGACATTGCATTCAAAGTTGCGTTTAAATGCAGCGGTGTGTCAAGGCGTTGGTGACGGGAGGAGCTCCTTGTATGTATGAGTCACCAGTGCCACTGGAGAGGGTGACTATGGACCGTTGAATAATGCAGTCCTGTCAAAAGGCCTATAGGCCTATCTCATCTGCGTTGATGGGACCTCTTGTTTCCTGCATGTCTGGTTTCCAACAGCTGTGTGTGTGTGTGTGTGTGTGTGTGTGTGTGTGTGTGTGTGTGTGTGTGTGTGTGTGTGTGTGTGTGTGTGTGTGTGTGTGATCCATACTGCTCTAATGTACGTCAGGGATATCCAATAAACCATGTCTTAGTAGTGGAAGGCCGTCATTGATTTCCATGTATGGCAAACATGACATCACTTCCTGTCAGAGGTGTGAACATTGGCTTTTACTGGTTTTCCTTCAGGGTAAATAGAACAGCTTGGTGATGCATCAGTTAAATGGTGGTCAATTAAATTAATATTTCTTAACAGTCCAGGGATTGGCCGTTGCCAGGAAACGAGCCAGGTCTGTCAATCTCATTCAGTCAATAGTAGCCATTTTGGTTAGTAGCCTGTTTGACCAGTGGGCTTAGAGATATGAGGTGTAGGATTAAAGCAAGAGGAGAGATGAGTAGGCTTTCTAGAAGTTAATGAGTGCAGTGAAATGCCATTCAACCCATATGCAGCCCTGTCTTAAAGCACAGTCAAACAGCGAGGGCAATCAAACTTAACATCAAATGCTTAACGCAATCACATGCTGAACACTATCAAGTAAACGATGTACTTGCATCAATGTATCTCATTTGATGAAAGCCCCTACCCCACCACACTGGATGAACCGATCAGAGAAAAGAGAGAGACAGATGGGTGGGCTTCTGGGGAGGGGGCAATGTAGGGATGGGAGGGAAGGATGGATGGATGATGGAGGGGGGAGGAGAGGGGGCAGGGGGGGGGGGTCTCTGGTCATTGTGCGTCAGTGTTTTCTAGGTCGATCCACTGATCGGTCTGTAGTGATAATCTGCTTCTCTGTGAAAGAGAGGTCTGTGGTCTACAGGATCTAGTCTGTGGCAAAGCACTCTGAAATATTCTAGGGCAGGTCTGCACGGGTACGGAAACGGTACTTCCTCTTTCTTGGGTATCAACACTTGTTTCATAGGAAACTACAGGCTAAACACAGCTTCTGCAACCCTGTGGCCTATTTTCTAGCCTGTGGCATGCATTCTGAAATTCAAAGTGAGTAAAGATAAAGTTAACTATATTTCCTGGTTACCAGTTGTTGTGTAGGAAATGACAGATGCAACAGCTTTAATCTGCATACCTGTAGGCTACAAGTACCATAGGCTACTGCTGGTGTATTGAGATAAGGCGTTATGCTCAGCCCAAATTCCTAGTGTCTGAGACAAGGAGTTCGGATCTAGAATCAGGTCCCGCCTTTCAATGTAATCTCATTCATCATGATCTAAAACTGATCCTATATCAGCACTCATGTACTCTGAGAATTTCTTCTTAGAAATTCCTCAGGTAGAGCCTGTACCAAAGTGCAAGCAGTGGTTAGTGCTGAGCAGGGGTCCTTCTAATGAACAAGGCGGGCTAGTGTGTGCCTGAGTGGGAAGACTCTTGGGCATCAGCCTTGACTATGAATGGATGTGTGGGCTACACGTGTGTGTAGTGGGCTGGGGGCAGAGAGGGAATAGCCAATGGCATTGAGCGAGGAAGCAGTCAATATCACGAGTGGATGGTTGTATAATTGTCTGTATTGGTGCATATGTTATCAATCCACAGAATGACTGGGTAAAAAAGGCTGTGTGTGAATGGGTGAGTAAATGACTCAGTGATTGGGCTTGTGGTGCTGGATGTAGGTTCCAGTCTGAAACCTGTGTTCAAATCCCACCGCTGCCACAAACGGTAGGTGGTTGAGTGACTTTGGGATGAATCCCAACATGAGAAAGGTTTACGCAACTCAACGTTTCCCTTGAATCATGCACTCTTTTCAGAATTATCCAGCTCTTTGTGAGCAAGGGAATGAGTGAAGTAAGTGATAGAAGATAGGGGAGAGAAGAAAATGAAGTAGAAGGTGAAAGCGATTAAGAGAGATAGTGGTAGAACATCAGAATGATAGAAGACGAGAGAGAGAGAGGAGAGAGGGAATTAAAGAGAGTAAGGATTACTATACTGTTCAGTGGGTTTGTCCTATACTGTAGTAAACAGTGGTAATCCCACCTCCTGCTCCAAATCTTCCCACTATCCTTCCTTATGACATATGGCTTACAATCACATCACTCACGCACACACACAAACACACACACATGCGCAAACACAAACGGGGACACGCTCACACATAGAGCTTCACACCGACCCAACATCATACTGAATCACGTACACAGATACTGAATACTTCATATACAAATAAGTAAAGGCACGCATACACACACTCTTACACCTACCATTACAATAACAGCCATACTGTACAACAACACCTCACACACAATATGGCCTAGTATCTCGGTCGCTATATCATTTTAATGATTATCAGTAATTGCAAGTGGATTCTAATAGAAACAAGAGCGCAGACTAACAGGATGTTGGGGGTTTACCAAAATAGAAAACAAACACAAACCGTTGCCATGGCAGACAAAAGTCTGGATTAAACCTACAGATAAGGGCCCCCACAAATGTTTCTTCTCACCCCCTCCCCTCTGCCTTTTCAAGTGGATTATCAGCATAGTCAGTCAGTGGTAGGCTAGGCAACTGTGGGGTTTAGTGGATGACATTTTGGCTCTACTGTGGAGGACTCAGGGGTACTTCCTGGTTTGTGTGTGTTAGATTCTGGCAGATGTAGTAGGAAGATGAACCACCAAAGGCTCCTGTGATGCATATCTTGTAAAATGTCAAGCTGCGGGATTTAGCTGATACAATGATTTGGAGTAGTCTCATAGGACAGGTGATACATCCATATCTGCATGCTTTTGAATCTCTCCCCTGAGTGGCAATGTCTAGTCTTTGATCAAGCGATGCAGACTGTAATTCAGCCATGAAACGTGATTACCTTGTGGACTGCACAAGATGGATACAGCGTGAATGTATCAGGTGACGAAACCCAAAGGCCGCTCATAGTGTATTTTACTGTCTTACTGTGATTGAATAGAGACCCTAAAGTTGAGGCGATACATTGCCACTTGTATGTATTAGGACAATATGGCACATAATGGCACAGATAGGCACATACAGTGCATTTGGAAAGCCATGATGTGCTCCAACTCCCCAACCGACTCGGGAGGTGAAGGTCGAGTCATGCGTCCTCCGAAACATGACCCGCCAAACCGCGCTTCTTAACACCCGCCCGCTTAACCTAGAAGCCAGCTGCACCAATGTGTCGGAGGAAACACCATTCAACTGACGACCGGGGTCAGCCTGCAGGCGCCGGGCCCGCCACAAGGAGTCGCTAGAGTGAGATGAGTCAAGTAAAGACCCCGACCAAACCCTCCCCTAACCAGACAACGCTGGGCCAATTGTGCGCGGCCCTGTGGGACTCCCAATCGCGGCCAGTTGTGATACAGCCCGGGATCGAACCCAGGTCTGTTGTGACGCCTCTAGCACTGCGATGCAGTGCCTTAGAAATCTGTTCAACTTGGGAGACCCACCAGTTTTTTAAATATTTAATTCATTTGCAAACATGAAAAAAAGAAAATGGTTTTGCTTTGTCAGTCTGGGGTATTGTGTGTAGATTGATGAGGGAAAAAAACAATTGAATCAATTTTATAATAAGGCTGTAATGTAACAAAATGTGGGAAAAGTCAAGGGGTCTGAATACTTTCCAAATACACTGTACAAAGACATAATGTATGTGTGTTTCTTTGAAGAGTGTAACTGTTTGTTTAAATCATTTTGTATGCCGTTATTCCATCTTCTATCTGTCTTGGGTGTCATTGTACTCTGTGACATTTTCAAACCCATCCATAACAACTACTTTTGGTCATACAGTGTTCAAGAGGCATGTAAACACATACACGCACATATAAGGCACATAGTTTAGTAGGTCTATCATTGACCGATTCTCCTCTCAGGACGTTCTCAGGACTTGCTGTGGTCCGTAGTCTCCCTGATCATCATGGCCCCTGGAGCCACAGGGCCACTGTCATGCGCTTTCCATAGAAACGACCATGTGAGGTCCCTCTCACTGCTGCCACTGTGGCACTGTACTCTCACAAGGCTCGCATTGTCCACGGAGGAGAGGAAGAGGGAGGGATGTGAAGAGAGTTTGGGAGAGAGAGATGAAAGGAGAGAAAGAAACAGTGAAATAGAGGGTGGGCGTGGAGGGAGTAATAGAGGGTGGGCGTGGAGGGAGTAATAGAGGGTGGGCGTGGAGGGAGTAATCGAGGGTGGGCGTGGAGGGAGTAATCGAGGGTGGGCGTGGAGGGAGTAATCGAGGGTGGGTGTGGAGGGAGTAATTGAGGGAGGGAATGGTAGAGGAAGAAAGCATGTTTGGGTGCCTTTTCATTATGTAGGAAATCATTAACTCATCACTTACTGTTAAATAGGGAGCTTGTAGCAGTCTTAAGGGAAACGAAGCCGCAGGAGGCAGGTGGGTAGATGTGGTTAGATTTATTTACAAAATGGTGCTAATGTTCCAAAGTGACGTTGATCACTGTACGTATTTACAAAGTTCCCACTTCAAACTTCAATATTTAAAAGAAAAAGCCTTCAATCGGGTTAACAAAAATAAAGATTTACCATAAAAGACACAGGTGGGGTCTACCTGGCTCGAAAGCAGCCTTTCCTGTTGAGATACCAAAACCAATCTGACAAGAAAATCCCAAAATGGGTGTTTACTGTGAATACGCTTGGTCACTCCTTGTCTCAATGACAGAAATGCATTTTAATGTTGGGAAACATAAACATTTTCAACGGGGAAATGAAAGTCTCAAATGGTGGGAATTTGGATAGCGCACTACATATAGGACACGTCTAGTTTTAAACCATAACCAATTGGTCCTGATTAGACAAAACCTTCCATTCTGGACCATGTTATACATGCATCCTCCTGGCTGTTATACTTTCATCATTTTCATGTGGAATACACAAAGCCAGTGTGGAAAATATTTAGGGAGCTATGCCCAATCATATAATTATGGGAGCCTTGCACTTCATTCTCTGTTTGCTTGTTTGATTGTGGCCTACACTCAAGTAGCTAACAGTGATATTGTGGGTTATCTGAGTGCATGAATTCCTATGTAATTGTGGCTTTAGCTTGTGGTGCACGTAGGATACCAGCTGGCACCAGGAAGCCCACTTCACTGCCATACTCAAAGTTACTACGGCAGTATTGAGGCAGTCACAGTCTAAAATTGTGGATTTGGGATTAGCTGACCCACACGGTGTATTAACCAAACCTTTTTCTATGTAAAATATGGACGAGTCAAGGATCTGTGTTCTGAGACTCTCTTTGTTTGTCTCGCAGTATGGACGGTCAGACAGCTACCGCGTGGCCACCACGACGGAGAAGGACGAGAAGGAGTCCCCCAAGAAGGCGGACTCCAAGGCAGACAAGAAGACCAAGGACATGGAGGAATTGAAGAAGGAAGTTCCCTTGGTATGTAGTGCGTCATTCCTACTTCCTGTTTCCTGTCAGTGCACCGTGGCCTAGAGCAGTGTGTCCTGCGACCGGCACTGGTCCCTGGGATGTTGCTAACTGGTCCCTCAGATGGTTAGCTGAAACCAATTTAGATTCATCTAGAGTGCTAGTTTTAGCCTAAGGAGAAAGGACCATAACTTGCCGGACACTGGTATAATAAAAGTTTGAGAAACACTATCCTAAAGAGCACCCACTGGGCACAGACATCAATTCAACGTCTATTCCACGTTGGTTCAACGTAATTTCATTGAAATGACATGGAAATAACGTTGATTCAACCAGTGTGTTCCCAGCAGGCAGTCTTTATGTATTCTGTTTGGGACAGCAACAAAGTTGTTAATAAATGACTTCTCAGATGTTTGGACAATGGATTTTGGCAGCCTGTATTCCTGAAAATCTATTTTATTTTTGGCAGTAAATTCATCTCATGGGTGTCAAGCAAAGGAAATTGTTTTTTGTTGTTGGTACGAATAGTACTTTGTGGCGAGAGGCACTTCCAATATAAACTAATCCTGTTTGAAGAAGATTTACTCTGTTATGAGGCATAAGGCCAAACCATGACAATATTAATATCCCTCTGAAACACAGCCGGAAAATGTCTCCAGCGCTATTCACAATATATATTTGCAAGAATGTAGTTAAAACTAGAGATTTATTCAATGTTTTCAACTTTTCTCTTATAGACGGAACACAAGATGTCCATCGAGGAGGTATGCCAGAAGTACTCTACCGACATAGTCCAGGTACGTTCATCACCTCAAGACTTTTCCCAAAACCTGTGTTGGGGCTTTTAAAACGAAACATATTAGAACATTAATGGTAATATCAGTTGTCACACAAAATATCAGCCAATCCCTCTCCCTCCTCACTCACCCCCTCTTCCAGGGTCTGACCAATGCTAAGGCCGCTGAGTACCTGGCTCGTGACGGCCCCAACGCCCTCACGCCTCCCCCCACCACCCCCGAGTGGGTCAAGTTCTGTCGCCAGCTGTTCGGTGGCTTCTCCATCCTGCTGTGGACTGGCGCCATCCTCTGTTTCCTGGCCTACGCCATCCAGGCCGCCACCGAGGACGAGCCCGCAGGAGACAATGTGAGTGACAGAACCCCACAAAATGACCACCATTATCACTTGGCAGGGGACAAAGGGATGCAAGGTTATAGATGGCCTTTTGGGTTCAGCTTAATGTAGTATTTCCAAAATGTAGCATTAGGATTCAACTTGGGAGGTTGTGGCTGATTCTTACTTGGCACTAAAATATTTGGGAAACTATGACTTGCTGAACAAGGAAGTGTCTAGTGTCTAGTGTTGAGATGAGTCAGAGTCCCATGTGTTCCTTAGATCCAGCTATATGGTTCAACCAACCCTAAATGAATGGGAAGTATAGGCACCATCTAAAATGATTAATGGTTAAACAATATTTCTCTCTCTCTTTGCTCTCTCTCTCCAGTTGTACCTGGGTAATACTAAATGAGGCATTTGAATTTCCACGAATTTCATTGAATTTATCAATGATTTATTTCCTCTCCTGTATATTTTCCATTAATTCAAAGTCAAATTCAAATGATTCTGCATCCTGTGTACTATTTCAATAAAAATTCAAGAACTGAATTGGAATTGATTAGCCATTCTCAATTCAAATCTGAATTGACCCCAACGCTGCATGGCATGTGGCATTATAGATTCAGCCATATAGTTCAACCAAACCTATAATGAATTAAAAAGCTAGGCACCATAATAACATTATCAAACAATGAAGTTATATTTTTCCCAGCAAACAGTGAACGTTCCTGCAACGTTAGGTAACGTTCCAATGGAGTCCCAATTTGTTTTTCAGATAACTTTAGCATGACAACATCCCATGAATGCTTTTAAAATGTCCTGGGAAAATGTTATTTGATAAACATTAGTAGAAGGACATAATAGTTATAAGAACGTTTGTATCAAATGTTCCAATACTGTTTGTTTTTTACATTGTTTGCTGCGTTCTCTCTCTCCAGTTGTACCTGGGTATCGTTCTCTCGGCTGTGGTCATCATCACCGGCTGTTTCTCCTACTTCCAGGAGGCAAAGAGCTCCAAAATCATGGAGTCCTTCAAGAACATGGTGCCCCAGGTAAACAAACCTCTTCTTAGACCTTACCACCCTATCCTATTATCTCCTACATTCCCACCAGTTATAGCAGGGTTCCTCAACTGGCGGCCAGCAAGCTGAATTTGGCCAGCAGTTGATTTTATTTGCCCCCCAAGTTTTCTGACCCCAAAATATATATTTATTTAACAAAATCGCGACATAAAAGACTGTAAAACAAAAACAAATCAACTCCATGTGATTTTAATTCTGGAAATCTGTTAAAAAATATTCCCAGACATAGTATAGAGATATGTGTGATCATATACAAATGTAAGCAAGGTTTGAAATGATCATGTATTAGTCAAATGTTATAACTGTTTGGGCATCTTGCGTTCAATTTGCAGTGTACAAATTATTTATAATTATGTTCCCGGCCCCCAGACCATCCTCTCGAGAAAAAAACGGCCCTGAATCTAGTTGATGATCCCTGTAGGACTCAGTGTCTGTAATACTAATTCCAATCCTATTAGTCTCATCATATGTGTTTTACAAATTATAATCCAGACTTGTTTTTCTAGATGACAATGGGTGGGGTAGTTGTGGCAGTGACTCAAAATAATCTGTGACCCTAATCCAAATGTTCCCCCTCAAAACACACGTAGCCGACATTGTTTTGGCCATTGTAACCAGCGGTTAGTCTATTCTACGTCTTTGTAAGTGAACATGATGCATATGGTCATTCAGTGGTGAGTTAATAGCCAGTCAGACAGCGGCTCAAATGTTCAGTCTCTATGTAGTCCATACATACAGTCCATAGGTAAGCATTTTCTATCCAGACTCTTTCTATGGTCAGTGCCAATAGTCAGTCAATGGTTAGTTGGTTACTTTACAGTCCACTATTTATCTGCCTATCTCTATGCAGTTACGTAGTTATAACATAAAACCCCATCATTACTAGTTAGTTTAGGGTCAGTGATAGCGTGTAGTGGGTTTTACTGTTACCCCAGTGTTACACCTGAATGTATAGTCAGTTAATGGTTGGTTTATGGTTCCTACTTCACCATTGGGGTTTCCTCTGTCCACAGCAAGCGCTGGTGATCCGTGAGGGCGAGAAGATGCAGATCAACGCTGAGGAGGTGGTGGCTGGAGACCTGGTGGAGGTGAAGGGAGGAGATAGGATTCCCGCCGACCTCAGGATCGTCTCTGCTCATGGCTGCAAGGTAAACCTACACACACAGACACACACACACAGCATATGTTTTACTATCCTTGTGGGGGACCAAAAAATTGATTTCCATAAAAAAATCCTATTTAAAAAACCTAACCCTAATTCTAACCCTACCCCTAATTGTAAACCTAACCCCTAAGCTTAAAATAACCTTTGGAGAATGTTCCTTGTTGGGACTTTTGAGGATTTCCTGTACCCACAAGGATAGTAATACAAACTGATACACACACACACACACACACACACACACACACACACACACACACACACACACACACACACACACACACACACACACACACACACACACATACACTGCTCAAAAAAATAAAGGGAACACTAAAATAACACATCCTAAATCTGAATGAATGAAATAATCTTATTAAATACTTTTTTCTTTACATAGTTGAATGTGCTGACAAAATCACACAAAAATAATCAATGGAAATCCAATTTATCAACCCATGGAGGTCTGGATTTGGAGTCACACCAGATGTGCTCAATTGGATTCAGGTCTGGGGAACGGTCCATAGCATCAATGCCTTCCTCTTGCAGGAACTGCTGACACACTCCAGCCACATGAGGTCTAGCATTGTCTTGCATTAGGAGGAACCCAGGGCCAACCGCACCAGCATATGGTCTCACAAGGGGTCTGAGGATCTCATCTCGGTACCTAATGGCAGTCAGGCTACCTCTGGCGAGCACATGGAGGGCTGTGCGGTCCCCCAAAGAAATGCCACCCCACACCATGACTGACCCACCGCCAAACCGGTCATGCTGGAGGATGTTGCAGGCAGCAGAACGTTCTCCACGGCGTCTCCAGACTCTGTCACGTCTGTCACATGTGCTCAGTGTGAACCTGCTTTCATCTGTGAAGAGCACAGGGCGCCAGTGGCGAATTTGTAAGCACAAGCCCCACCTGTGGACGTCGGGCCCTCATACCACCCTCATGGAGTCTGTTTCTGACCGTTTGAGCAGACACATGCACATTTGTGGCCTGCTGGAGGTCATTTTGCAGGGCTCTGGCAGTGCTCCTCCTGCTCCTCCTTGCACAAAGGCGGAGGTAGCGGTCCTGCTGCTGCGTTATTGCCCTCCTACGGCCTCCTCCACGTCTCCTGATGTACTGGCCTGTCTCCTGGTAGTGCCTCCATGCTCTGGACACTACGCTGACAGACACAGCAAACCTTCTTGCCACAGCTCGCATTGATGTGCCATCCTGGATGAGCTGCACTACCTGAGCCACTTGTGTGGGTTGTAGACTCCGTCTCACACTCCACTAGAGTGAAAGCACCGCCAGCATTCAAAAGTGATCAAAACATCAGCCAGGAAGCATAGGAACTGAGAAGTGGTCTGTGGTCCCCACCTGCAGAACCACTCCTTTATTGGGGGTGTCTTGCTAATTGCCTATAATTTCCACCTGTTGTCTATTCCATTTGCACAACAGCATGTGAAATGTATTGTCAATCAGTGTTGCTTCCTAAGTGGACAGTTTGCTTTCACAGAAGTGTGATTGACTTGGAGTTACATTGTGTTGTTTAAGTGTTCCCTTTATTTTTTTGAGCAGTGCATATACATAGCTCACATTCAAATATAACACACTCACGCAATTACATATTTTACATACAAGCTTTTTAAAGTTGTAATCAAGTTCCCTGGATTTTGTCCTTCTCCTATAGGTGGATAACTCCTCCCTGACAGGCGAATCAGAACCCCAGAGCAGGTCACCTGACTGTACCCATGACAACCCCCTGGAGACCCGCAATGTCGCTTTCTTCTCCACCAACTGTGTTGAAGGTACGGTCGTCTTGGCAACTGCATCGTCCCCATCTCCCTCTTCCTCTTCCTGCTGGCCCATTTCCTTCTTCTCATCATCATCATCATCATCATTGTTGTCGTCTTAACCATCACTGCCCCATCACTCTACATGTCGTCTTAACCATCACTGCCCCATCACTCTACATGTCGTCTTAACCATCACTGCCCCATCACTCTACATGTCGTCTTAACCATCACTGCCCCATCACTCTACATGTCGTCTTAACCATCACTGCCCCATCACTCTACATGTCGTCTTAACCATCACTGCCCCATCACTCTACATGTCGTCTTAACCATCACTGCCCCATCACTCTACATGTCGTCTTAACCATCACTGCCCCATCACTCTACATGTCGTCTTAACCATCACTGCCCCATCACTCTACATGTCGTCTTAACCATCACTGCCCCATCACTCTACATGTCGTCTTAACCATCACTGCCCCATCACTCTACATGTCGTCTTAACCATCACTGCCCCATCACTCTACATGTCGTCTTAACCATCACTGCCCCATCACTCTACATGTCGTCTTAACCATCACTGCCCCATCACTCTACATGTCGTCTTAACCATCACTGCCCCATCACTCTACATGTCGTCTTAACCATCACTGCCCCATCACTCTACATGTCGTCTTAACCATCACTGCCCCATCACTCTACATGTCGTCTTTCCATTCCTGTTTTCTTTCTTTTTCTCTTACTTCTTCTCTTTATCCACCTCTGAACGGGTTTAAGGTGGAAAATGCTGGCTGCCATAGCAACAAGGCACCCACCATTTTAACAAGCACCCAACCCAGCGCCCACGCACACTCTGTCTCTCTCTCCTTCTTTCTTTCACCTCTCTCTTCCTCCCTCTTCTTTGAATTCCCTGGCTGCCCTTTTCCTTCCCATCTGTCCATATCTCCTCATCTTTGAGAACACTCCATCTGGTGTCAATATTAGCTTAGCGTCTCCCTATGGCTCAGTGGTCTAATGGTAGTGTCAATAGAGGATGACACACATAAATGGCTACGGTCTAGATTCAGTCAGTTCAGCTTTAACCTGCGGTAACTGACAACTGCAAAGCATATATTTGTTTTTTGTTTGTTTAGGCAACGTCGGAGGCGTAACTGAGTTGGAGCGGTCGAATCCACGATCGGCCTGTGTGTTATACCTGCCGCGGACATTGCCCATTGGATGCATTAGTAAAAATCCCATGCAGCCATGTTGCAATGTAATCCACGCCTCGATTCGGCTTGTATAAATACTTCTAATTTTGTTGAATGATTTTTCAATTTGAGTGTCATTATTTTTATAGAGCCTACACTTTCTCTTTGGAAACTTCTAAAGCGAGTGGGATGGCTGTGGCTTCGTGACAATGACCACAAGAGCAGCCGCTCACCGATTTGACAGCTCCAACGCAGTTACACCTCCAACATTGCCTACATTTTTTTTTTTTTAAACGCTGATATGGAATGCAATTGTCGGTTACGGCAGGTTAACGCTGATCTGATTGAATCTAGGCCTTAGTTGTCTGATGAAGCTAAGGCCTGGCACTGGTTACCTGTAGGCCCCAAATATACTAAAGAACTATGATTTACTTCATAGAATGGTATATGCCGCCCCCATGTGGTCAGAACAGTGTATTGCACCTGCACTGGTGGCGATTTGAAATACTTGAGTGGCATTTCAGTAAATAACACTTCAGCAGTTCAGTATTATAATTTTTTGAATGATTACTTTAGGGCTATTAACTATAAGGGAGTGATACAAAAAAATGATTATTAAAAACATTTGATTTGCACGTTGAGTTTTTCCTCCAAGTGCTTTTCATTGTATCGGGGTAACTCATCATTTTACACATGGCACCACAAATGGTATTACAAATCTTTGACGATACACTAATATAACATGCAAGTAAAGTCATCTAACGTCCTTCTCTCCTCCTCACGGTCACCAGGCACGGCGCGTGGCATCGTGGTGTGCACCGGCGACCGTACCGTCATGGGCCGTATCGCCACCCTCACCTCCGGCCTGGAGTCGGGCAAGACCCCCATCGCCAAGGAGATCGAACACTTCATCCACCTGATCACAGGCGTGGCCGTGTTCCTGGGCATCACCTTCTTCATCCTGGCCGTCTGCCTGGGCTACACCTGGCTGGAGGCCGTCATCTTCCTCATCGGCATCATCGTGGCCAACGTGCCCGAGGGCCTGCTGGCTACTGTCACTGTGAGGGGATATTTTGGTGGATTTTAGTGTTGTGTTGTGTTTTGTGTGGTGGACGGAGTTGCGAGGGGAAGTTGGGGGTAGTGAAGAGTGGACTGTGTGTTTGTGTGTGTTCTGCTTTTTCCTCTGTGTCGGTGTCTTGTGTTGTACTTCTGTGTCTGTCTGTCTGTCTGTCTGTCTGTCTCTTACTCTGTGTGTTATATCTCTGTGCTAATATTTCCATGTGTTCCAGTATCGCTGTGTGGTTATCCGTCTGTCTGTAATAATAGAGGCGTTCGAATCCACGTGTCTTCTGTGATGGTTGTGGTGGTGTATCTCTCTACTATTAGTGTATCTCTCTCTTTTTCTCTTTCTCTCTCTCTCTCTCTCTCTCTCTCTCTCTCTCTCTTTCTCTCTCTCTACAGCCCTTTGATTTTATGTACCTGTATCTCTCTCTCTTTTTCTCTCTTCTTCCCTCTTTGTGTCTGTGTCTCTTTTTCAGGCTCTCTCGACGCCTGCGTCATTCAGTGTCAGTGACTCCCCCTGGTCAGTTGTCTTCTATGACAACTGTTAAGAGAGACTGATGAATGCTAGGCTAATGTTAATGTAGATGCTGGGCTGTTGCCGCTCTCGCTGCTTGGCTAGTAGCCTGTATGGCCCATGATACGTTCCGCCATTTTGAAAGTCGCATGAAACACTGGCGCCTGCCTTTCACTGCTTTTTACTCTGTGCTTGGCTTTCCTTCTCTTTCTTTCTATCTTTCTGCATTTCTCTTCTGGGCTGTGAAATATACTGTAGTATTTGATTTGGCTCTAGTGCATTTTAATGTAATGGGCAGCGGGGGGGGGGGTGGAATGACTGGGGTTTGTACAACTCCATGTCTCAAGGGTAAGTGTGTAGGTATCTTGTATTGGTTGGTCATGGGTTTCTTCTCTGCAGATGCAAGTAAGTTGTTGATTGGTTTTGAGGGTCTAGGGCGTCTACACCTGGAGTTGTGCATCCCATGTTTTTACTTTTACGATTCGGTGCTAATCTTTTCTCTCATTTTCTCCCATTCTCTATTTGTTACTTTCTTTTAACCCTGTCTTCTTTTCGCAATCTCTGGTTGCTTTTCTGTCTCTCTCTTTTCTCTCTCCTTTCTCTGTCTCTCTCTTTTCTCTGTCTCTCTCTTGTCTCTCTCCTGTCTCTCTCCTTTCTCTGTCTCTCTCTTTTCTCTCTCCTTTCTCTGTCTCTCTTTTCTCTGTCTCTCTCTTGTCTCTCTCCTGTCTCTCTCCTTTCTCTGTCTCTCTCTTTTCTCTCTCCTTTCTCTGTCTCTCTTTTCTCTGTCTCTCTCTTGTCTCTCTCCTGTCTCTCTCCTTTCTCTGTCTCTCTCTTGTCTCTCTCCTTTTCTCTGTCTCTCTCTTTTCTCTCTCCTTTCTCTGTCTCTCTCTTTTCTCTGTCTCTCTCTTGTCTCTCTTTCTCTCCCTCTCTGTCTCTCTTTCTCTGTCTCTCTTGTCTCTCTCTGTCTCTCTCCTTTCTCTGTCTCTCTCTTTCTCTCTACTTTCTCTGTCTCTCTCTTTTCTCTCTACTTTCTCTGTCTCTCTCTTTTCTCTCTACTTTCTCTGTCTCTCTCTTTTCTCTCTACTTTCTCTGTCTCTCTCTTTTCTCTCTCCTTTCTCTGTCTCTCTCTTTTCTCTGTCTCTCTCTTGTCTCTCTCCTGTCTCTCCCTTTTCTGTCTCTCTTTTCTCTCTCTTTCTGTCTCTCTCTTTTCTCTGTCTCTCTGTCTTCTCTGTCTCTCTCCTTTCTCTGTCTCTATCTTTTCTCTTACTTTTCTCTCTCTCTTCTCTCTACTTTCTCTGTCTCTCTCTTTTCTCTTATTTCTCTGTCTTTTTCTATCTACTTTCTGTCTCTCTCTTCTCTTACTTTTCCTGTCTCTCTCTTTTCCTCCTTTCTCTGTCTCTCTCTTTTCTCTCTACTTTCTCTGTCTCTCTCTTGTCTCTCTCCTTTCTCTGTCTCTCTCTTTTCTCTGTCTCTCTTTTCTCTGTCTCTCTCTTGTCTCTCTCTTGTCTCTCTCCTTTCTCTGTCTCTCTCTTTTCTCTGTCTCTCTCTTGTCTCTCTCCTTTCTCTGTCTCTCTCCTTTCTCTGTCTCTCTCTTGTCTCTCTCCTTTCTCTGTCTCTCTCTTGTCTCTCTCCTGTCTCTCTCCTTTCTCTGTCTCTCTTGTCTCTCTCCTTTCTCTGTCTCTCTTTTCTCTCTCTTTTCTCTCTCTTGTCTCTCTCCTTTCTCTCTCTTTTCTCTCTCTTTTCTCTCTCTCTCTCTCTCTCTCTCTCTCTCTCTCTCTCTCTCTCAGGTATGTCTGACCCTGACCGCTAAGCGTATGGCTCGTAAGAACTGCCTGGTGAAGAACCTTGAGGCTGTGGAGACCCTGGGTTCCACCTCCACCATCTGCTCTGATAAGACTGGCACCCTGACCCAGAACAGGATGACCGTGGCCCACATGTGGTTCGACAACCAGATCCACGAGGCCGACACCACTGAGGACCAGTCTGGTAGGAGAGAGGGGTTTAAGTTCACTGAACTCGTTGTTTATGTTCTTTACTATAACATCAAAGTCACTGCATCTTAGGCATGCATATTGTGATCACAGTTATTAATATGGTGGCACCAGTTTAGGGGATTAAGTCTTGTAGTCTCTGGAATTAGATTACATTTTGCAAACCAGCATAATGTGGTTTGCAGGCCTGATGTGGCACCCGAGTCAGAAGTATCAGACCACTGTGTTAGGGAATAACTAGGCCGTCAAAGATTGGCCTTATGTTGTTTGTAACATCTTGTATCAAAGGATTAGCATTTTTTTAATGGTAGTACATGTATTTATGCAGGCCTTGATGGAGGCTTCAGGGCTGCCTGTGAGCACATGAACGCAACAACCATGTGTCTGTCATTAACAATTCTTCCTCCCTCTCTTCTCCCCAGGCGCCTCCTTCGACAAGAGCTCGGAGACGTGGTTGGCGCTGGCGCGCGTGGCGGCCCTGTGTAACCGGGCGCAGTTCAAAGCGGCTCAGGATCAGCTTCCAATCCTGAAGAGGGACGTGGCTGGCGACGCCTCCGAGTCGGCGCTGCTGAAATGTATCGAGCTGTCCTGCGGCAGCGTCAGACAGATGAGGGAGAAGAACAAGAAGGTGGCCGAGATCCCCTTCAACTCCACCAACAAGTACCAGGTGAGGGACCAATATAGGGAACAAGTGCGCACCCTGGATCCCTGGGGCTGTATGTATCAAATGTCTCAGAGAAGGAGTGCTGATCTAGGATCAGGTAACACCTATCCATGTGATCTTATTCACTGTGTTACAAAAGGCAAAAGCGATCCTGAATCAGCCGGATACATACGGCCCTAGGCCTAGATGTGGGTCTGACCCTGGTCTTACCTGGGTCCGGGTTAGGGTTGAAGCTATGGTCAGGGAAAACAAGGGTTTTCTAAATCCTTATATAAACAGTTTGTATAAGGACTTTGTATAAGAGGCTGAACACGGTGTATGATTGTGCTCCCCCCTTGCCCCTCTCCCCAGCTCTCTGTGCATGAGACGGAGGACGAGAACGACAACCGCTACCTGCTGGTGATGAAGGGAGCGCCAGAGAGGATCCTGGACCGCTGCTCCACCATCTTGATCCAGGGCAAGGAGCAGCCCATGGACGAGGAGATGAAGGAGGCCTTCCAGAACGCCTACATGGAGCTGGGAGGACTGGGAGAGAGAGTACTCGGTGAGACAGGAGGGAGAGAGGGCGATAGGGAGAGAGGACAGAGGCGGGATGAGGGAGGGAGTCCTGGGTAAACAAGAGGGTGGGAGAGAGGTATAGAAAGTTCCAGGGCGCTTGCACGGAGCTGGGAGGACTAGGAGGGAGAGTGCTCGGGTAAGAGAGAGAGAGGGAGGGAGGGATGAGAAGAGGGAAGAGGGTAAGAAATGGGAACCTAAACCGTCCTTTCAGAATGTATACACTAATACTGATAATAATACCAATCTTAATACTCCCCAGGTTTCTGCCACCTGCTAATGCCTGAAGACCAGTACCCCAAGGGCTTTGCCTTCGACTGTGACGACGTCAACTTCACCACAGAGAGCCTGTGCTTCGTGGGCCTCATGTCCATGATTGACCCTCCCCGTGCCGCCGTGCCCGACGCCGTGGGAAAATGTCGCTCCGCTGGCATCAAAGTCATCATGGTGACCGGCGATCATCCAATCACAGCCAAGGCTATCGCCAAGGGCGTGGGCATCATCTCCGAGGGCAACGAGACCGTGGAGGACATCGCCTCTCGCCTCAATATCCCCGTCAGCCAGGTCAATCCCAGGTAAGGAGAGTGTGTGTGTGTGTATGAGCATACTTTATCTATCTTGCTTTCACACGTATATACAGTGAGTGTACACAACATTAGGAACACCTGCTCTTTCCATGACATAGAATGACCAGGTGAATCCAGGTGAAAGATATGATCCCTTATTGATGTCACTTGTTAAATCCACTTCAATCAGTGTAGATGAAGGGGAGGAGACAGGTTAAAGAAGGATTTTTAAGCCTTGTGACAATTGAGACATGGATTGTGTATGTGTGCCATTCAGAGGGTGACTGGGCAAGACAAAAGATTTCAGTGCCTTTTAACGGGGTATGGTAGTAGGTGCCAGGCGCACTGGTTTGTGTCAAGAACTGTAACGCTGCTGGGTTTTTCACGCTCAACACTTTTCCGTTTGTATCAAAAATGGTCCACCACCCAAAGGACATCCAGCCAACTTGACACAACTGTGGGAAGCATTGGAGTCAACATGGGTCAGCATCCCTGTGGAACGTTTTTGACAGCTTGTGGAGTCCATGCCCTGGCAAATTGAGGCTGTTCTGAGGGCAAAAGGGAGGTGCAACTCAATATTAGGAAGGCGTTCCTAATGTTTTGTACACTCAGTGTACTTAACCAAGCACTCAGATAGTCAGTCAGTCACACCCAATTGCTTGCATAAACGTGTGAACTAAAAACACTAACTTTCTGC
This sequence comes from Salmo trutta, assembly GCF_901001165.1. Lineage (NCBI taxonomy): Eukaryota > Metazoa > Chordata > Actinopteri > Salmoniformes > Salmonidae > Salmo > Salmo trutta. The sequence goes on along the minus strand of NC_042990.1, from coordinate 10,245,678 downwards.
AGTTCTGTGTGTGTCTGTCTCAGTGATACCAACCATACTCTCACTACATTTACATTTTTACATTTTAGTCATTTAGCAGACGCTCTTATCCAGAGCGACTTACAGTACTGAATGCATACATTTCATACATTTCATTTCATGCATTTTTTATATTTTTTTGTACTGGCCCCCCGTGGGAATCAAACCCACAACCCTGGCGTTGCACACACCATGCTGGCGTTGCAAACACCATGCTCTACCAACTGAGCCACAGGGAAGGCCACTGTGGCTCACTGTCTTCCTGTGTGTGTGCGTTCCAGGGATGCCAAGGCGTGTGTGATCCACGGGACAGACCTGAAGGATCTGTCCCAGGATCAGATGGATGACATTCTGAGGAACCACACTGAGATTGTGTTCGCCAGGACCTCCCCACAGCAGAAACTCATCATCGTGGAGGGCTGCCAGAGACAGGTGAGGGGAGCACACGCACACGTGCACGCATACACGCACGCACACACACACACACACACATACACATACACACACACATACACACACATACACACACACACACAGACAGTCATGCAATGTGCACACACACACACACACACACACACATGCACACAAACAGACACGTCTGGCTTTCTTGACATGAAAGGACTTTAAAGTATAGAAATCTGAAGAAACAGATTCCCCACTACAGATTCTCATACAGTAGTAGATAGAATATGAAGGCTTTTATAGGAGGCTTTTAACAATTTTCACTAACCTGTCTTTCAGGGTGCCATCGTGGCTGTGACTGGTGATGGTGTGAACGACTCTCCCGCCCTGAAGAAGGCTGACATCGGCGTCGCCATGGGGATCTCTGGCTCAGACGTGTCCAAACAAGCCGCTGACATGATCCTGCTGGACGACAACTTTGCCTCCATCGTCACCGGAGTGGAAGAGGGTGAGAGACAGAGGGAGAGGGAGGAAAGGAGTGAGGAAAGAAGGGAAGGAGGGAGGGAAACGAGGGAAAGAAGCAGGGAGGAGAAAGGTAGGAGGGAAAGAGGTATGCAGATGTAGGATCTTCATTTGATCACCCTGTTGCAGGAGAATTTTTCCGCAATGCAAGAAATGAAAAATGAAAATTTATGAGGTTTTTAAAAAGGCTTCTGAAGTTTTTGTTATTTCCACTTTGAAATTTCAGACTTGATTTTCCCTTACGAGAAATGTATCAACTCCTACAAAAATGCCCATTAATAATATCCACATAATAATTCACATTTCCTGTTGCTGCAGGATTATTTCCCTGCTGTAGCAAATTAGCTCAAATTAAGATCCCACATCTGTAAGGAGGGTGAAAATGAAGGAGAGAAAGGGGGTGGTATGAATGACAGGTAGGATGAAGAGAGTAAGAAAGGTCAGCGAGAGTAGAGAAGGAGACAAGAAAATAGAGGCAATGGAATATTTAGAGACAAACGAAAAGTGCTGTTTAGAAAGGTAACCTATCTGTAATATGAGCCTATTGTATGAAAATAAGATACATAAGGATGTCGTCCTGGGCTAGCCTATACAAGCCTTTTCTCTTGTGTCCCTCCAGGCCGTCTGATCTTTGACAACCTGAAGAAGTCCATTGCCTACACCCTGACCAGTAACATCCCTGAGATCACCCCTTTTCTCTTCTTCATCCTGGTCAACATCCCACTGCCCCTAGGGACCATCACCATCCTCTGTATCGACCTGGGAACCGACATGGTGACATACACACACACACACACACATGCATGGCACATGCACACACACACACACAGGCAAATTGTAGTTTGTTCAATTTATACATTTTCAAATCAAATTGTATTTGTCACATGCGCAGAATACAAAAGGTTTAGACCTTACAGTGAAATGCTTACTTACAAGCTCTTAACCAACAATGCAGTTTTAAGAAAATACCCCCCAAAAAGTAAGAGTAAGAAAAACAAATCATTTATTAAAGAGCAGCAGTAAATAACAATAGCTGGGCTATATACAGGAGGTACCAGTACAGAGTCAATGTGCAGGGGCACCGGTGTCGAGGTAATTGAGGTAATATGTAGAGTTATTAAAGTGACTATGCATATATAATAACAGAGAGTAGCAGCAGCGTAGAAGAGCGGGGGGGGGGGAAATGCAAATAGTCTAGGTAGCCATTTGATTAGATGTTCAGGAGTGGTAGAAGCTGTTTAGAAACCTCTTGGACTAGACTTGGCGCTCCGGTACCGCTAGGGTGGCAGGAGTCTTTGACAATTTTTAGGGCCTTCCTCTGACATCGCCTGGTATAAAGGTCCTGGATGGCAGGAAGCTTGGCCCCAGTGATGTACTGGGCCGTACGCACTACCCTCTGTAGTGGCTTGCGGTTGGAGGCCGAGCAGTTGCCATAACAGGCAGTGATGCAACCCGCCAGGATGCTCTCGATGGTGCAGCTGTAAAACATTTTGAGGATCTGTGGACCCATGCCAAATCTTTTCAGTCTCCTGAGGGGGAATAGGTTTTGTCGTGTGGACGCCAAGGAACTTGAAGCTCTCAACCTGCTCCACTACAGCCCCGTCGATGAGAATGGGGGCGTGCTTGATCCTCCTTTTCCTGTAGTCCACAATCATCTCCTTTGTCTTGATCAAGTTGAGGGAGAGGTTGTTGTCCTTCCACCACACGGTCCGGTCTCTGACCTCCTCCCTATAGGCTGTCTCATTGTTGTATGTGATCAGGCCTACCACTGTTGTGTCATAGGCAAACTTAATGATGGTGTTGGAGTCGTGCCTGGCCGTGCAGTCATGAGTGAACAGGGAGTACAGGAGGGGACTGTTCACGCACCCGTGAGGGGCCCCCGTGTTGAGGATCAGCGTGGCAGATGTGTTGTTACCTACCCTTATCACCTGGGGGCGGCCTGTCTGGAAGTCCAGGATCCAGTTGCAGAGGGAGGTGTTTAGTCCCATGGTCCTTAGCTTAGTGTTGAGCTTTGAGGGCACTATGATATTGAACGCTGAGCTGTAGTCAATGAATAACATTCTCACATACTGTAGGTTTTCCTTTTGTCCAGGTGTGAAAGGGCATTGTGGAGTGCAATAGAGATTGCATCATCTGTGGATCTGTTGGGGCGGTATGCAAATTGGAGTGGTTCTAGGGTTTCTGGGATAATGGTGTTGATGTGAGCCATGACCAGCCTGCCAAAGCATTTCATGGCTACAGACGTGAGTGCTACGGGTCTGTAGTCATTTAGGCAGGTTACCTTAGTGTTATTGGGCACAGGGACTATGGTGGTCTGCTTGAAACATGTTGGTATTACAGACTCAGACAGGGAGAGGTTGAAAATGTCAGTGTAGACACTTGCCAGTTGTCCTGGTAATCCGTCTGGCCTTGCAGCCTTGTGAATGTTGACCTGTTTAAAGATCTTACTCACATCGGCTGCAGAGAGCGTGATCACACAGTCGCCCGAACAACTGATGCTCTCATGCATGTTTCAGTGTTACTTGCCTCGAAGCGAGCATAGAAGTTATTTAGCTCGTCTGGTAGGCTCGTGTCACTGGGCAGCTCTTGGCTGTGCTTCCCTTTGTAGTCTGTAATAGTTTGCAAGCCCTGTCACATCCGACGTGCGTCGGAGCCGGTGTAATACGATTCAATCTTAGCCCTGTATTGACGCTTTGCCTGTTTGATGGTTCGTCTGAGGGCATAGCGGGATTTCTTATAAGCTTCTGGGTTAGAGTCCTGCTCCTTGAAAGCGGCAGCTCTACCTTTTTAGCTCAGTGCGAATGTTGCCTGTAAGCCATGGCTTCTGGTTGGGGTATGTACTTAATTTGAATCGAAGGTCAGTTATCTCATCCAAGTGTGTGCTTTGGTCTGTTGTCCTTTGCACCACAAAGAGAGTCAGTCTATTGGAATGTGTATTGACATCCACGGTCTTCTCCTAACGCTACTGTATGCCTACAGGTGCCAGCTATCTCCCTGGCCTACGAGGCAGCAGAGAGTGACATTATGAAGAGACAGCCCAGAAACCCAGCCAGGGACAAACTGGTGAATGAGAGGCTGATCAGTATCGCCTACGGACAGATTGGTGGGTTTTTAAAAAGTCTATCTCTCTGTTCACGTCATTAGTCTGCGATGGATTGACTCCCGGCCTAATTCTAATTCTAGTTCTATAGGCAGAGTAGATAAAGCTAACACATCTTCCTCCCTCTGTCTCTGTAGGGATGATCCAGGCTCTGGGAGGGTTCTTCTCCTACTTTGTGATTCTGGCGGAGAACGGTTTCCTGCCCTCTTTATTGGTGGGCATCAGGCTAAACTGGGACGACCGCTCCAACAACGACCTAGAGGACAGCTACGGACAGCAATGGGTACGCTGCCCACCTTTCTCTCTTTTTTTTTCTCCCTCCGTTTTCTTTTTTTCTTCATCTTTTAAAAAAAACACTTTTTCTTCTTTTTTTTCTTCTTTCTCTCGTCTTTACTCACTCTAAGTTCTTACCCCTCTGTCGTCTTATTTTATTTCATCCAGTCCTCATTAGTCTCATTAAATGAATTGCTCTCTTAGTCATCGCCACAGCTTTCCGCTTAGTCATCACAACTATCCACTTAATCATCACCACAACGTTCCACTTAGTTACCTCTACTCTCGTTCGCTCTTTAACCCTCCCTCCTTGTGATTTCCTCTCCCTCGCATGCCAGACCTATGAACAGAGGAAGATAGTGGAGTACACCTGTCACACAGCCTTCTTCGTCAGTATTGTGGTGGTACAGTGGGCTGATGTCATCATCTGTAAGACCAGGCGCAACTCTGTCTTCCAGCAGGGCATGAGGTCAGAACCCTTTATATTTGCACCTGTCCTCTAATGACACAGACTTTGGCATGATTAAAAAGCAGACCACTTCTTTTCTCTCTTCAGATTCTGTAGGGTTATGAAGCCCCTCTACTTTATGTCTCTCATAGCTAGGATAAATGTTGAGATTCATTATTTGTTTCTTTACAGGAATAAGATCCTGATCTTTGGGCTGTTTGAGGAGACGGCCCTGGCTGCTTTCCTGTCCTACACCCCAGGCATGGACGTGGCTCTCAGGATGTACCCCCTCAAGTGAGTACTCCAGCCTCTGTTCTCATTCACACAGAGCAACAGCACCCTCTACTGAGTGACGTTTATATGACAGTTACTTGACAGTAAATTACGACTGTGTGGACTGGAGACTATTTCAATCCATTAATGGGAAAATGATTTCCTCTTTAAGGAGAATTATTCACTCAACTGAATGGCCCTCTGGCTTTTTCTTCCTTTTTCTCTCCATCCGTCTTTTTCTCTCTTTCTCTGTCTCAGGCCCAGCTGGTGGTTCTGTGCGTTCCCGTACAGTTTCCTCATCTTTGTTTACGATGAGATCCGCAAACTCATCCTGCGCCGAAACCCCGGAGGTACTACTCTCTCACAAACACACTTACTGTACTCACTATAGACTTGTGTATGACGTACTACAGTACCCATAATAACATTTACTACGATGGAACTGGGTATCTTTCACAGAGCGTTGTGGGTACTGTTGTACATCATGCTACAAAATTGAAAAAAAAACAAGAAAATGCTGCTGTCGGGTTTGCTTAATATAAGGAATTTTAAATGATTAATCCGTTTATACTTCTCTTTTGATACTTAAGTATGTTTTAGCAATTATATTTATGTTTGGTACTTATGTATATTTAAAACCAAATACTTTTAGGGTAGTATTTTATTGAGTGACTTTCACTTTTCCTTGAGTCATTTTCTATTAAGGTATCTTTACTTTTACTCAAGTATGACAATTGGATACTTTTTCCACCACTGCCTCTGATACAAATGTTTGCTGTTTCAATTAAAAATAATTCCTCTCTCTCTTTCTCTCTGCTCCCTTCATTTTCTCCTTCCTTTCTCTTTAGGCTGGGTGGAAAAGGAGACATACTATTAAATTATCAAACCATTCTTTACTTCTCACCCCCTTACCTCCCCCTCTTTTTCTCCTCCCTACCTCCACCCGTCCCTCTAATCACATACAAACCATACAAGAAACCGCATCTGAAAACTCCTCCATTCCTCATCCTGTATTTTCATCCAACATCGCCTTGAGGACAAGAGGACCAACCACAGAGAAGGAGAGGAACAGGACGATCACGCCAGATCCCTGTGCCTCTCTTCGTCTCTGCCTTTTTTTCTGCCAAAAGACTACAGCATAGTCAACACTGCCAATACTCTTCGAATGTTTACTATACTGTTATGACACTGTTTATAAATGTGCTAATACACTGTCATGTACAAAATACCGGTATCGCTCTCCTCTATCGACTACAAAATGGCAGCTGCATCTAGATTCCACGGCGAGTGGTGTGGCGCCGTTGTCACCTGTTCCACCCCGGCATCCTCTCGACACGCTCCCTCCCTCCACCAATCCTCTACTTAACATGCCCCTCAAGCCACTCCCACCACTCCCTGGCCCAATGGGTATAACAGAAAGATCCCACTGCTGACAACAGTAAACGTGGAATAATCACCCACGGCCTCTACAGGGGTAAAAGAAAATCCGCCTCCTTCCTGCTCGTGTTCCCCTCCCTCCTCCTCCTGTTTTTCTGCCAATGTTGTTGTTTTCTAAACAATTGTTGGTAACATTACTGTGTGTTTTTTAATGTTCGGAGTGGGTCTGAGAACTGCTTGTCTGTCCGTCCCTGTTTATCCGTCTGTTGGTGAGCACCGTGCGATTTCCCCTGCCCTTGTAAACCCCCCCCCCCCCCAACTCACCCCTGCTAATAAAATACAACAATCTTTCTGTATCCTAAGAAAAGAGATTTCATTCCCATGTCATTATTTAAATAAGTGAACAATGGAATAAGACACTGTACCTTACATGCGAAACAGCAGCAAGAAATGAAATAAAATATAAGGATCCCTCTTTTTTTCAGTTTGGCCTCAGTTTGTTTTTGTGTGTGGGGTTTGGCAGAGAAAGGCAAGACTGTAAATACATTTTTCACACTATCAACACTCCTGATACCATTTTAAGGCAGACAGGGTGTCTCGGGTTACATACCAGCGGGATTGAAGGGTTGTCTGCAATGAGGTGTGTTGGGAGCGCCAATAGTGAGATGATCATCACTTCTTACTACACTTATTTTCACACCGCACACAATTATTCTGCTCTACCTACTCACTCATCATGGTTGGGAAAATAATATATATATATATATTTTTAAGGCACAAGAAAAAAAAAAATAATAATGGAAATATGCTAATGAATAATCAAGGTAAAGTAACATTTCATAGGTATCCATCCATTCACCACCTCAGTGGAATACATACGGGCAATAATGATGACGCTCACATCCTCTCTGTACACCACCAGGCTTTCACATTGCTGTACATCCGTTGTCGTTTTCCCTCCCATTTAGATCCTGCTCTACTGTAGCTAGTAATATGGAAGCCGTATAAGTCCTAAAAAAACATGAACATATACACTGGTGGAAAAAGTACCCAATTGTCATACTTGAGTAAAAGCAAAGATACCTTACAATTTTTTTGCAATTGCTCACACGCTTGTTGCGGAATTTGGCTCATTGTGTCAAAACTCTACACACAAGCCAAATAAGACACAACCCTTGGAGATAAACATCTCACTTCTACGTCAAAACAAAACTCTGCAATCAAAACCTAACAATCCTTTTTCAAAATGGCATTTTTGCAACAAAATGGCACACACATGCACCATTTGAATGACTCTTTCAAAGCAGCAACAACACACTGAGGTACTTTATACAAAACACTGCTGTCTTTAGTACTTTGTATACCTTTTAAATTTTCTCATACAGGCTTCTGTGAAAGATTGTTCCAGTACAGTACATCTACTCACATTTCAATGAACACAAAAATAGAAACGCTTCAGAAAAAAATATATGCAGCTTATTTTTTTGCCATTGCAGGTTTTTACAACAAAAAAACAAAGAAAAGTAGAATTACAGTAACCGATACAATATGTTACTGTAAACTCATGGAAACAAAAATAATTACAGCCAATCACAATGCCAAGCTCTATACACCAATTGGCAACACCCACTTATCTCAGATGAGATCAGGGCCACATTGGTTGACCATGTGCTCAACCATGGATTGAGTATGAGGGAGGCTGGGCAGAGAGTTCAGCCCAACCTGAGCCGCTACACGGTTGCATCTATCATCCGTACATTCAGAAATGACAACCGGTAAGTTACCTACCATCTACACTATGTTCTTTATGTACAGTGGCAAGAAAAGGTATGTGAACTATTTGGAAATACCTGGAATTCTGCATAAATTGGTCATAACATTTGATCTGATCTTCATCGAGGTCACAATAGACAAACAGTCTGCCTAAACTAATAACACACAAACAATTATATATTTTCATGTCTTTACTGAACACGCCATGTAAACATTCACAGTGCAGGGTGGAAAAAGTATGTGAACCCTTGGATTTACAGTTTTTTCCAACTGCTTACACACAAAAAAATTTCATGTCACACGATTTTTGAAACCTCTCACTCAAAGTGCAAAACTACACACCAAATATCCAAAACCATAAGCTATTTCTCAGCTTTTGACTCAGTTATCAATTGCATAAAACACTTTTTTCAAAACACTACACACAATTCTCTACCTAAAACACAAAAATCTAACAGGAAGTGACTTGCTGTCACGTCCTGACCAGGTAAAGAGGTCATTTGCCACAGTAAAATTGTCAGGGCGTGGCAGGGGGTTGTTTTGTGTGGGTTTTTGTGTTTTTTGTTTCTATGTGGGAGTGTTCTAGTTTTCTATTTCTATGTGTTGTTTTCCATGTTTGGCCGGGTATGGTTTCCAATCAGAGGCAGGTGTCTTTCGTTGTCTCTGATTGGAAGCCATACTTAGGCAGCCTGTTTTTCTTTGGGGTTTGTGGGTAGTTGTTTCCGTTTAGTCTTGTGTACCTGACGGGACTGTTATCGGTCTTTTGATGAGGTGTATTCATTAAAGAAAAAGAATGAGCACTTTACATGCTGCGCCTTGGTCTCCTTTCAACGACCCCTGTGACACTTGCTTTCCTTTTCCAAACACAACCAATCAAAATGCTACACTTATTCACCAGGTTACACACACACTCCTCACATGTGCAAACACTAATTGCTTAACTGATCACTAACCAATCACTGCTTTACTGGAGTATAGGCCTATAAATAGGTCAAAGGTCAGATTACCTGTTTTGAACAATGGATGCCAACAATGGACAGAGAGCAAGAGGAGTAAGAGGGAGAGGCAGGGGACAACAACGAGGACAAATTCAAAGACGAACAGTTGGAGGAGGAGTAAGAGGAAGAAGAGGACAAGGGCAAAGAAGAGAAGGAAGGAGAGCCATCTCTGATGAGATTAGGGCAACACTTGTTGATCATGTGATCAGCCACGGTTTGACCATGAGAGAGTCTGGACTGAGAGTCCAGCCCAACTTGAGTGGATTTACAGTGGCGTCCATAACTCGAACCTTCAGAAATGAGAACAGGTATGCAACTATCTGACTATTTTAGCATTACAGTAATGTACTGTAAAATACGTATGACTGCATAGTATTGCATAAACATTTGTAACTCTAAGCCATCCATTTACTGCACTGCATTGAATGAATGAGGTTGGTTACCATGCTGTACTACATTTTTTTGTACATTGTTTACAGTTCCTATGCTGAACACATACTGTGTTTGAATTCTGTACAGAGTGGAAAGGCAAAGACATCATGGAGGACGAGGACGCTTGTTTACAGATGTACAAGAGACTGCAATTATAAATATGGTTTTGGCCAACAATGCAACTAGGATTCGAGAGATAAGAGAGCATATCTTGAATAATGACACCATATTTAACAACATCAATGCTGTAAGCCTGTCGACCATACAACGCATCCTCCAACGGCACCGAGTGACGATGAAACAACTTTACAAGGTGCCATTTGAGAAACTCTGACAGAGTCAAGAATATGCGACATGACTTTGTAGAGGTATGTATGCAACACTACTTCCTGTACTTCAGACATACCATATTTACTCATCTGTATATCCTTTTGTCTGTTACAGAGAGTATTGGAGCTGGATGCCCATGTAATTCGCCATTCATTTATTTATGTGGATGAGGATGGCTTCAACCTCACCAAAACCAGGCGCCGCGGAAGAAATGTAATAGGACAGAGGGCAATTACCAATGTCCCTGGACAGCGTGGGGGTAATATAACTGTGTGCTGCCATCACTCAAAACGGGGTCCTCCATCACAATGCCACACTGGGTCCGTACAACACCGGCCATATGCTCACTTTTCTGGATGCAATTTACACAATGCTTGTCCCTGATCCAGATCAGGAGCCTGCTAGATTTGTGGTTTTATGGGACAATGTTAGTTTTCACCGGGCTGTTCTGGTCCAAAACTGGTTTGCCACCAATCCACAATTTGTAGTTTTGTACCTACCTCCATATTCACCTTTTCTAAATCCCATAGAGGAATTCTTCTCAGCCTGGCGCTTGAAAGTGTATGATCGCCAACCCTATGCCCGCATGCCGCTTCTCCAGGCAATGGAGGACGCATATGGGGACATAGAGGTTGCCTCTGTCCAAGGTTGGATACGCCATGCTAGGAGATACTTCCCTCGATGTTTGGCAAGAGAAAATGTATCTTGTGATGTGGACGAAGTATTGTGGCCAGACCCAGCCCGGAGAAGAGATGAAGCGTAGCTTAGCACTGGTGACTGCCCCCCCCCCCCCTACCAATTCCTGGACTGCCCCCCCCCGGGACCCCACACACACAATTGTGTTCTTTACTGTATTCTAAAGAATATACTTTTGGTTTACATATGTTTATGGTTTTGTTGTATGCTACTGTATACAACAGTAATGTTTGGCCTAATAAATATTTTCTATTTCTACATTGCATTGGTGTTTACAGTGTACTTGTTACCCCTCTCAGCAGATTACTTTCACTGTAGAACATTGTATTGAAATGGAGATATAAGCCTATGAAAGACCAAAGAGCTTTAGATTTAGAACAACAGTGTTTACATGGTATATCCAAAAATGTACTATTATGAAAGCAGTGTTTGCCATTTGATGCAAATGCTTCATTCTGACATGTGTTTATGGCATTTTGAATGCAGTGTTACATTTTGAAGGAGATGTGAGGCATTTTGCATTTTGTGTGTGCAGTTTTGGGAATTGTGTGTAGAGTTTTGAAAAAAGGAGACAGTTCTGAAAACGTGTGTAAGCAGTTGGAAAAAACTGTAATAACTGGTTGACCCTCCTTTGGCAACAATAACCTCAACCAAACGTTTTCTGTAGTTGCGGATCAGACCTGCACAACGGTCAGGAGGAATTTTAGACCATTCCTCTTTACAAAACTGTTTCAGTTCAGCAATATTATTGGGATGTCTGGTGTGAACTGCTCTCTTGAGGTCATGCCACAGCATCTCAATCGGGTTGAGGTCAGGACTCTGACTGGGCCACTCCAGAAGGTGTATTTTCTTCTGTTAAAGCCATTCTGTTGTTGATTTACTTCTGTGTTTTGGGTCATTGTCCTGTTGCATCACCCAACTTCTATTAAGCTTCAATTGGCAGACAGATAGCCTGATGTTGGTGTGCTGTGCCTTTTTTTCCCCACACATGGTGTTGTGTTTTCCTTCCAAACAACCCAACTGTAGTTTCATCTGTCCACAGAATATTTTGCCAGTAGCGCTGTGGAACATCCAGGTGCACTTTTGCAAACTTCAGACGTTCAGCAATGTTTATTTTGGACAGCAATGGCATCTTCCGTGGTGTCCTCCGATGAACACCATTCTTGTTTAGAGTTTTACGTATCGTAGACTCGTCAACAGAGATGTTAGCATGTTCCAGAGTCCTTAGCTGACACTCTAGGATTCTTCTTAACCTCATTGAACATTCTGTGCTGAGGTCTTGCAGTCATCTTTGCAGGACGACCTGGAGAGTAGCAACAGTGCTGAACTTTCTCCATTTATAGACAATTTGTCTTACCGTGGACTGATGAACATCAAGGCTTTCAGAGATACTTGTGTAACCTTTTCCAGCTTTATGCAAGTCAACAATTCTTAATCTTAGGTCTTCTGAGATCTCTTTGTTCGAGGCATGGCTCACATCAGGCAATGCTTCTTGTGAATAGCAAACTCAAATTTTGTGAGGTTTCTTTTATAGGGCAAGGTAGCTCTAACCGACATCTCCAATCTCGTCTCATTGAGGGTTAGCTGACTCCTGACTCCAATTAGCTTTTGGAGAAGTCATTAGCCTAGGGGTTCACATACTTCTTCCAACCTACACTGTGAACGTTTAGATGATTTATTCAATATAGACACGAAAAATTCAATAATTTTTGTGTTATTAGTTTAAGTACACTATGTTTTTCTATTGTTGTGACTTAGATGAAGATCAGATCAAATTTGATGACCAATTTATGCAGAAATCCAGGTAATCTTGCCACTGTATGTATATTGTAGAATACTGCAGTCCGACATATCAGTAGGCCTATGTTACTCAGTGATTGTTGGCCAATGTTACAGTAATGTAATTTCATATTGAAAGAAAATAGATTATTTTAGCTTACTGTATCAATCATATCATATATGTGGATCTTCTGCAGAACAGAGAGACGGCCAGGCCATGGTGGAAGACACCGGCTGTTCACACCAGAACAGGAGACCGCTACTGGGAACATGGTGGTGGCAAACAATACCATTAGACTACAAGAAATCCAGAACCACATAATTGCAGACAACACAATATTCAATAACATTCACCAGGTGGGCTTGTCTACATTGGACCATGTATTCGGTGAAACTCAGAGAGGGTTAAAGAACAGTGCTATGTGCAAGTAAGTACTATACTGTGAATTTACTATCATATCAGCACTCTATAGACACATAACAGTACTGTAATCCAGTGTATTGTGCCTCACCATATTGACTGCTCTAGGTCTGTCACATATTGTCTTGTTGTCTGTTTCAGAGAGTCTTGGAGCTGGATGCCACTGCAATTCAGCACATTTATATTTACATTGATGAGGCTGACTTCAACCTAGCCAAAAGAAGGGGATGATGACGGAACATTATTGGCCACCGTGAATGTCCCTGGACAGTATGGAGGGAATATCCCCATGTGTGCAGCCGTTAGCCAGCAAGGTGTCCTCCATCACCATGCCAACCTTGGTCCCTACAACACCGCCCTTCTCATCACATTCCTGGACATACATGGCATCCTCATTCCAGCCGAGCAGAGGGCTGGACCAGAGCAGACCAGGTATGTTGTCATCTGGGACAACGTGAGTTTCCACCGGGCTGCTCTAGTCCGCAACTGGTTCATCGACCACCCACAATTTTTTGTTCTATACCTCCCACCATATTCCCCATTCCTAAACCCAATTGAAAAGTGTTTTTCAGCATGGCGATGGAAGGTGTATGACCGCCATCCCCTCGCACGCATGCCTCTTCTTCAGGCATGTGGTGTAGTTGATATGGTGGCTTTCGGCGGCTGGATCCGTCACTCCAGAAGATTCTTTCCCTGCTGTTAAGCCAGGGAGAACATCGCTTGTGATGTAGATGAGGTGCTGTGGCCAGACCAAAATAGGAGGTAGGATGCAGCCTACTGTCTTTTTTGCATGTGTTGTTGTCTTTGTGTTTAGAGTTTTGAAAGAATGAGCCAATTTCATTTTTTTACATTTTGTACAGAAAACCCTGTATCTTACTGAATGTTTGTCCTGTAGGGTATGGAAAGTGTTAAATACCAAAACACAAGTGTTCAAAAATACTGCATTTTGGAAATAAATTAATGTTTTTGTTAATGCATTGCATTTGTGTTTATTAATGTACAGTTGAATTCGGAAGTTTACATACACTTAGGTTGGAGTCATTAAAACTTGTTTATCAACCACTCCACAAATTTCTTGTTAACAAACTATAGTTTTGGCAAGTCGGTGAGGACATCTACTTTGTGCATGACACAATCATTTTTCCAACAACTGTTTACAGACAGATTATTTCACTTATAATTCACTGTATCACAATTCCAGTGGGTCAGAAGTTTACATGCACTAAATTGATTGTGCCTTTAAACAAAATTCCAGAAAATGATGTCATGGCTTCAGAAGCTTCTGATAGGCTAATTGACATCATTTCAGTCAATTGGAGTTGTACCTGTGGATGTATTTCAAGGCCTACCTTCAAACTCAGTGCTTCTTTGCTTGACATCATGGGAAAATCAAAAGAAATCAGCCAAGACATAAGAAAATCTGGTTCATCCTTGGGAGCAATTTCCAAATGCCTGATGGGTACCACGTTCATCTGTACAAACAATAGTACGCAAGTATAAACATCATGGGACCAAGCAGCCGTCATACCGCTCAAAAAGGAGACACGTTCTGTCTCCTAGAGATGAACGTACTTTGGTGCGAATCCCCAGAACAACAGCAAAGGACCTTGTGAAGATGCTGGAGGAAACAGGTACAAAAGTATCTATATCCACAGTAAAACGAGTCCTATATCGACATAACCTGAAAGGCCGCTCGGCAAGAAAGAAGCCACTGCTCCAAAACCGCCATTAAAAAAAACAGACTAAGGTTTGCAACTGCACATGGGGACAAAGATTGTTCTTTTTGGAGAAATGTCCTCTGGTCTGATGAAACAAAAATAGAACTGTTTGGCCATAATGACCATCGTTGGAGGAAAAAGGGGAAGGCTTGCAAGCCGAAGAACACCAACCCAATTGTGATGCACGGGGGTGGCAGCATCATGTTGTGGGGGTGCTTTGCTGCAGGAGGGACTGGTGCACTTCACAAAATAGATGGCATCACGGGAAAAATTATGTGAATATATTTAAGCAACATCTCAAGACATCAGTCAGAAAGTTAAAGCTTGGTCGCAAATGGGTCTTCCAAATGGACCAAGCATACTTCCAAAGTTGTGGCAAAATGGCTTAAGGACAACAAAGTCAAGGTATTGGAGTGGCCCTGACCTCAATCCTATAGAAAATATGTTGGCAGAACTGAAAAAGAATGGAGGCCTACAAACCTGACTCAGTTACACCAGCTCTGTCAGGAGGAATGGGCCAAAATTCACCCAACTTATTGTGGGAAGCTTGTGGAAATACTAATTGAATGTATGTGCACTTCTGACCCACTGGGAATGTGATGAAAGAAATAAAAGCTGAAATAAATCATTCTCTCTACTATTATTCTGACATTTCACATTCTTAAAATAAAGTGGTGATCCTAACTGACGTAACATAGGGAATTTTTACTCGGATTAAATGTCAGGAATTGTGAAAAACTGATTTTAAATGTATTTGGCTCAAGTGTTTGGAAACTTCCGACTTCAACTGTATATTTGCGTAGGTATACATTACTGTAACAATCTTTTACAACCGGATTGTAACGGTCGTCATATATACTGGACCAAGGCGCAGCGGGTTGAGTGCTCATTTTAACTTTTATTGAACACATAACGAAACAAAACAAGAAAACGCACAGTATTGCAGGCTACACACATAGCTATGCAAAAACAACTTCCCACCAGGGACATGTGAAAACAGGGCTACCTAAGTATGACTCCCAATCAGCAACAACGATGTACAGCTGTTCCTGATTGAGAGCCATACAAGGCCAACACAAAGAAATACACAAAATAGATAGATCATAGAAATACAAAACATAGAACATAACCAAAACCCCGGAATACACTAAACAAACAGCCCAACAAACCCCGAACCACATAAAACAAACACCCCCCTGCCACGTCCTGACCAAACTACAATAACAAATAACCCCTTTACTGGTCAGGACGTGACACGGATACAGTGTAACACTGAAAATGCAAAAGGCATAAACCTTCTGGTTCGATATTCATAGTGTTTTGTGTTGAGCACATCCGTGTGTTGTTGGTTGGTAGACAGATCTAATCATTTGACGCGTGTGTGTGTCATTTTGATGCAAAAAAAACATTTTAGAAAGAGAAAACAGTTTTGAATGAAGTGTTTGCTTTTGCTAGAGATTTATAGTTTTGCGTTTGTGTTTTGGGAAAATGGGCCAAAGATTCAGCAAACGTGTGTAAACAGTTGTGGAAAACTGTAATATATATTTAATTGCTCAAATATACTTAAGTATCAAAAGTAAATGTAAGACTATAAATCATTTAAAATTGCTTATATTAAGCAAACCAGACGGCATCATCTTGTTTATTTATTTACGGATATCCAGGGGCACACTCAACATTCAGACATAATTTACAAACTAAGCATGTGTGTTCAGTGAGCCCACCAGATCAGAGGCAGTAGGGATGACCAGAGATGTTCTTTTTAAGTGCGTGAATGGACAATTTTAATGTCCTGCAAAGTATTCAAAATGTAATGAGTACTTTTGGGTGTAACGGAAAATGTCTGGAATAAAAAGTACCTTCTTTTTTGGGGGGATTGTAGTGAAGTAAAAGTTGTCAAAAATATAAATAGTAACGTACAGATACCCCAAAAAATGTTTTACTTAATTACTTTACACCACTGTACATATAATAGATATTTATGAAGATATGAGTCCTGAATATTTGTGAATATTAAGTCATTAGATTTAGCCTATAAATATATGAAATTCCTGAAAAAAATACATTTCAAACAACACACTTTGCAATATACTATGGGAGATGAATACTTAAGGAACCATAGATCAAGAGCATGATTCTAGTATATTCAATAATACCTTCCACTCACAAGGATCATAAAAACAGTCATACTTCTCTTTATTTGAAGGGGTATACGACGGTCCCTTGTTATTGTAGAGCCCACAAATTATTTGATCCAAACATTTATTAGTATTCATGATTCTTAAATAATGACCTATTGTTATTGAGATGTATTACATGAATGTTCATTTGAACATTATATTTTACATCCGCCTTTAGGGGCAGCGTTAGGGGGATTCATTTCTAAAGGTTTTAACTGTATCGCATAGGTTTACGGCGATGGGTGTTGGTGTGTGCTTGCTTTAGTAATGGGCTTCTGAATGTGTGTGTGTGTGTGTGTGTGTGTGTGTGTGTGTGTGTGTGTGTGTGTGTGTGTGTGTGTGTGTGTGTGTGTGTGTGTGTGTGTGTGAGAGAGAGAGAGAGAGTGGGAGAGTTTGTGCTTCATGAATACTATTACAGGGCTGAGGAAGCCAATGTTGGCTTGCCCATCACGCGCGCGCACACACACACACACACACACACACACACACACACACACACACACACACACACACGCACACACACACACTATCCTGGGGATATAGGTCAACCCGTTTGCACTGGATCCAGATTTCTAGACCTTCTCTCTCATGAGACTGACTGCTTTATCGCTCTCCATTGTCCATCAATTACTAGAAACCAGTTTAACCCAAATGGGCACATAAAACCCTTGATTGTTACAGCACATACGTTACTGTAGCAGCTCCTGGGGCCAGGGGCCTTTGTGAGCCTTTGAAACCCAATACATATCTTTAATTATCGAGCTTAAACTATCTCTCCCCGTCCCTCATAACAATAAAACACAATTCACAAACGCAAACAGTAGCATCTGCTTCATAGAATAACAAAACATGCCTTGAAGCTAGCTACCTCTCAGCACAGCACAAATATGTCAGCTCATTATGATGCGCACACACACACACACACAAACACACACACAGGGGCTCTCTTTGGCAGCCGTCCCCCCTGTAATCTCCCCACAACGTGCCCCCCTCTCTCCCGCTTCACTGTTCTGTGTGATAGAATATCGATCGCTCGCCTCGGCGCGTCATTGAGGGGGGAAAAAGGGAGGGTATGGTCAGACATGCTCCAAGGTTGTTTCCTTGGCAACAGGAGGATGGGTCAGAGTGTTGCCATGGCTCCTAGGTCGCCGGGGTCAGGTGGTGGGGGAGGGGTCAGTGGGTCGGCCAAATCTGTTTGGGTGTCAGTTAATGGGTAAGGGAGGTTGGTGTTGGGGAGAGCTCCTGCAATATTGCAGTGCTGGTAATGAATGTGTGGATACAGGGTGTGACACCGTCATGTACATATTACAGTGTAGGCACACACACACACACACACACAAACACAGGAAAATATAAACAGGATATGGATATGTCTGATTACATAGTTCAAAGTAATCTGACGCATACAGATGTAGGATCTTAATTTTAGCCAGTTCGCTACAGCTGTAACATTTATCTGCAACAACAGGAAATTGACATTTTTGTTGGGGGTGATATATTTTTCGTAATGGAAAATACAAACTTCAGAAGTATTTTTAAACCTCAAATACTCTACACGTTTTAAACGTCCTCCATTAGAGAAAAGTTATTCTGCAACAGGGTGATCAAATTAAGATCCCACATCTGTATATATACAGCATATTTTACAGGTGTGAAGTGTATAACAAGACAAGACAATGGCCACACGTGATTTACAGTAAACGCTTTTAGAGCAAGCATCAGAACAGTATACAAATATAATTTTTTATTTTCACAATTTAGTATTACAACCTCATTTGCATGCACAAAGACTGAAAAAAACACCGTAACTTTCGATGTTATGGTGCTGCTAATGAAGTCTCGTGGCTGTTGGCTGAAGAGCTTTCATCAGTGTATGAGGACCATTTTCAGACACAAATGTGAAAGTTCACGGTCTTCACTGTGACTTCTTCTATTTCTAAAGGGACGACCCTGCTCCGTTCTATAGAGAGCACTGCACAGCGCAACCACTGCAAAATGGGATCCTAGTAAGGGTAACTGTTCGGGGATGTGAACGAGACAAGAGAAACAAAGAGAGACAAATCAAATGTGGATACTCAAAGTGGTTAAATCCTGATGTGTAATAAGGGTGTGTACATTTTTTTTTTAGGTTTACAAAATCAGGATTGTGGTTTGTCTTAGTAGTACGAAAGGACATTAATGACAAAAGGTGGAACCCCTCACTTGGACAGTAGGTATAAAAGGAATAGGGGATGCTGGGGGAACAAGCCAACATGGATAACAGGGTGAAACGCATGACTATCCATAGCTGCACAATTATGTGCCCGCAATAATGACCCTGAGGATGAAAAAAAAAAGCAATTTCTCTAAAGCTCAGACTATATACATACATAACGTATAATTTGCTTAGACACAGCAGAATTTAGGTGTTTAGGTGCATTGTACAGATACCAACACGCATGGAGTTAACTTCTTTGAGAACGTATTCCATCCTAAAACGGTTTAAAAGAAAATCATGTCAAAAGCAACAGACAGAACCCTGGACAGCTACATTTTCTTGGATGACATCTAAGATTGAAGGGTACTTTTTGTACACTTAACGGAGGGGATAAATAAAAAGCGCTCACTAATGTTGCCAGCCGTATGGGGTAAGTGAACCTATGAAATAGAAACGATAAAGAGAGATCATCCATTCCATGCATGAGGGTAAATGACAATTCATCTGTCCTCATACCAATAAACCCCAAACCATAGCAGTTCATAACTAGGACCTTATTCATTCAAAAACAATAAGAACAAGAACAGGTAATAAGTCGTGAAAAGTGTCCAGTTTCTCCTGCATCACAATGATCACGATGCCAAGCATCTAAGCTGTTAGATTCGTCCAGTCAGATTGCAGAGAGGGTCTACAGCCAGAAGATGGCACTGGCAGTCCTAATCCCAAACCTCCTCTTGCTTTGAGACTCCTAGTAAGAACTCTGAACAATCACCTGTTCATTCTCAGCCCCCCCCACCCCAAAAAGGCAGCGCTTTACATTATTCATTGTTCCAGGGTAATAACAGAGGAGTCATTGATGAAACTACATCGTAACAAGTGAAAGTAGGGAGTTACATAGTAGGAAACTAATGACTGTTATTTCCAAATGTAGGCTATAAGAGCTGCATAGTTGCTATTTAAATCATTGCACAAATATTGACTTATTACAGAGAAATTATACAAGGTATTCCTCTGATAGACTTACTATCAGACCCTACATTTTGATATACAAACCTGAATCTTATACGAAATACATTCTAATAGCTTCTCCACAAAACAGGACAGAAACTAGATAAGATGAACAGTTCAAAACCAAGGTTATTTGAGCCTTGAAATCAACAAAGCAAGTTATATATTTTTGATAATAAACATATTTACGTTGTATAGCCTACCCAACAATAGTCATAATTAATGAATTGGTCGCGTTCCCTTGCTCAGACGTTGAATGCATCAACCAATGGTTGCGTGCTACGTCATCGACTGTGCCATCAACTGACAGATTACTAAAGCATAATGATGAGGTTAGCTGATATGTCAAATACCGATCTAGGCGTTGTAAGATCTGGCAGGCATCTGCAACGCCTGGGCAGAGGAACCCGCCCATTGTTTTCAATGCAGCTATTGGGCATGTTCCTCTGCCCAGGCGTTGCTGACGCATGCCAGATCTTACAACGCCTGGATAGGTATTTTACATATCATCTAGCCACATCATATGTTATAGCAATCGGGTGTCCGATGGCACAGTCAATGACATGGCACGCAACCATTGGTTGAGGCATACAAAGTCTGAGCAGGGGAACACGACCAATACCTGGCTGATTGCTCCAGATATGGTGATAGGATGTATATTTGAATGTCTCGAGCGCGCGGAGTGTCTCTTGAGCAACTTTTGCAAGGTGTCTGGCTGCTGGAGTTTGGCTCGTCGGGTCAAAGTTTCTTCATTCAAAAAACGAGAAGAAAGGTAACATTGCCACAGATTTAACTTTCTTTGTGTTGTTAGACCATTGGTTATGACAGTTTGCGTTTGCCAAATTAACCACCAAACATTTAACGTTTTCCCCCTCGGCTATCGCAGGCAATCTGCTCTAACAAAAGCTTCGTTTCCCCCTCAATTGACACCACAGACCAATTAAGATACATTTGACTTTTCTCTCAGTTGTGATGGTAGGCTAGCCTAAAACAATTTCCTGTCTCCATTTTAAATTGTGTTCAGTATTTCTGTCTGTAGGTATGCTCCTAATATGCTATCATAGGTGTAGTAGTCTCCTTCTTCTGCTGATTTCCAGTCCGACTGGATGCTTTGTTGAGTATTGCTGCCTTTCACTGTTTGGAAAGTGCAATGCAAATTTGTTCACAAAAAAGGGAAAAAAGGAATTTGCACCACTGTCTAACAGTATATACTGTATATATACCACAATCAAACCCTACATACTGTATATATACCACCATCTAACACTACATACTGTATATATACCCCATCTAACCCTAAATGTAATCTAACACTACATACTGTATATATACCCCATCTAACCCTAAATGTAATCTAACACTACATACTGTATATATATATATATACCACCATCTTACCCTACATACTGTATATATACCCCATCTACCCTACACACTCTATATATACCCCACCTAACCCTACAATCTGTGTATATACCCCATCTAACCCTACAATCTGTATATATACCACCATCTAACACTACATACTGTATATATACCACCATCTAACCCTACGTACTGTATATATACCACCATCTAACACTACATACTGTATATATACCACCATCTAACCCTACATACTGTATATATACCACCATCTAACCCTACATACTGTATATATACCACCATCTAACACTACATACTGTATATATACCCTCATCGAACCCTACATACTGTATATATACCACCATCTAACCCTACATACTGTATATATACCACCATCTAACCCTACATACTGTATATATACCACCATCTAACACTACATACTGTATATATACCCTCATCGAACCCTACATACTGTATATATACCACCATCTAACCCTACATACTGTATATATACCACCATCTAACCCTACATACTGTATATATACCACCATCTAACCCTACATACTGTATATATACCCCATCTAACACTACATACTGTATATATACCACCATCTAATCCTACATACTGAATATATACCACCATCTAACCCTACATACTGTATACATATACCACCACCTAACCCTACATACTCTATATATACCTCCATTGAACCTTTCATACTATATATATATATATATATATATATATATATATACCACCATTTAACCCTACATTTTGTATATATACCACCATCTAACCCTACATACTGTATATATACCCCATCTAACCCTAAATGTAATCTAACACTACATACTGTATATATACCCCATCTAACCCTAAATGTAATCTAACACTACATACTGTATATATATATATATACCACCATCTTACCCTACATACTGTATATATACCCCATCTAACCCTACACACTCTATATATACCCCACCTAACCCTACAATCTGTGTATATACCCCATCTAACCCTACAATCTGTATATATACCACCATCTAACACTACATACTGTATATATACCACCATCTAACCCTACGTACTGTATATATACCACCATCTAACACTACATACTGTATATATACCACCATCTAACCCTACATACTGTATATATACCACCATCTAACCCTACGTACTGTATATATACCACCATCTAACACTACATACTGTATATATACCCTCATCGAACCCTACATACTGTATATATACCACCATCTAACCCTACATACTGTATATATACCACCATCTAACCCTACATACTGTATATATACCACCATCTAACACTACATACTGTATATATACCCTCATCGAACCCTACATACTGTATATATACCACCATCTAACCCTACATACTGTATATATACCACCATCTAACCCTACATACTGTATATATACCACCATCTAACCCTACATACTGTATATATACCCCATCTAACACTACATACTGTATATATACCACCATCTAATCCTACATACTGAATATATACCACCATCTAACCCTACATACTGTATACATATACCACCACCTAACCCTACATACTCTATATATACCTCCATTGAACCTTTCATACTATATATATATATATATATACCACCATTTAACCCTACATTTTGTATATATACCACCATCTAACCCTACATACTGTATATATACCACCATCTAACCCTACGTAGAGTATATATACCACCATCTAACACTACATACTGTATATATACCACCATCTAACCCTACATACTGTATATATACCACCATCTAACCCTACGTACTGTATATATACCACCATCTAACACTACATACTGTATATATACCCTCATCGAACCCTACATACTGTATATATACCACCATCTAACCCTACATACTGTATATATACCACCATCTAACCCTACATACTGTATATATACCACCATCTAACACTACATACTGTATATATACCCTCATCGAACCCTACATACTGTATATATACCACCATCTAACCCTACATACTGTATATATACCACCATCTAACCCTACATACTGTATATATACCACCATCTAACCCTACATACTGTATATATACCCCATCTAACACTACATACTGTATATATACCACCATCTAATCCTACATACTGAATATATACCACCATCTAACCCTACATACTGTATACATATACCACCACCTAACCCTACATACTCTATATATACCTCCATTGAACCTTTCATACTATATATATATATATATATATATATACCACCATTTAACCCTACATTTTGTATATATACCACCATCTAACCCTACATACTGTATATATACCCCATCTAACACTGCATACTGTATATATATACCCCATCTAACCCTACATACTGCATATATGCCACCATCTAACCCTACATACTGTATATATACCCCATCTAACACTACATACTGAATATATACCACCACCTAACCCTACATACTGTATATATACCACCATTGAACCCTAAATACTATATATATACCACCATTTAACCTTACATTCTGTATATATACCACCATCTAACCCTACATACTGTATATATACCCCATCTAACACTACATACTGTATATATACCCCATATAACCCTACATACTGTATATATACCCCCATCTAACCCTACATACTGTATATATACCCCATCTAACACTACATACTGTATATATACCACCATCTAACCCTACATACTGTATATATACCCCCATCTAACCCTACATACTGCATATATGCCACCATCTAACCCTACATACTGTATATATACTACCATCTAACCCTACATACTGTATGTATGCCACCATCTAACACTAAATACTGTATATATACCACCATCTAACACTACAGACTGTATATATACCACCATCTAACAATACATTCTGTATATATACCACCATCTAACACTACATACTGTATATATACCACCATCTAACAATACATACTGTATATATACCAACATCTAACCCTACATAATGTATATTTACCCCATCTAACCATCTAACCCTTCATACACTAATATATATACCACCATCTAACCCTACATACTGAATATATACCACCACCTAACCCTACATACTGTATATATACCACCATCTAACCCTACATACTGTATATATACCACCACCTAACCCTACACACTGTATATATACCACCGTTGAACCCTACATACTGAGTATATACCACCACCTAACCCAACATACTGAATATATACCACCATTGAACCCTACACACTGTATATATACCACCATCTAACACTACATACTGTATATATACCCCATCTAACCCTACATACTGTATATATACCACCATCTAACCCTACATACTGTATATATATACATCCCATCTAACCCTACGTACTGTATATATACCCCCATCTAACCCTACATACTGTATATATACCACCATCTAACCCTACATACTGTATATATACCCCCATCTAACACTACATACTGTATAAATACCACCATCTAACCCTACATACTGTATATATATATACCACCATCTAACCCTACATACTGAATCTATACCACCACCTAACCCTACATACTGTATATATACCCCCATCTAACCCTACATACTGTATATATACCAACATTGAACCCTACATACTGTATATATACCACCATCTAACCCTACATACTGTATATATACCCCCATCTAACACTACATACTGTATATATACCACCATCTAACCCTACATACTGTATATATATACCACCATCTAACACTACATCCTGTATGTATACCACCATCTAACCCTACACACTGTATATATACCACCATCTAACACTACATCCTGTATGTATACCACCATCTAACCCTACATACTGTATATATACCCCATCTAACCCTACATACTGTATATATACCACCATCTAACCCTACATACTGTATATATATACATGCCATCTAACCCTACATACTGTATATATACCCCCATCTAACCCTACATACTGTATATATACCTCCATCTAACACTACATACTGTATATATACCCCCATCTAACCCTACATACTGTATATATACCACCATCTAACCCTACATTCTGTATATATACCCCCATCTAACACTACATACTGTATATATACCACCATCTAACCCTACATACTGTATATATATACCACCATCTAACCCTACATACTGAATCTATACCACCACCTAACCCTACATACTGTATATATACCCCCATCTAACCCTACATACTGTATATATACCACCATTGAACCCTACATACTATATATATACCACCATTTAGCCCTACATTCTGTATATATACCCTCATCTAACAATACATACTGTATATATACCACCATCTAACCCTACATACTGTATATATACCCCATCTAACACTACATACTGTATATATACCCTCATCTAACAATACATACTGTATATATACCCCATCTAACACTACATACTGTATATATACCCCATCTAACCCAACATACTGTATATATACAACCATCTAACCCTACATACTGTATATATATACCCCATCTAACCCTACATACTGTATATATACCACCATCTAACGCTACATACTGTAAATATCCCACCATCTTACACTACATACTGTATATATACCCCATCTAACACTACAAACTCTGTATACACCCCATCTAACACTACATACTATATATATTCCACCATCTAACCCTACGTACTGTATATATACCACCATATAACACTACATACTGTGTATATACCCCATCTAACCCTACAATCTGTATATATACCACCATCTAACAATACATACTGTATATACACCACCATCTAACCCTACATACTGTATATATACCCTCATCGAACCCTACATACTGTATATATACCCCATCTAACCCTACATACTGTATACATATACCACCATCTAACCCTACTTTCTGTATATATACCACCATCTAACACTACATACTGTATATATACCACCATCTAATCCTACATACTGAATATATACCACCACCTAACCCTACGTACTCTATATATACCTCCATTGAACCTTTCATACTATATATATATATACCACCATTTAACCCTACATTTTGTATATATACCACCATCTAACCCTACATACTGTATATATACCCCATCTAACACTACATACTGTATATATACCCCCTCTAACCCTACATACTGTATATTTACCACCATCTAACCCTACATACTGTATGTATACCACCATCTAACCCTACATATTGTTTGTATACCACCATCTAACCCTACATACTGTATGTATACCCCATCTAACCTTACATACTGTATGTATACCACCATCTAACCCTACATACTGTATATATACCCCATCTAACACTACATACTGTATATATACCACCATCTAACCCTACATACTGTATATATACCCCATCTAACAATACATACTGTATATATACCACCATCTAACCCTACATACTGTATATATACCTCCATCTAACCCTACATACTGCATATATACCACCATTTAACCCTACATACTGTATATATACCTCCATCTAACCCTACATACTGTATATATACCACCATCTAACACTACATACTGTATATATACCCCATCTAACAATACATACTGTATATATACCACCATCTAACCCTACATACTGTATATATACCACAATCTAACCCTACATACTGTATGTATACCACCATCTAACCCTACATACTGTATATATACCCCATCTAACACTACATACTGTATATATACCACCATCTAACCCTACACACTGTATATATACCCCATCTAACACTACATATTGTATATATACCTCCATCTAACCCTACATACTGAATATATACAACCATCTAACCCTACATTCTGTATATATTCCACCATCTAACCCTACATACTGTATATATACCCCCATCTAACACTACATACTGTATATATACCACCATCTAACCCTACATACTGAATATATACCACCACCTAACCCTACATACTGTATATATACCACCATTGAACCCTACATACTATATATATACCCACCATTTAACCTTACATTCTGTATATATACCACCATCTAACCTACATACTGTATATATACCCCATCTAACACTACATACTGTATATATATACCCCATCTAACCCTACATACTGTATATATACCACCATCTAACCCTACATACTGCATATATACCCCCATCTAACCCTACATACTGCATATATACCCCCATCTAACCCTACATACTGCATATATACCACCATCTAACCCTACATACTGAATGTATACCACCACCTAACCCTACATACTGAATGTATACCACCACCTAACCCTACATACTGTATGTATACCACCATCTAACACTACATACTGTATATATACCACCATCTAACCCTACATACTGTATATATACCCCATCTAACCCTACATACTGTATATATACCCCATCTAACCCTACACACTGTATATATATACCACCATCTAACCCTACATACTGTATATATACCACCATCTAACCCTATATACTGTATATATACCACCATCTAACACTACATACTGTATATATACCACCATCTAACCCTACATACTGAATGTATACCACCACCTAACCCTACATACTGTATGTATACCACCATCTAACACTACATACTGCATATATACCACCATCTAACCCTACATACTGTATATATACCTCCATCTAACCCTACATACTGTATATATACCCCATCTAACCCTACATACTGTATATATACCCCATCTAACCCTACACACTGTATATATATATACCACCATCTAACTTACATACTGTATATATACCACCATCTAACCCTACACACTGTATATATACCACCATCTAACACTACATCCTGTATGTATACCACCATCTAACCCTACATACTGTATATATACCCCATCTAACCCTACATACTGTATATATACCACCATCTAACCCTACATACTGTATATATATACATGCCATCTAACCCTACATACTGTATATATACCCCCATCTAACCCTACATACTGTATATATACCTCCATCTAACACTACATACTGTATATATACCACCATCTAACCCTACATACTGTATATATACCACCATCTAACCCTACATTCTGTATATATACCCCCATCTAACACTACATACTGTATATATACCACCATCTAACCCTACATACTGTATATATATACCACCATCTAACCCTACATACTGAATCTATACCACCACCTAACCCTACATACTGTATATATACCCCCATCTAACCCTACATACTGTATATATACCACCATTGAACCCTACATACTATATATATACCACCATTTAGCCCTACATTCTGTATATATACCCTCATCTAACAATACATACTGTATATCTACCACCATCTAACCCTACATACTGTATATATACCCCATCTAACACTACATACTGTATATATACCCTCATCTAACAATACATACTGTATATATACCCCATCTAACACTACATACTGTATATATACCCCATCTAACCCAACATACTGTATATATACAACCATCTAACCCTACATACTGTATATATATACCCCATCTAACCCTACATACTGTATATATACCACCATCTAACGCTACATACTGTAAATATCCCACCATCTTACACTACATACTGTATATATACCCCATCTAACACTACAAACTCTGTATACACCCCATCTAACACTACATACTATATATATTCCACCATCTAACCCTACGTACTGTATATATACCACCATATAACACTACATACTGTGTATATACCCCATCTAACCCTACAATCTGTATATATACCACCATCTAACAATACATACTGTATATACACCACCATCTAACCCTACATACTGTATATATACCCTCATCGAACCCTACATACTGTATATATACCCCATCTAACCCTACATACTGTATACATATACCACCATCTAACCCTACTTTCTGTATATATACCACCATCTAACACTACATACTGTATATATACCACCATCTAATCCTACATACTGAATATATACCACCACCTAACCCTACGTACTCTATATATACCTCCATTGAACCTTTCATACTATATATATATACCACCATTTAACCCTACATTTTGTATATATACCACCATCTAACCCTACATACTGTATATATACCCCATCTAACACTACATACTGTATATATACCCCCTCTAACCCTACATACTGTATATTTACCACCATCTAACCCTACATACTGTATGTATACCACCATCTAACCCTACATATTGTTTGTATACCACCATCTAACCCTACATACTGTATGTATACCCCATCTAACCCTACATACTGTATGTATACCACCATCTAACCCTACATACTGTATATATACCCCATCTAACACTACATACTGTATATATACCACCATCTAACCCTACATACTGTATATATACCCCATCTAACAATACATACTGTATATATACCACCATCTAACCCTACATACTGTATATATACCTCCATCTAACCCTACATACTGCATATATACCACCATTTAACCCTACATACTGTATATATACCTCCATCTAACCCTACATACTGTATATATACCACCATCTAACACTACATACTGTATATATACCCCATCTAACAATACATACTGTATATATACCACCATCTAACCCTACATACTGTATATATACCACAATCTAACCCTACATACTGTATGTATACCACCATCTAACCCTACATACTGTATATATACCCCATCTAACACTACATACTGTATATATACCACCATCTAACCCTACACACTGTATATATACCCCATCTAACAATACATACTGTATATATACCACCATCTAACCCTACATACTGTATATATACCACCATCTAACCCTACATACTGTATATATACCTCCATCTAACCCTACATACTGTATATATACCTCCATCTAACCCTACATACTGTATATATACCTCCATCTAACCCTACATACTGTATATATACCACCATCTAACACTACATATTGTATATATACCTCCATCTAACCCTACATACTGAATATATACAACCATCTAACCCTACATTCTGTATATATTCCACCATCTAACCCTACATACTGTATATATACCCCCATCTAACACTACATACTGTATATATACCACCATCTAACCCTACATACTGAATATATACCACCACCTAACCCTACATACTGTATATATACCACCATTGAACCCTACATACTATATATATACCCACCATTTAACCTTACATTCTGTATATATACCACCATCTAACCTACATACTGTATATATACCCCATCTAACACTACATACTGTATATATATACCCCATCTAACCCTACATACTGTATATATACCACCATCTAACCCTACATACTGCATATATACCCCCATCTAACCCTACATACTGCATATATACCCCCATCTAACCCTACATACTGCATATATACCACCATCTAACCCTACATACTGAATGTATACCACCACCTAACCCTACATACTGAATGTATACCACCACCTAACCCTACATACTGTATGTATACCACCATCTAACACTACATACTGTATATATACCACCATCTAACCCTACATACTGTATATATACCCCATCTAACCCTACATACTGTATATATACCCCATCTAACCCTACACACTGTATATATATACCACCATCTAACCCTACATACTGTATATATACCACCATCTAACCCTACATACTGTATATATACCACCATCTAACACTACATACTGTATATATACCACCATCTAACCCTACATACTGAATGTATACCACCACCTAACCCTACATACTGTATGTATACCACCATCTAACACTACATACTGCATATATACCACCATCTAACCCTACATACTGTATATATACCTCCATCTAACCCTACATACTGTATATATACCCCATCTAACCCTACATACTGTATATATACCCCATCTAACCCTACACACTGTATATATATATACCACCATCTAACTTACATACTGTATATATACCACCATCTAACCCTACATACTGTATATATACCACCATCTAACACTACATACTGTATATATACCACCATCTAACCCTACATTCTGTATATTTACCACCATCTAACCCTACATACTGTATATATACCCCATCTAACCCTACATACTTTATATATATACCACCATCTAACCATACATACTGTATATAACCCACCATCTAACCCTACATACTGTATATTTACCACCATCTAACCCTACATACTGTATATATACCCCATCTAACCCTACATACTGTATATATACCCCATCTAACCCTACATACTGTATATATACCACTATCTAACCCTACATACTTTATATATACCCCATCTAACCCTACATACTGTATATATACCCCACATAACCCTACATACTGTATATATACCCCATCTAACCCTCCATACTTTATATATATACCACCATCTAACCATACATACTGTATATATCCCACCATCTAACCCTACATACTGAATGTATACCACCACCTAACCCTACATACTGTATGTATACCACCATCTAACACTACATACTGTATATATACCACCATCTAACCCTACATACTGTATATATACCTCCATCTAACCCTACATACTGTATATATACCCCATCTAACCCTACATACTGTATATATACCCCATCTAACCCTACACACTGTATATATATACCACCATCTAACCCTACATACTGTATATATACCACCATATAACCCTACATACTGTATATATACCACCATCTAACACTACATACTGTATATATACCACCATCTAACCCTACATACTGTATATTTACCACCATCTAACCCTACATACTGAATGTATACCACCACCTAACCCTACATACTGTATATATACCCCATCTAACCCTACATACTGTATATATACCCCATCTAACCCTACACACTGTATATATACCACCATCTAACCCTACATACTGTATATATACCACCATCTAACCCTACATACTGTATGTATACCACCATCTATCCCTACATACTGTATATATACCACCATCTAACCCTACATACTGTATATTTACCACCATCTAACCCTACATACTGTATATATACCACCATCTAACCCTACATACTGTATATTTACCACTATCTAACCCTACATACTGTATATATACCCCATCTAACCCTACATACTTTATATATATACCACCATCTAACCATACATACTGTATATATCCCACCATCTAACCCTACATACTGTATATTTACCACCATCTAGCCCTACATACTGTATATATACCCCATCTAACCCTACATACTGTATATATACCCCATCTAACCCTACATACTGTATATATACCACCATCTAACCCTACATACTTTATATATACCCCATCTAACCCTACATACTGTATATATACCCCACCTAACCCTACATACTGTATATATACCCCATCTAACCCTACATACTTTATATATATACCACCATCTAACCATACATACTGTATATATCCCACCATCTAACCCTACATACTGTATATATACCACTATCCCCAACCACTACTTGGGCCTAAGAGATCCTAAACCATGTCATTGCTCATCGTCCTGGGAGGCTGGAGCCCCTCCTCTAAACCGCCTGTAGTTCTTCTGCACTAAAATCTCTGACATCCAAAAACTTCTCTGCTGCTGCTACTACCAATTCAGTCTCCTGAGATTTCCTTTCCATCTGTGCGGTACAATCAATGACCACAAAAATGAATGCCAAGAAGCCAACGTTACTAACGCACAAACTGTTTGGGTCACTCTGTACTGGTCTACTAATCACAGGGATCCTCTCAGGCTCCCCCACACTTAGCCCACCATCCTCTACTTTCCTAACTGCCTCAGCATATGACACTTTCTGTCACGCCCTGATCTGTTTCACCTATCCTTGTGATTGTCTCCACCTGTTCCAGGTGTCGCTGATTTTCCCCAGTGTATTTATCCCTGTATTTCTTGTCTCTCTTTGCCAGTTCGTCTTGTATGTTTCCAAGTCAACCAGCGGGTTTCCCGTTCTCCTGCTATTTGCATTTTCCTTTTTCTAGTCCTCCCAGTTTTGACACTCTCCTGTTTCTGGACCTTGTACCCGCCTGCCTGACCATTCTGCCTGCCTTGACCACGAGGGTGTCTGCCACTCTGTACCTTCTAGACTCTGATCTGGTTTTGACCTTTTTGCTTGTCCACGACCATTCTCTTGCCTACCCCTTTGGATTATTAAACATTGTAAGACTCCAACCATCTGCCTCCTGTGTCTGCATCTGGGTCTCGCCTTGTGCCTTGATAACTTTCTGCACTGCTCTCACCGTGGAAACTTCAATCTGTCTCACTCGCACAGGACATTTCTGATCCCCAGCAACATAGCCACACCCACAACTGAAATAAAACTACACACTTTTTTCCCCATGCCCTCCTGCACACTTCTCACACCTCAGAATCTCCCTCCTACATACTGCTGCAACATGACCATAAACTTGGCACCTGAAACACTGTAGTGGGTTAGGAACAAAAGCTCTCACAGGATAACGTACATACCCTAGCATGACCTTATCCAGCAAACACTCTGTATCAAAACTCAGGACAGACAGGTCTCCTCAGTCTCGCAGTCGCCACTGGGTCTGCATCTTCAGTTGCTTCCTCAACTTCTGTTGCTCCAACTCAACACCACCCTAGTTATCACTCCTTTCAGTGGTGCTCTGCTCCGGAGAGCAATGCAGGACACAGCTCTCGTCCCGAGCGGCGAAACGTGTAGCACCTGAGGCTAGCTTTCACACAAGAATTTGGTTCTGGGGTTCGAAAAGATCACAGGTGTAGCCTAGGGAAGATTATCTACTGAGCTGAAACGTCTATCTTTTTCATATAGTTTCTCTCGTGAACCTGCATATCGCAGAAATTAACAATCCATAAAATATGCATTTGACTATATATTCACCTTCCTAGGCTATTTCCTATCACAGGCTTCATACTCCATTTTCAGTGGGTCTACCCCATCTTTTTGACATTGAATTTGTGTTCCACTGAAATAAAAAATAAACAATGTGTGAATG